>NC_091442.1:116586017-116930596 GCF_964237555.1 Oryctolagus cuniculus | reverse complement strand
GGTTCGCTCCCCAGATGCCAGCAACAGCCTGGGCCGGGCCGGGCCGGGCGGAACCCAGGAGCCAGGACTCAGTCCCAGTGTCCGACATGTGGCAGGGAGCATCACCTGTGGCTTCCAGGGTGTGCATTAGCAGAAGTTGCACTAGAAAGCAGAGCTGGGACCAGAACCCAAGCACTTTGATACCGGATATGGGTGTCAGGGGTGTCCCAAGCTGTGTCTTAACGGCTTTCACTAAACTCCCTAAACTCCCGGTCCAGTGGTCTTATTTTAAATTTAAATTGACACATTAATCTTTGGTCCTAGATTTAAATTCAGGGGTGGGCATTTGGCCTGGCTGTGAAGATGCTGGCGCTGTGGCATAGTAGATAAAGCTGCTGCCTGCCGCACCAGCATCCCGAATGGCCGCCGGTTCCAGACCCAACTGCTCCACTACTGATCCAGCTCTCTGCCGTGGCCTGAGAAAGCAGTAGAAGATGGCCCTAGTCCTCGGGCTCGTGCACCCACGTGGGAGACCTGGAAGAAGCTCCTGGCTCTGGATCCACGCAACTCCAGCCAACTGGGGAGTGAACCAGCGGATGGAGACCTCTCTCTCTCTCTCTCTCTCTCTCTCTCTCTCTGCCTCTCCTTCTCCTTCTCCTTCTCCTTCTCCTTCTCCTTCTCCTTCTCCTTCTCCTTCTCCTTCTCCTTCTCTCTCTGTGTAACTCTGACTTTCAAATAACTAAATAAATCTTTTAAAAAAATGCTATTTCCCATATTGCTTGGGGTTCCAGTCTCATCTTCACTCCCTTATTCCACCTTCCTGCTTATGTAGATAGTCACTGGGAGACAGGAGTTACTGCCTCCTGGCTTTGAACCCAGCCAGGGATCTTGAAGTTTGCATTAGGTGTTTTCTTTGCCTTCATAGGATTCAGAGCAGTCCAAGACTATAGCTGATGGGGTGAGTGTGGAGACTTTGGGGTTCAGAAACAGTCCTACAACTGTTCCTACTGTTAGGGTTCCTTGAGTTGAGACCATTTTAGAGTTTTCTCTCATTCATACAAATTAGTTACAGGTACCCAGGCTTCGATGTTGAAGAACAGCTTATTTGCTAAAATTATTTTGATGTGAGGATTTATTAGTTCAGAGGCTGTAGTAGGTTAAGCATCCGCCTGTGGTGCTGGCATCCCATTTCGGCGCCATTTCAAGTCCTGGCTCCTCCACTTCCAATCCAACTCCCTGCTGATGGCCCAGAAAAGCAATAGAAGATTCTCCAAGTGGTGGGCCCTGCACCTGTGTGGGAGACCTGGAAGAAGCTCCTGACTTCGGATTGGCACAGCTCCAGCTGTTGCAGCCATTTGGGGAATGAACCAGCAGATGGAAGACCTCTCTGTCTCTCCCTTTGTAACTATGCCTCTCAAGTAAATAAATCTTTTTTTAAAATGCTGAACTAATAAATTCTTTTAATTTCAAAAGGGTATTTTATTTTTTAAAAAAAGATTTATTTACTTGAGAGGTAGTGTTACAGAGAGATCTTCCATCCACCGTTCATTCCCCAAATGGCTGCAACAGCCGGTGCTGGGCCAGTCAGAAGCCAGGAGCTTCTTCCCGGTCTCCAACGTGGTTGCAGCGGCACTAGCCCTTGGGCTAGTCCACTGCTTCCCCAGGCACATTAGTAGGGAAATGAAGCAACAGGGACTCGAAACAATCCCCACATGGGACGCTGGTCTTGCAGGCAGTGGCTTTACCTGCAACGTCACAGTGCTGTCTCTCACCTTCAACAATCTTGAACCGTGGGGGAAAAAACCTGAACCAACAGTGGGTGGGGATCCAGGGACACTGTGTTCTTTTCTTGTTTTTGTTTTTCAAATATTTGAGAGCATTACAGAGAGAGGGAGAGACAGAGAGGGAGGTATTCCATCTGCTGGCTCATTCCCCAAATGGCCTCAACAGCTTGGAGCTGGGCCGATCTGAACCCAGGAGCTTCTTTGGGTCTGCCACGTGGTTGCAGGGTTCCAAGCACTTGGGCCGCCTTCCACTGCTTTCCCAGGCATACTAACAGGGAGCTGGATGGGAAGTGAAGCAGCCAGGACTCCAACCAGTGCCCATATGGGATGCTGGCCTTGCAGGTGGTAGCTTTACCTGCTACACCACAGTGCTGACCCTCACCTTTAACAGTCTTGTGAACCATAGGGGAGAAAACCTGAGCAAACAGTCAATTTGGATCCAGGGACTTCTCTTCCCTGCCCTGCCCTGCTCTCCCCTCCCCTTCCCTGTTTGAGAGGCACAGTTAAATAGACATAGGTCTTCTATCCACTGGCTCACTTCCCAAATGGCAGCAATGGCTGGAGCTGGGCTGATCCCAAGCCAGGAGCTTCTTCCCAGGCCTCCTGTGTGGGTGCAGGGGCCCGAGCACTTGGGCGGTCTTCTACTGCCTTCCCAGATCAGTTCACGGGGAGCTGGAAGGGAAGTGGAGTAGCGAGGACTGGAACTGGTGCCCATATGGGATGCTGGTGCCACAGGTGGAGGTTTAACCTACTATGCCACAGTGCTGACCCCACTATGTTCTTTTCCTCAAATGTATTTTGAAATGTCTTTTTGAGGAAGAAGCATTATTTGACACCTGCTCTCCTGTAATGACTTTGTCCACTTTGTGTCTTATATGTGTTTTATGGTTTTACTTGATGATTTAACTAAGTTCAAAACAAGTAACGTTGTGTTCCTCCCCAGCACAGCACGTGGCTTCTAGTAAATTCATTAAATGAAGTTAACAGGACATTTCTGCCCTCAGAATTTAGAACATAACATCCAGTTCTGTTGTACTGGGACATGTGTATAAATAGCACAAAGCAGAGTGAAGGTTTTAATTTTCTAAGAAAATTATGAATGAAGTCTTGTGATCCAGTGTGAGGAAAGTCTGCACCAGCCCACTTGATTTTGTAATGTGAAAGCCCACACTCGAGCAAAATCCAAGCAAGAATTTTTGGATGGAAACTGGCTTGTTCAGAATCTGGGAAGCATTCATGGAAGTTTCTGAGTATATAAATGGGTGTTACCTCTCAGTAGTTAAGTAGAATTTGGAATGTGAGAAACTTCATCCTCAACTACTTGAGAGTGAGCTGCCAACCTTATGCCTCCAGCGCCACTGAGTGTATTTTTCCTACAGTCTCCATAATACAACCATCGAACTTGGGAAGCTAATGTTGCTGGGTTAGTGCTGTATTCCTCAGGATTACACACTGCGTTAGTTGTCATCTTCTATTCCTGCAGCCTTTACTTTCATTGAAGGTCTTGACATCCAGTGTTACAGTCTAGTTATTTTTGTAGACTTTCCCTTCTCTTAGATTTATCTGATCTTAGAATTAGATTTAGTGTTAATATATTTCTTGTCAGGAATATCACTTCCCAAAGTTAGACTGCTGTAAATGTGTTTGGATGTCACTCTGTTCATTCCTGATGCTGCATTTTGAAGCTTAGGAAAAGCACAATATAAGAAGCCTCGTTTTCATTTATATCTTAACTGTAAAGAATTAGTATTGGATTTCTGTACGCTTTGAAAAATAGTTTTTCCCATAGAAAAGAATTTTGTGATGTTTGCATGCCTGTTTATTAAGACATTTTACTGTGTGGAATGGCCAGTTAAGGATGTTTTGGATCATGTACTTGTTTTTGTCACAGAGGAGCCGTTACTTACAAGGTTCTGAGTCATTGAAGATCTTTGGTAACTGTCAGGCAGAATGGAAAAGGTGTACACAATTTTCTCCAGCAAATGGTGTTTATAGGAAATCCCAGAGTTACTTTTTGATTCCATTTGCAGCTTTGCATTGATATTTTGGCTTCAAGTTGAGTTCATCAAAAGATACACTGTGAAAAGGCAAACCACGGGTGTCAGAAGATATTTGGGACACATAAAACTGACAAGCTTACACATTAAGACTGCCTGATAGAAAGCTGGATGAGAGTTGAACTTTACTAAAAGGACTGTGCAGTCGGGCAGTAAATAGTTGGAAAGAGACTCAGCTAAAACGAGATGCCACCACACAGCTATCAGTACACCCCTGTCAGCATGGCTAACAGTAGCTAGGTGAGAATGTAACTTGGCAAAGACAGCTTTGGAAAACTGATAGCCATTAATCCTCCACCTGCGGCGCCAGCACCTCAGGTTCTAGACCCAGTTGGGGCACCAGATTCTGTCCCGGTTGCCCCTCTTCCAGGCCAGCTCTCTGCTGTGGCCCGGGAAGGCAGTGGAGGATGGCCCAGGTGCTTGGGCCCTGCACCCGCATGGGAGACCAGGAGGAAGCACCTGGCTCCTGGCTTCAGATTGGCGCAGTGCATCGGCCGTAGCGGCCATTTAGGGGGTGAACCAATGGAAGGAAGACCTTTCTCTCTGTCTGTCTCTCACTGTCTAACTCTGCCTGTCCAAAAAACAAAACAAAACAAAACAAAACAAAAACAAAAAACTGATAGCCATTTAAATTCAGCATACACATACTGTGTCCACAAATTCAACACAATTTAAATGAATGTAAATGTGAATATGGCAACTCTGTCAGCATTTTAAGGGCATTTTGGAAGAGGTTCCTGTTTTCTAAATTAATATCTTTCCTTGTTTTACACAAGAGTTGATGGCTTTGTTGTTGCCCCTCATGTTTTTAAGCAAATTTTAGTAGTCTTTGTGGCTTCTAACTTTTACTGTTGTGTAGTATTCTTAAGTTCACCAAAGATTTAATCACTGGGCTATTTGTCTTTATTTTTAAGTTATTTGCATATGACTTATAGTATTCCCCTGGACTGTTCAGAAAGGAAGGGTTTGGAAGGCCAAGAGAAAGTTATCAGTGGGTAAAGCTTAGAGGGGATGAGGAGACAATCTTTTTTTTTTTTTTTTTTTTTTTAAATTTTTTTTTATATTTTAAAAGCAGCCGGAACTTGAACTGGTGCCCATATGGGATATCGGCATCACAGGAGGCAGCTTTATGCACTGTGTCACAACGCCAGCCCGAGAAAGAAAATCTTCAATTTTGAGGGGAGTGGGAATATAAGCAAAAAGAATCCTTCTAGGTCACAGCCAGATGAAGCATAAACATTTTGAATTATATTATGACTGCATAATTATTTCATGAGTTGCCTGTTTAACTGAACTGTTGCTAAACGTCACATTTCGAGTTTGGATTTGAGTATACTGACTGGAATCTAAGCTGATGATTGTTGTAAATGGTTTTGCCACTGCTTTTTGTTTGTGTGCTCATTTCCCTCCAGGAATGGGCACAGAGGAACCATAATTAGGGTTACTAGGCTTACTGAGCCAGGGCAAAGGTTTCGTGAACCAGTGTGCTAAAAAAGTAAATAAAATTTTGAGGTGAAATGATAATATCAAGGAATTCAGATTAAATAAGAACTTACTGTTAAGTTTTGGAAAGGTAATTATCTAAATGTTGTGGCTTCTTTTTTAGGCATAAATATGTTGCATGACTTAGTGAATTTTAATTTTCTAAATAATTGCTGTTTTTATTTTCTTCAAGCATGGGGGGTAAAGTACCACCTGCTACCCATAAAGCTAAACCAGAAGAAAATATCAAGGTGAGTTTTCCTTTCAATTGTATATTTAGTGATGAAATACCATAAAGTTTCTTAGGGGCTATTTTTAACTGTTCTCAAATTACATTCCAGATTTCTTCAAGATCACTTGGAAATAATACCTTTTAAAATTATGTCTCTCTCTTTAGTACCTATGTTTTGTAGCTACTTCATTAATATTTGCAAAGTAAACTAACAGGTTGTCCAGATCAGCACTGCTGAATTGCTTCGCCCTACTAGCTGAGAGTTGTTTGTGACTATGATTCATGGTATTATTTTAGCATATTTGCAGAAAAGATACAGCAACAAGGGATTGCCAGTTGCTGAAATTTAGAGAAGAGGAGAGAAATAATACTCTTTCAAAAATTTTTTATTTGGGGGCGGCGCTGTGGCCTAGCGGGTAAAGCTGCTGCCTGCAGTGCTGGCATCCCATATGGGCGCTGGTTCGAGTCCCAGATGCTCTGCTTGTGATCCAACTCTACAGTGGCCTGGGAAAGCAGTAGAAGAGGCCCAAGTCCTTGGACCCTTGTACCTGTGTGAGAGACCCGGGAGTGAAGGAGCTCCTGGCTCCTGGCTCCGGATAGGCCTGGCTCTGCCCATTGCGGCCAGAAGTAAACCAGCAGATGGAAGACCTCTCTCTCCACCCCCTCCCTCCTTCTCCCTCTCTCTCCCTCTTCCCTTCTTTCCCTCTCTCCCATCCTCTGCCTCTCTGTAACTCTGCCTTTCAAATAAAATAAATCTTTTAAAAAATTTTTTTATTTGAAAAGCAGAATTAGGAAGAGACAGAGCTTGCATCTACTGATTTACTCCCCAAATGGCTGCAAAGGCTGGGGCTGGGCTGGGCTGGGCTGGGACTAGCAGACTAGAACTCCATCCAGTACTCTCACGTGGGTGGCAGGGGCCCAAGTACCAGACAGTCTTTTACTGCTTTCCTGGGTACATTAGCGAGGAGCTGGGTCAGAATGTAACAGCAGGGACTGGAACTTGCACTCCTAGGAGGTGCTGGCATCTCAGGTGGCAGCTTAACTCACTGTACCACAATGCCAGCCCTTAGAATTCTTTTTTTTTTTTTTTTTTTTTTTTTTAAGATTTATTTATTTATTTGAAAGGCAGAGTTAGAGCTCTTCCATCCACTGATTCACTCCCTAAATGGCCATAACAGCCTGGGCTGGGCCAGGTTAAAGCTAGGAGCCTGGAGTTCCATCCCACATGGGTGCAGGGGCCCAAGCACTTGGGCCATTTTCCACTGCTTTCCCAAGTGGCATTAGCAGGGACCTGGAAGTGGAGTAGCTGAAACTTGAACTGTTGCTTATATGGGATGTCAGCAGCCTCTAGAATTCTTGATACTTGTAGGATGGGGAGTTTACATTCCATCATGATGTATACTTTCAGATTCTTTAAGTTTTCATTGTTAATATACTGCGATTTCATAAATCTTCATTTACAATTCCAAAACTCAAGAACCCTTGAAAAGTAAAGATTTTTAATAAACTTGGTGATAAAACATCTGAATGAACATGAGGCTTTGTAGTTTTTATATCACTAATTGTGAATATCCAGACTTGACTTCGCAGAAATGATGACGTGCCTGACGATAGAGTTGTGGGCTGCAGTGCCCGTTGAAGGTGTTCCATAATATATGCTGCACGCGGGGTTTAGGTTCTAAAACATTGTGCTTCAAAACTAAGGCTAGTTTACAATGAGGAGGGGAGCATTAACAAGTGGAATGTAATGTTGTATGAACAGATTTTGCATAAATTTGTCTAAATTAAGATATATATATATATATATATATATATGTATGTAGTGTGTTACTCAGTACTGAAAGCACTGTTTCCCTTCCTTTGCTAGGAAGAAAAAACAGATAGTAAGAAGGCGGAGGAGACCATACAGACAGACGAGCCGTCAAGTGAGGAAAGTGATCTAGGTGAGGAGGTAGTGGTTTGTTTGGTAATCTTACAAGAACTCTGTGTTGATTTTTATTAAAGTAAATCACTGATAGAAGTATAATGTGAGCTAACATAAAAAGTGACACTTTCTGGTAGCCACATATTTTTAAAAGTAATCTTGAAATTCACATTTATGTAAACACCGTGGTTAAAATGTTAACATAAATAGAATCATTATTAAAAAAGCTGTTAATGAGTTATTTTTCTTCCCCTAAGTCTAAAATCTGGAGTGTACTTTACAAATAGAGCTCCTGTCAGTTCAGGTGTTAATTTGACTGGAAATTATTTAGACTTCATAGCATTTATATTTGAAAAAGTCATCACATATGCACACTGTCCTAAACAGCTTTAAAAGTTTTCCAATAATATTTTACCAACTTTCCATCATGAAGTATTTTTTTGTGTACAATACAAACTTAGGCAAGCTGTGTTAAAATTTGATTAAATTTTTTTGTTCCTACCCTTGTATAAGGATACAAACTTCAGTTATGATCCACATATGTGGAGATTTAATGCACAATGTGGGGACTAGTTAATGTATTATGTACTTGAAAAATATTAAGAAACCAAGTATTCTCACCAGGGAGAATAAAATGAATATATAGGTGAGATGATGAAAACGTTGATGAACTGCTTGGGTGACTCATTTCACATTGTATACTTACCTCAAAATACCATGTTGTGCATCAGTATATACAGTATTTATTTGTCAGTCATGCTTCAATTAAGAAATTTGGGCCGGCGCCGCAGCTCACTAGGCTAATCCTCTGCCTTGTGGCGCCGGCACACCGGGTTCTAGTCTGGGTCGGGGCGCCAGATTCTGTCCTGGTTGCCCCTCTTCCAGGCCAGCTCTCTGCTGTGGCCAGGGAATGCAGTGGAGGATGGCCCAAGTGCTTGGGCCCTGCACCCCATGGGAGACCAGGATAAGTACCTGGCTCCTGCCATCGGATCAGCGCTGTGCGCCGGCCTCAGCGGCCACTGGGGAATGAACCAGCGGCAAAGGAGGACCTTTCTCTCTGTCTCTCTCTCACTGTCCACTCTGCCTGTCAAAAAAAATAAATAAAATAAATAAAAATTTTTAAAAAAAATTTAAAAAAAGGCAGACTTTCCACTTATCTACAGAGGCATAGTACAAAGATAAGTCGCCACGGTGGGGAAAAAAAAAAAGAAATTTGTTGGGGCTGGCACTGTCGTGTACTGGGTTGGCTCCAGCATCCTATATGGGCACCGATTTGATTCCCAGCTGCTCCACTTACGATCCAGCTCCCTGCTGATGCACCTGGGAAAGCAGTGGACAACGGCCCAAGTCTTTGGGCTCCTGCACCTCTGTGGGAGACCTGGAAGAAGCTCCTGGCTTTGTATCAGCCCAGCTCTGGCCATTGTGGCCATACTCTGCCTTTCAAATAAATAAATAAATCTTTAAAAAAAAAAAAAACGGAAGAAAGCAGTTTTTGTGGATGCCAATTCTCAGTTCAGATGGCTAATTGTAATTTCATTGGTTCTTTTTTGACTGTTAAGAGGAAACTACTTGTCAGATTCACTCTTTGCTACAAATCTCAGTATTGTTCACTTTATTATTTAGTAATGATTATCACAGTTATTTTGTTTTCCTCTGCTGTGGGAAATTATAGTTGACATTCAATGTGAAACTCACATGATACCTCTTCAGTTCACTGTTTTGGTTATAGTACTAGCCTTGGGACTCAGTTCTTCATCAGTAGTTTGTCTTTATTTTAAAATTAAATTTGCCCTTACTACTTTTAAAAATGAAAATTATTAAAATTAGTGTTTCACTATGTATTTTAAATGTTTTTAAAGATTTATATATTTCAAAGGCAGTTACAGAGAAGAGGGAGGAGAGACAGAGATCTTCCATCCACTGGATCACTCCAAAAATGGCCACAACAGCTGGGGCTGGGATAAGCAGAAGCCCGTAGCCAGGAGTTCTTCTGGGTTTCCCCCATGAGTGCAGGGGCCCAGGGTCTTGGGCCATCCTGCACTGCTTTCCCAGGCACATTAGCAAGGACCTGCATCAGAAGTGGAACAGCCTAGACTCAAACTGGCACCCACATGGGACACCAGTGTTGCAGATGACAACAGCTTAACCCACTATACTGCAATGATAGCATTTTTTTTTTTTAAAGAGTAATTTATTTGAAAGTTACAGAGAAAGAGGAAGAGACAGAGAAATCTTCTGTCCACCGGTTCATTCCCCAAGTTTCCACAGCATGGCTGGTCCAGGCCGAAGCCAGGAGCTTCTTCAAGTCTCCCATTTGGCACAGAGCCCCAAGCACTTTGGGCCATCTTTCACTGCTTTCTAAGGCACATAACCAGGGAGCTGGATTGGAAGTAGAACAGCTGGGACTCAAACTGACACCCTTATGGAATGGTGGTGGCTTAACCCACTATGCCATGATAATGGCCTGTACATAAAAATTTTATAAAAGATTGATTTATTTGAAAGAGTTAGAGAGAGGCCGGCACCGCGGCTCACTAGGCTAATCCTCTGCCTTGTGGCGCCGGCACACCGGGTTCTAGTCCCGGTTGGGGCGCCGGATTCTGTCCCGGTTGCCCCTCTTCCAGGCCAGCTCTCTGCTGTGGCCAGGGAGTGCAGTGGAGGATGGCCCAGGTGCTTGGGCCCTGCACCCCATGGGAGACCAGGAAAAGCACCTGGCTCCTGGCTCCTGCCATCGGATCAGCGCGGTGCGCCGGCTGCAGCGCGCTGGCCGCGGCGGCCATTGGAGGGTGAACCAAGGGCAAAGGAAGACCTTTCTCTCTGTCTCTCTCACTGTCCACTCTGAATGTCAAAAAAAAAAAAAAGAGAGAGAGGTCTTCCATACTCTGGTTCACTTCCCAGATGGCTGCAACGGCCGGAGCTGTACTGATCCAAAGCCAGGAGTCAGGAGCTTTTCTGGGTCTCTCACGTGGGTGCAGGGGTCTGAGGACTTGGGCCATCTTCTACTGCTTTCCCAGGCCATAGCAGAGAGCTGGATCAGAAGAGGAGCAGCTGGGACTCGAACTGGTGCCCATATGGGATGTCAGCACTTCAAGCCAGGGCTTGAACCCATTGCACCACAGCACCGGCCCCGACATAAAATATTTTTCAAGGAACATTATAGTGTTTCAGTGTATGGAAAATTATTTGAACTGAATCAAGTTTTTGACACTGACTAAATGAGTGGTGTATTTATGTGTGATTCCAAAAACTGCATACACCCTCAGTCCACTGCAATCTGATGATAACTGCCTTAATGTGATGTTTTGGTTTAAATGAAATGTCTTACCAAAGCAATAAAATTGTGTTTAGTGGGGAAACACTTTGCAGTGAACATTAAAATTGTAATTGTGTATTCAGTTTGTTAGTTGCAGTAGCCATAGTGCTTCAGTTTTTGTTCCATGTGTCTAGTGGCTACTGTCTGCACAGCACAACTCTTACCATCATCTTCTCACCTTGGCAGAAATTGACAATGAAGGTGTAATTGAACCAGACACTGATGCGCCTCAGGAAATGGGAGATGAAAACGTAGAGGTAAGGAACCTTCTGCTTAGTGTAAGAAATGTGGAGGCCTCCGGTGGCAGTTACTTTATGCTCTTCCAGGAAGAGCACATTTTGAATCTACCTGCCTTAAAGCATTTAGGAGAGCATTTTATTTCATCACTTAAAATACTTGGGAGAATTTTCATGTTTTCAAGCATACTCTGCAACATTCACCTCTGAAATCCTGTGCTTTGTGTGTTTTGCAGCCTTCTTCAGGGTTGCGTCTTTCTTCTCGTCCTTGACTGGTCTTTAGTGTTCCCCTAAAGTGTGTTCCAGATGGAACTGCCTCTGATGCTCTCTTGTTTTTAACAGTGGGCTCTGAGGGGGGTGAAAAGTGTTTCTTACTGGGGAGGGTTGGAAAAATTTTAGAATGATCTTCAGTTTCTGTATGTTCAAAAAGTTTGGAATAATGTAGTTAGTAGGTAAGTTTATTTGGGAGCAGAAAGAAATTGGAAATACGGCGTAGGCATAGTTAAAATCCATACCCAGGTTCTTCATAGTATGCATTATCCATGAACCTTTCGGAGACCCTACATATGCATAGATTTCAAAGTTTTTGCCCCAAAATAAGCTCATGGTTTTTTGCTTTCTGAGAGAAAAAGCTCCCATCCACTCATTCCCCAGATGCCTACAACAGGTCTCCCATGTGAGTGTTAGGAACTGGATTACTTGAGCTGTTACTGCTGCTCCGAGGGTCTGCACTGGGAATGTGCAATCAGGAGCTGAAACAGGACAAGTAACCTAGTTACTGTGGTACAGAACGCTGGCATCCTAACTGCTAGACCAAGTGCCCACCCTAAGCTCATCTTTCAATCCCATTTTTCCCTTCTTTTTGTAGGACCCTCATATATGTTGGGTGTGTTCAGGGCCTTGCCTAGTTTTCCTATACACTAATGTCACATAGTTATATACTGCTGTATAGTAAATCCTATTATCTGGTAGGACGGGACACCAAAACTTGAGTATTTTGCTTGTTCTTGGCTCTTTGTTTTTCTATGTAAAGTTTAGAATCAGATTATTAAACCTCCCTACTTGAATTACCCTATAGCTAAATATTTAGGTAGAATATTGATACAACCATTCAGGTCAGCTGTCCATGAATGTGGTATCTAATTTTTACATATTCTAAAAATGTCTTTCAATAACAATTTTTTTCAGTCTTACAGATTATTAGCAATAAGCAACATGAGTACTCTGTCACTGTGAAAAATTACAGAGGAGTTACAGTTTACAGAGTTAAAGTTTACAGAGGAGTTTCTGTTTATCATTGGTTATATGTGACTTCGTATGTCTATGTACATTCCTAACTTTTGTATAGCCTACTTGTAATTCATTGGGAATCTTAAACTTTAGGGCGGTAATGTTCTTTGGCTCTAAGATTTATTTATTTGAAAGGCAGAGTTACACAGAGAGGCAGAGAGAGCAAGGTCTTCCATCTGCTGGTTCACTCCCCAGATGGCCTCAAAGGTCGGAGCTGAGCTGATCCAAAGCCAGGAGCCAGGTACTTCTTCCAGGTCTCCCATGTGGGTACAGGGGCCCAGGGACTTGGGCCATCTTCTACTGCTTTCCCAGGCCATGGCAGAGAGCTGGATCAGAAGAGGAGCAGCTGGGACTAGAACCAGTGCGCACACGGGATGAAAGCGCTGTGGGTGGTGGCTTTACCTGCTATGCCATAGTGCCAGCCCTGGCCCTAGAACACTTTTAACTTTTTATGTTTTGTTGTTGTTGTTGTTTTTGAATGTTGTCTTTTTCTTGCTCTCTATACTCGGTCATTTGGAGCCCTGACTAGATTTATGTTCGACCTTTTTCACTACTAAGTTTTATCTCTGTCGGTGCTTCAGATCAGTGCAGCTCTGGCTGTTGCAGCCATCTGGGAAGTGAACCAGAGTATGGAAGACCTCTCTCTCTGCCTCTGCCTCTCTCTAACTCTGCTTTTCAAATAAATTAATTAATCTTTAAAAAATTTTTATTCATTTTTGTTTATTTGAAAGAGACAGGCAAGCAGAGATGGATTTGCCATACACTGTCAGGGCTGGGCCAGGCAGAATCCAGGAGCCCAGAGCTCAATCCAGGTTTCCTACATGTGTAGCAAGACACAGGTACTTAAGTCCCCTTCTCAGGGTGAGCATTAGTGAGCATTAAGCAGGAAGCTGGGATCAGAAGCAGAGCCAGGATTCAAACCTAGGCACTATTGTAAGATGCCGTCCCAAACAGGTTTAATTACTATGCCAAATACCTGCCTCCCAGAGGTTGCCAAAACTTCTAGGAATTTTTGTTGAAATTGCTTTGAATTTATTACAAAACTTGGTAGTAGATTAAAGTATTCAAAATAATTTCTATAAACATGGCATATATTCTAAAAGTTCTTGAAACGTTTTTTATGTTACTTAGTGGCGCCCCCCCCCTCTCCTGTGGAAGTATTGTGGTCTTAGAAATGGTGCTTTATACGTGTAGTTGATGTTCTAAATATGTTTTTTATTATATTTACTAATGATTTTTGCTGGTTCGAGAAACTTTTGTGTGTATGTTGTTTTTATAACTGACAATTTTTTAGGAAAGATTTATTTATTGACTTGGAATTCAGAGTTTACAGAGAGAAAGCGAGGTCTTCCATCCTTTGGTTTGCTTACTACATGGCTGCAAAGGTCAGGGCTGGGCCTGTCCAAAGCTAGGAGCCTGAAGCTTCTCCAGGCCTCCCATATGGGTGGCCAGGTGCCCATGCACTTGGGCTATCTTCCACTGCTTTTCCCAGGACATTAGCAGGGAGCAGCCAGGACTCAAGCAGGAGCCCATATGGGACAATTTTATAGAATTATGTCACTAGATACAATAGCTTGCCAGTTCTTAAGCCTGTGAAAGAATTTTCTTAATGAGTTAACCAGCATCTCCAGTTAATATTTTACACAATGGTGAACTTGCATCTTAGGAAAGATATTTGCTTCTATATTTTTGTTCTTATTAGCCACTGCACTGTTAGCAATCTTGTATTTTTTCTGGCTATCTAGTGTAAGTGTTCAATAGATGTTTAAGGGAACAAAGGGATGAGATATTTTTTCTTCTAAAGCAGGGTTGGGGCAATGTGGCCTTCGAGCTGTCTAAGGCCAGCTAAGTTCTTTGTTCTGGCCCTATCAAGGCACGGGCAGGTGGGACTGGAAATTCAGGATATCTGTAGCAGGTCAGCTTTTAAGTTGGTAATTTTGTGTGGCTTGGGGATGATGTTATAGTCAGATGGCCTTGGCAGAAAAAATGTTCCTCACCCTGTTCTCAGGATTCAAACTGAGAATAACTAGTGCCTCTTTGTGAGTTTATGGCTTTAGTATTTACAGATAACTGTGAAGGAACTAGATAACTAGGGCGGAACAGAACACATCAGCTAGGGTAGAGGGAAGCAAAGGTGATGTCTAGGATTCTCTAGTGTTAGGGAGTTTAATTTGTTTGGTATGAAAGGTAAAAAGTTCTTTGTTCATAATTTCTCACTCGTCAGTCATGGTGATTGTCATCTTTGCTCTCTGGAGATTAGAGAACGAATGAAAAATGTGGGTCCTGATTGCTTCCTCTGCTGCCTCTAAGTTGAATTTCTCTTTCTGTTAGATAACTGAGGAGATGATGGACCAGGCAAATGAGAAGAAAGGGGCTGCCATTGAAGCCCTAAATGATGGTGAGTCTTTTTCATTTTCTCTACTACCTTTCTTTAGTAGTCTGCATATTCTCCACTGCAGGAACCGTTGACTGGTGGGAAAGTGCAAGAAAATTTAGATTTACTGAGTATCTTACACTGGAGCAGATCGATGTCTTCTGTTAATGGAGGCCTCAAGGCATGGGCACATCCTGATCTTAATCAGTCTGCTTGCTTGACTGGGTCATAGTGTGTCTGTCTTTAAACTTTATTCATCTGAAAGAGTGAAGGGAGGTAGGGGGTAAAACATCTTGAAATTCTATGTTTGTCTTGTTTCCCCAAGAAAAATTGCTCTGGTTCTGTAGTATTGTTGGGTGAATGACTTCATTGACTAACTAACTCTGGAAAAGGCACTTGGCACAGCAGTTTTCTGGTGCCCACATTCACTATCAGAGATCTGGCTCCAAGTCCCAGCTCTGCTTACAGTTCCAGCTTCCTACTAATGGGCATCCCGAGAAGGCAGTGGGGGATGGCTCAAGTACTTGGGACTCTGGGAGACTTGGATCGAATTCCAGGCTCCTGGCTAAGAATTGGCCCAACACCAATTGTTTGGGGCATTTGAGGGGTGAACCAGTAGTTGGATGATCTCTCTCTCTCATTGCTTTTCAAGTAAAATGAAAATATGCATAAAGACAAAACAGTGGTGGGCTTTGGAGCATGGTGGGTTAAGCTGCTGCTTGGGACACCCACATTCCATATGAGAGTGCCTGGGACGTAGTCCTGCTTCCAGTGTGGCTCCCTGCCGATGCACCGGGGAAGCAGAGGGAGTTCTCCAAGGTTTGCTTTAAAGAGCTAATTTTGTGATATATATATGGGGGCGGGGGGGAGGGAGGGAGGACACTAAGCTTTTTTATAACTAAAAGAATTTAAAACACTTCAACTGGAAAAGAGATAAAAAATTTTTCTTAATTTTTATCCTCTTTTAAAAATGTATTTATTGGCCGGCGCCGTGGCTCAATAGGCTAATCCTCCACCTTGCGGCGCCGGCACACCAGGTTCTAGTCCCGGTTGGGGCGCCGGATTCTGTCCTGGTTGCCCCTCTTCCAGGCCAGCTCTCTGCTGTGGCCCAGGAGTGCAGTGGAGGATGGCCCAAGTGCTTGGGCCCTGCACCCCATGGGAGACCAGGATAAGTACCTGGCTCCTGCCATCGGATCAGCGTGGTGCGCCGGCCGCAGCGGCCATTGGAGGGTGAACCAACGGCAAAGGAGGACCTTTCTCTCTGTCTCTCTCTCTCACTGTCCACTCTGCCTGTCAAAAAAAAAAAAGAAAAAAAATGTTTTTATTTTGAAAGAGTTACAAAAAGAAACAGCCGCAACAGCCAGCACTAAGGCAGGCCAAACCAGGATCTTTTTCTGGGTCTCCCACGTGGGTGCCAAGGGCTCAAACACTTTAGCCATTCTCCACTGCTTTTCCCAGGCCATTAGCAAGGAGGTGGATCAGAAGTGGAGCAGCTGGGACACAAACCAGTGCCCATGCCCATATAGGTTGCCAGTGCCCCAGGTGACAGCTTTACCTGCTACGCTACAACGCCAGTCCCTGTTTTTATCTACTCAGTACCTTCTGTTTCACTTCAGGTGAACTGCAGAAAGCCATAGACCTGTTCACAGATGCCATCAAGCTAAATCCTCGCTTGGCCATTCTGTACGCCAAGAGAGCAAGGTGAGAGCTCTAAACAGCCAGCCATGCGCTGTGCTGGGGAATAATTCTTGCTCATTTGTTTAAATAAAATTCATTCTGTTGTGATCTCAAAGGTTTCATTTTATAGTTTGAAATGAATATTTTTAATATATCTCTTAGTGTCTTCGTCAAATTACAGAAGCCAAATGCTGCCATCCGAGACTGTGACAGAGCCATTGACATAAATCCTGATTCAGCTCAGCCTTACAAGTGGCGAGGGAAAGCACACAGGTAAATAATTGAAATTTTCAGAACTTTTAAAATTTAAATGTGATGTTTTAATATGCTTCATTTGGAGGGAAAAAATGCCTAAGGACTTCATTTCAAAGTGTCATGTATACTCAGTATGGAGACTGGAGAGAATATAAAGAACAAATAAGAAAATATTCTTTTCACTTCTTTAATCCAAAATAATAATTTTCAGCACATATAGCCAAGTGTAAGGTAAATTTTTTTTAATCTGAAAATTAGTTCCAAGAAAAAGTAACCTTGTATCAGTGTCCTTTACAGATTTTTCTTACTTTCGGACTTTCTCTTTGAAGCTTCACATTGAACAACCAATATATTCCAGAAGAAAGAATATAGTAGTCTGAAACTACTTTAGTCACCTCAAGGATCCCTGAAAAATCAGGAAAATGGGAAAATAAACTGGTGGATTTAACCTAGATACAGAAAGCTACATCACAACACTGGACTTCTCTGTGTTTTTGACACTGTTCTTCCACAGTCAAATCTTGTCCCCACTAATGTGCTTACTTGTATCATCCTGTTAGACACATAAAATTGTTTTATAATTTCCTTTGAAGATTTATTTATTTGAAAGTCAGAGTTAACTCAGAGAAGGAGAGGCAGAAAGAGAGGTCTTCATCCGCTGGGTCACTCCCCAGCTGGCTGCAGCGCTGGAGTGCAGGTGCAGGTCCTTGGGCCATCTTCTGCTTTCACAGGCCATAGCAGAGAGCTGGGATCGGAAGTGGAGCAGCCAGGTCTCAAACTGGCGCCCATGTAGGATCCTGCCATTGCAGGTGGCAGCTTTACCTGCTATGCCACAGCGCAGGCCCCCCGTAATTATAATATTTAAAAGCAGAATATCTGTTAAAGTGTGTGTGGTTTGGGGGCATTTCTTATCCTTAAAATATGTCCCACTTAAGATTTACAAGGAACCTGTTTTAAGAGTTTCTTAAAATTTTTTTAATGTACTTTTTGTTGTCAGTTTATACATACAGTTAAGTTATCC
Source organism: Oryctolagus cuniculus (assembly GCF_964237555.1). Taxonomy (NCBI): domain Eukaryota; kingdom Metazoa; phylum Chordata; class Mammalia; order Lagomorpha; family Leporidae; genus Oryctolagus; species Oryctolagus cuniculus. The sequence continues at coordinate 116,912,972 of NC_091442.1, read as the reverse complement.
TCTTACTGAAGTTTGTATTCAGGTTTAGGGCTTTCCATCCTTTCTGATTTTTTTTCCAGTATGTAAAACACTCAAATTTGAGTCAAAGGTATACCCATAGTCCTCTCAATTCCATTGCTGTCTTCCTCTACCCCATTCTTAACTGTCCTTGCCAGCCTTTCCTTTCTGATTCATTTTTTGTCACTATTTTCAGTAAAGTATACCTACATACGTTATTTTTCCTTCTCTTGTACATCGTACATAGAAATCCGCATTCTAAATATAGATCATGTTAATACTGTTTCTAAGTACTTAAAAATATTTTTGTTTTCATTTTTTATTTGAAAGATAAAGAGGCAGATATCATCTGTCCACTGATTCACTCCCCAAATGCTCCAAAAACATTTGAGGCTGGGCCAGACTGAAGCCAGGAACGCAGGACTCAGTCTGGGTCTCTTCTGCGGGTGTTAGGGACCGCAGTCTTCAGCCATCGTTTTCTGCTTCCCAAAGTGCTCAGTAGCTGGCAGCTGAATAGGAAACCCAAGAACTGTGACTCAAACCCCGTTCTTTGATAAGGGATGTGGCTGTCCCAGGTGGTATCTTAACCATTATGCCAAAGACCCATCCTTAATCCTGTTGTTGTTGAGTTTGAAAGTTAGAACTACCTGCCCTTTTTTTTTTTTTTTTTTTTAATTTATTTGAGTTGTAGAGAGCTCCATCTATTGGTTTGTTCCTCAAAAGTCTGGCCTAGTGCTGAAGGTGGGAGCAGGAAACAATCCAGGTCTCCCACTTGGGTGACAGGAACCCAGTTAGTTGAACCGTCACCCTACTGCCCAGATTCCTCTTCTGCAGTAAACTTCAATCAGCAGACTGAGAATTGACCTAGGCACTCTGATATTGTTATGTAATGTGGGTATCTTATTCAGCAGGCAAAGTGCCCACCCTTAAAATATGATTTTTTAGGGCCGGCGCCATGGCTCAATAGGCTAATCCTCCACCTTGCGGCGCCGGCACACCAGGTTCTAGTCCCGGTTGGGGCGCCGGATTCTGTCCCGGTTGCCCCTCTTCCAGGCCAGCTCTCTGCTATGGCCAGGGAGTGCAGTGGAGGATGGCCCAGGTGCTTGGGCCCTGCACCCCATGGGAGACCAGGAAAAGCACCTGGATCCTGGCTCCTGCCATCGGATCAGCGCGGTGCGCCGGCTGCAGCGGCGGCCATTGGAGGGTGAACCAACGGCAAAGGAAGACCTTTCTCTCTCTGTCTCTCTCTCTCACTGTCCACTCTGCCTGTCAAAAATAAAAAAAAAATTTTTTTTAAACGTAAAATTTTGTTTATTTGGAAGGCAGAGTGATAAAGGTGACGAGAAAGATTAGTCTTCCACCCATTGGTTCAGTCACCAAATGGCCACAATGGCTGGGGCTGGTCCAGGCCAAAGCCAGGAGCCTGGAACTCAATCTGGGTCTCTCACTTGGGTGGCAGTAGCTCAAGTACTTGGACCATCTGTTTTTCAGATGCTTTGACAGAGGAGCTGAGACTCAAACCAGCGCTTTGATTTGGGATGGCACACAGCAGCCTGCAGCGGAACTCACTGTGCCAGAATGCTGGCCCCTTATGGGGTGTTCTTAACATTTTCAGCGTGTGTGTGTTTAAAGCTTTTTTTTTTTTTTTTTTTTTTTTTTAAATCTAAGAGCAGCTTTATCAGTGTCATAGAGGAAAGTTAAACTCCTTCAAGTTTCCGTAGTGTTAATCAGCACTGTAACAGTAATTGAATTGATTGATGTTACAGAATATTTAACCACTTAAACTTGTCACAGTCTTTTTTTTGGGGGGGGGGGTGATTTATTTATTTGAAAGGCAGAGTTACAGAGAGAGAGGGACAGACAGAGGTCTTTCATCTGCTCCTACTCCCCAAAGTGGCTGCAACAGCCAGTGCTGGATTAAGCTGAAGCTAGGAGCTTCTTCCAGGTCTCCCACATGGGTGCAGGGGCCCAAGAACTTGGACCATCTGCTGCTGCTTTTCCCAGGCCATAGCAGAGAGCTGGATCAGAAGTGGAGCAGCCGGGACTCAAACTGGCATCTATCTAGGATACTGGCGCAGCAGGCAACAGCTTAACCTGTTAGGCCACTGTGCTGGTCCCCCATAGTCCTGTTTTATAAGGAAGCGAGACACCAAGCTACGTAGATACATATTGTAATGTCTGATGTCTACTGTAATGTAATAGGTACATATTGTAAATGTCTCCTAAGTGCGTTTAAATCTGTTTCAGACTTCTGGGCCACTGGGAAGAAGCCGCCCATGATCTGGCCCTTGCCTGCAAACTGGATTATGATGAAGATGCCAGTGCAGTGCTGAAGGAAGTTCAACCCAGGGTATGTTACAGGCGGCAAGGAGTCGTCATGGCTGTAATACTGCATACTTCTGGCACTTACGCCCTGGCAGCCATAAATTACCTGAAAAACAGGTGCAAAGAAATACACATTGGCAAGTTGTGGTCTGGGACCACTGAAGCTTACTCAGCTCTGGAAGTCTCGTTAGGTCTGCATGCTTTCCTTTCTTGTGCTGTATGGTAGAGAGTCCACTGTGAGACCACAGTGTAATTACAACCAGAAAGTCAGAAATGAAAGACTACCTGGTAACAACAAGGACAGAAAAGGGAAAAAAATCTATAAAATGTGACCCTAGGTTTGAGCCTGGGCTGTCCTTGTATACTTTGAAGGTATATTTGTCCACTTTGGAAGTTCCGTTTCAACCTTGTAAAAATACTGAGTCCAAAAACTAGAACTACTTTTTTTTTTTTAAACCACTCTGCCTTATGCTTGTTAAAGGTTTGGGTCTCATGCTTTTAGAGGTTTATTTATTTGAAAGGCAGAATTAGAGAGCAAGAGGGGGAGAGAGCTTCTGAATACTAGTTCACTCTCCAAATGGCCACAGTAGTCGAAGCCAGGAGCCTGGAACTCCATCTGGGTCTCCCAGGTGTTGCAGGGATCCAAGCACTTGGGTCATCTTCTATTACTTGCCTAGGCATGTTAGCAGGGAGTTGGATCTGATGTGGAGCAGCCAGAGTTTGCAGTGCCCATATGGGATGTCAGCATTGCAGGCATCTGTGTACCTGTTGTGCACAGTGGAAACCCCTAGAACATTCCATTTTAAGATAATCTCTATCTAAAATAATTAGTTAAAATTATTTTAAGTATACATGGTAAATCCTTCGGCTTTGTTGGAAGTTACACTTCCAGGAATTTGTTACCAAAGGTTTTAGCACAGTGGAAGTCTTACTGAATTAATTTATTACCACTGGAGACTTCAGTTGATTTTCTTTTCCTTCTCATAACAAGGCTTAAGTGGGCCAGGTTGTACAAGATATTAATAATAGTTCGAACAAGCTAAAAGAACAATTGAATACAAGTCCCTTATACTTATTTTATTCTCCTAATAAATGAGAGATCCACAGCATTCCGTACAATATATGATGCCTTTTATGTGTTTACATATGTTTTCCTTAATCCCCATAGGGATTTGATAAGAGTATGTGTGTGTCTTCCTCTGTTTTATGGATAAAGAAACTTAAATGCAGCAAGATTGGCAAATAGCTGTGTGTCCAGTCTCCGCCTTCTCATGGTGGAATCACTGGTGATCGCTTCTGCAGCCCTGGGCTATAACTTCTGCATCCGTACACTGTGCAGCTGTAGAAACTCTGAGCAAGTGTTGTCTTGCTATTTGAATTTGCTAATGTTGAGTGAGCATAGTTACTTGTTTGATAATCTTTGTCTCTGATTTCACATTCTAGAATCTTTTTAACAGTGCTTTGTACAGTTGGGATTGGTCTTGTTAAAGCCTGAGTTTATATCAGGTGGTTTTCTGTCTTTTTCCCCCCTTAGTTTTTTTTTTCCTCCTTTGTTTGTTGGTTTTTAAGATTTACTTACTTAGTTGAAAGGCAGAGTTACAGAGAGTGAGATGTCTTCCATCTGCTGGTTCACTCCCCAAATGGCCCCAGTGGCCAGAGTTGGGTCAGTCCAAAGCCAGGAGCCAGGAACTACCCAAGACAGCCCTGTGGGTACAGGGGCCCAAGTTCTTGAGCCATTCCTTTGCTGCTTTCCTAGTCACATTACCAGAGAACTGGATCAGAAGTGGAGCAGCTAGGACTCAAACCAGTGCCCGTGTGTGTGAGACGCCGGCACCACTTTACCTGTTACACCAGAGGACCGGTCCCTGCTTTTTTTTTTTTTTTTTTTCAAAGATGTATTTATTTATTTGAAAGGCAGAGAGACAGGTGTCTTCCATCTGCTGGTTCACTCCCCAGATGGCTGCAATGGCTGGAGCTGAGCCTGTACAAAGCCAGGAACCAGGAGCTTCTTCCAGGTCTCCCACGTGGGTTCAGGGGCCCAAGCACTTGGACCATCTTCTGCTTTCCCATAGCAGAGAGCTAGATTGGAAATGGACTTGAACCATCATGCATATGGAATGCCGGCACTGCAGGCAACAGCTTTACCTGCTGTGCCACAGCACCGGCCCCCAGAAAAGGAACTCTTAACAAAGCTGTTCAGTTGACCTTACTACTTTTGGAGCAGACTTAATTTTCTGTGGCTCTTTTTATCTAGGCCCAGAAAATTGCAGAACATCGGAGAAAGTATGAGCGAAAACGTGAAGAACGAGAGATCAAAGAAAGAATGGAAAGAGTCAAGAAGGCTCGAGAAGAGCATGAGCGCGCCCAGAGGGTAACGTTTCTGGAGTCCAAGCTGGGACGGAGAGGCTGACGCAGTAGACCGTGGAGCTTGCGATGCTGCTTTGAGTCTTGCTCCTGTGATTAATGCAGACTGCAGTTCTGCAGAACTGAGGATACTACTTAAAGTCTTTCTCTTGACTGTGTCTAGCTTCTGTGGAGATATTTTTAAGTCTTCAGATTCTAAGTGTGCTTGTATTTTACCATCTTAAATTCTTGTTCATGTTCATCTAGAATCAGGAATTCTTCCTGGTCAAGTAATTAAAAATTTGGCCATAGTTTTTTTTTTTTTTTTTTTTTTTTTTTTTGAGAATGCTTGCCTTAATGAGTTTTATGATTTCTCCTGTTCCAACAATAGGTTCATAAGTATTAAAAATAGATTTCATATATTTAGTTATAAAGTCCTGTTGTATATAGAAATTACAAAAGGGATTGTCCCCAATCCTTTTGTAATATTGTTCCTGCTCTTAAATTGCTCCCAGTTTTTGCCTGTATTTACTTTGTAGGTTTATTCTGTCAATTTTCACTTAATGTGTTTCTAGCATTGTTGAATGAAAGATGTAATGCTGTAGTATAATTTCATAACATTAACACCTAGGGTTTATTTATTTATTTATTTTTATTTTTATTTATTTATTTGACAGGTAGAATTAGAGAGAGAGAGAGAGAGAGAGAAAGATCTTCCTTCCCTTGGTTCACCCCCCAAAATGGCCACCACAGCCGGCACTGCGCCAATCTGAAGCCAGGAGCCAGGTGCTTCTTCCTGGTCTCCCATGCAGGTGCAGGGACCCAAGCACCTGGGCCATCCTCCACTGCCTTCCCAGGCCACAGCAGAGAGCTGGACAGGAAGAGGGGCAACTGAGACTAGAACCCACCACCCATATGGGATGCCGGTGCCGCAGGTGGAGGATTAACCAAGTGAGCCATGGCACCGGCCCCAGTTTTTTATTTATTAAACATCATATTTGATTTTTAAGGTTATACTTTGTAATCTTTAAAAGTAATTTTTGGCCAGCGTCGCGGCTAAATAGGCTAATCCTCTGCCCGTGGCACCAGCACACTGGGTTCTAGTCCAAGTCAGGGCGCCAGATTCTATCCTGGTTGCCCCTCTTCAGTCCAGCTCTCTGCTGTGGCCCAGGAGTGCAGTGGAGGATGGCCCAGGTGCTTGGGCCCTGCACCCCATGGGAGACCAGGAGAAGCACCTGGCTCCTGGCTTCAGATCAGCGCAGTACGCTGGCCGCAGTGCGCCAGCCGCAGCGGCCATTGGAGGGTGAACCAACGGTAAAGGAAGACCTTTCTCTCTCTCTCTCTCTCACTGTCCACTCTGCCTGTCAAAAAAATAAAAAATAAAATTTTTATGTTTAGCTCATTAATAGTATTGTATTTTGCTGTGAGGTAAATTTTTATCCTCCCTTTTGTCTTTATAAAACTCCAAAAACAAATCTGTAAGTCTCTTAGAGTTTTGTTAGGGAAAGTGTAGAAAAGGTGAACATCTGATACAAATGTCATAGCAGTCTTAGTAATAAGTCCTGTCCTTTAGTTTGACATTTTAAAAATATTAAGTTTAAAATTTTACAGGGCGTATCATTACTATAAATTGCTTCTCCAGTTTTGTTCATTTTCTAGGGTAAAGTACTCTCCCTAAAATCATTGCTCATTAATACTCATTGTGGACCTAATTAGAAAATTTATTATTCAGTATTGTGAATTGAAATGTGTCGTTCTTGTTAAGTCCTTTACTAGCTTATTTTACAACTTTTTAAAGAGATTTTTCATAGATAATGTTAAGGGATGACATTACTTTTTCCTCTTACTATATAATTTATTTCTTTTTTGTATTAAAGGAGGAAGAAGCCAGACGACAATCAGGAGCTCAGTATGGCTCTTTTCCAGGTACATTTAAAGAAAAATTAAGGCTGTTACTGTTGTAAATAATTTTTTTAAAGATTTATTTACTTATTTGAAAGAGTTACACAGAAAAAGAGAGGCAGAGAGAGGTTGGTCATTCCATCTGCTGGTTCACTCCCCAGTTGGCTGCAACGGCTGGAGCTGCGCTGATCCGAAGCCAGGAGCTTCTTCCAGGTCTCCCATGCGGATGCAGGGCCCCAAGGACTTGGGCCATCTTCTACTGCTTTCCCAGGCCACAGCAGAGAGCTGGACTGGAAGTGGAGCAGCCAGGTCTTGAACTAGCAGCCATATAGGATGCCAGCACTGCAGGCGGCAGCTTTACGCTCTATGCTACAGCTCTGGCCCTGTAAATAATTAAGATGTATTCTGATTTGGAGATGGAGCAAAAGAGTATTCTCAATTCAAATGCATTTGGTAACATAAGTTCCTGGAACATTAGAAAGGTTTGTTTCCATTAGAAACTTTGTTAGTGGGACTAGTGTTTTCTTCCTTTTCAAACAACAGTTTGAGTTGTATTAAAAAATTGCGAGGGAGACTTCCCATCTGCTTGTTTACTCCACAGATGCCCACAGTGGCTGGGGCTGGCCAAGGGGAGGAACCGCTATCTCTGATGTGAATGACAGGACCCAGTTACTTCAGCCATCACTACCACCTCCCAGGGTCTGCATTAGCAGGAAGTTGGAGTTAGAAGCCTGAAATGGATTTTGAATCCCTGTGGTCTGACAGGGAATACAGACATCTTTTAATTTTTTGACAGGCAGAATTAGTGAGACAGAGAAAAAGGTCTTCCTTCCGTTGGTTCACTCCCCAAATGGCCTCAACGGCCAGAGCTGTGCTGATCCGAAGCCAGGAGCCAGGTTCTTCCTCCTGGTCTCCCATGCGGGAGCAGGGCCCAAGCACTTGGGCCATCCTCCACTGCTTTCCCAGGCCACAGCAGAGAGCTAGACTGGAACCCGGCGCCCATATGGGATGCCGGCGCCACAGGCGGAGGATTAACCAAGTGAGCCACGGCGCCAGCCCCAGAATACAGACATCTTAACCGGTCTTAACTGCTTGCCCCTGCATTCTATACTTTTTATTACTTATGGGAGCCTGAACAATGTGCTTTATTATATGTAAATAAATAAGTTATTATGGTGTAATTAAGTATTTCTGCACTGAATAATGGAATTTCTGCTGCTTTATACAGTGATATTCATGAAGATAGTGCACTGGATAGAATGGGAATTCTGAGGCCGGCGCCGCGGCTCACTAGGCTAATCCTCTGCCTTGTGGCGCCGGCACACCGGGTTCTAGTCCCGGTTGGGGCGCCAGATCCTGTCCTGGTTGCCCCTCTTCCAGGCCAGCTCTCTGCTGTGGCCCAGGAGTGCAGTGGAGCTGGCCCAAGTCTTTGGGCCCTGCACTCGCATGGGAGACCAGGAGAAGCACCTGGCTCCTGGCTTCGGATCAGCAAGGTGCGCCGGCCGCAGTGTGCCGGCCGCGGCGGCCATTGGAGGGTGAACCAACAGCAAAAGGAAGACCTTTCTCTATGTCTCTCTCTCTCTCACTGTCTACTCTGCCTGTCAAAAAAAAAAAAAAAGGGAATTCTGTTAAAAATACTTTTTTTTTAAGATTTATTTACTTATTTGAAAGGCATAGCAACAGAGATGTTTCTTTTTCTTTTCTTTTTTTTTTCTTTTTTGTTTTTTTGTTTGTTTGTTTGTTTTTTATGGACAGGTAGTTATAGACAGAGAGATACAGAAAGATCTTCCCTCCATTGGTTCACTCCCCAAATGGCTGCTACGGCCGATGCTGTGCCGATCTGAAGCCAGGAGCCAGGTGCCTCCTCCTGGTCTCCCATGCAGGTGCAGGGCCCAAGCACTTGTGCCATCCTCCACTGCCTTCCCGGGCCACAGCAGAGAGCTGGACTAGAAGAGGAGCAACTGGGACTAGAACCGGCACCCATATGGGATGCCGGTGCCGCAGGTAGAGGATTAACCAAGTGAGCCACGAGCGCTGGCCCCAGAGAGATGTTTCATCCTGTGGTTCACTCCTCAAATGGCCACAACACTCAAGGCTGAACCAGGTCAAAGCTAGGAACTAAAAGCTCCATCTGGCTCTCTGTTGGGAATGGTAAGGCCCAAGTTCTTGGACCATCTTGCATTGGTTTCTCAGACACAGTAGGAGCTGGATGAGAAGTGGAGCAGCTGGGGCTCAAACCAGTGCCCATGGATAGATACTGGCATCGCAGGCAGCAGCTTCACCTGCTGTGCACAACTCAGGCCCCTGATGCTGTTTTAAGAAAAGCCAAGAAAATAAATTTTAGTTCCTAGCTTATTTCTTATTTAAAATAGAAATAATCGTATTTGTCAAGTACCTTTGTTTTTAAAAAATGACCACTAGGGTTGAGTGTTTGGTGACAGAGCAGTTAAGATGCCACAAGTGATATCCACATCCCGTATCTGAGGGCCTGGGTTCAAGTTCTGGCTCCATTTCTGATTCCAGCTTCCTGCTCATGCACACCTGGGAAGCAGCTGGGATAACGGAAGTACTTGGGTCCCTGCTACATGGGGGTTGAGTTCTGGGCTCTTGGCTAGCCCAGCTATTGTGGCCATGTAGGAAGTGCATCAGCAGATGGAGGATGCTTGTCTTACTGTCGTGCCCACCCCAGCCCTACTCGGCTTTCAAGAAAAGGAAAATTGTTGAAAACAATTCCAAACAATTGTGGAATGGTACTAGAGATGATTATTACGTACTTTTTATTATCTAGATTTAAAAAACCTTGAACTGCTTGTTTAACAGTAGGAATTAATTTTTTGAAGCCTGTAGTCAGGTAATCCTGAAGTTGTTTTCAAGTCTCCCTAGATTTGCATTCACTTTTGACAGTTACAGTCATGTGTGAACTATTGTGGAGTCTGGTGTAATGACCATATTACTATGACACTACATATATGTGGTGGTGCTTGATCTTGCAGAATACATCAGTATCACTTGTCTCTCCCTTCAGGATGCCCCTATATTTAGCATAATGAATTCCAGAATATTGCCAATGGAGATGCACATTTATGGTAGTAAAGAAATACAACAGGAAATAATTTGGATTTATTATCTGACTATACTGGGAGAATGAAATACTATTTATTAGAACAGTGTCTAACGAAAAAGTGGGTTTCTACTTTCATTTCAGAAATGTTGATTATCGTTGGGAAAAATGAGAAATCCACAAATTTCATAAAAAGCATTTTAGGTAGTTCTTGAAGGAATAACTGCTCTGCAGCAAACATAGTCAGAATTTAAAAACTACAGTAAACTTGTATGAATTATCTTTAAAAAGGATACTGTTCAAAAATGAGGAGTATGTACTGGCATCTCATGGGCACCAGTTCTAGTCCTGGCTGCTTCTCTTCCGATCCAGCTCTCTGCTGTGGCCTGGGAAAGCAGTAGAGGGTGGCCCAAGTGCTTGGGCCCCTCCCTGCACCCACATGGGAGACCATGAAGAAGCACCTGGCTCCTGGCTTCGGATCGGTGCAGCTCCAGCCGTTGAGGCCATTTGGGGAGTGAACCAACGGAAGGAAGACCTATCTCTCTCTGTCTCTCCCTCTCACTGTTTCTCTGCTTCTCAGATAAATAAATAAAAATCTTCAAAAAGTGGGGGCGGGGGCCGGCACTGGGGTATAGCAGACACAGCTGCTGCCTACAGTACCGGTATCCCATTTGGGCGCCGGTTCAACACCTGGCTGCTCCACTTCCGATCCAGCTCTCTGCTGTGGCCTGGGAAAGCAAAAGATAGCCCAAGTCCTTGGACCCCTGCACCCACATGGGAGACCCGGAAGAAGCTCCTGGCTCCTGGCTTTGGATCAGTGCAACTCCAATCGTTCCATTGCAGCCATTTGGGGAGTGAGCCAGTGAGTGGAAGACCTCCCTCTTTCTCTCTTTTTCTTTCTCCCTCTCCTTCTCTCTGTGTAACTCTTCCAAGTAAAAATCTTAAAAATTGAGGAGTAGATATTAAAGATCAACATGACTGACAATTTAATTTTACAGTTCAGAGGGACTATTGATTGCCTTTTTTTTTTTTTTTTTTTTTTTAAAGATTTTTACTTATTTGAGGCCGGCGCCGCAGCTCACTAGGCTAATCCTCCGCCTTGCGGCGCCAGCACACTGGGTTCTAGTCCCGGTCGGGGCGCCGGATTCTGTCCCGGTTGCCCCTCTTCCAGGCCAGCTCTCTGCTGTGGCCAGGGAGTGCAGTGGAGGATGGCCCAAGTGCTTGGGCCCTGCACCCCATGGGAGACCAGGATAAGTACTTGGCTCCTGCCATTGGATGAGGATCAGCGTGGAGTGCCGGCCGCAGCGCGCCAGCCGCGGCGGCCACTGGAGGGTGAACCAACGGCAAAGGAAGACCTTTCTCTCTGTCTCTCTCTCTCTCTCTCACTCTCACTGTCCACTCTGCCTGATCAAAAAAAAAAAAAAAAAAAAAAAAGATTTTTACTTATTTGAGAAATAAGAGCTACTGACAGTGAGAGGGAGAGACAGAGAGAGGTCTTCAGTCTCCCGGTTCACTCCCCAAATACAATGGCTGGAACAGTGCCAATCCAAAGCCAGGAACCAGGAGCTTCTTCCAGGTCTCCCACATGGGTGCATGTGCCCAAGCACTTGGGCCATATTCCACTGCTTTCCCAGGCCATAGCAGACAGCTGGATTGGAAGAGGAGCAGCCAGGACTCGAACCGGCACCCATATGGGATGCCAGTCCCGCAGGCAAAGTGTTAACCTGTGCGACAGCACCAGCCCCTTGTTGCCTTCTTTAACATCATTTTCTTTGGCACTTTTTTTTTTTTTGGACAGGTAGAATTAGTGAGAGACAGAGAAAGGTCTTCCTTCCATTAGTTCATCCCCCCAAATGGCTGCCACAGCCGGCACTGTGCCGATCTGAAGCCAAGAGCCAGGTGCTTCCTCCTGGTCTCCCGTGCGGGTGCAGGGCCCAAGCACTTGGGCCATCCTCCACTGCCTTCCTGGGCCACAGCAGATTGCTGGACTGGAAGAGGGGCAACCGGGACAGAATCCGGGGCCCCAACCGGGACTAGAACCCGGTGTGCCGGCGCCGCAGGCGGAGGATTAGCCTAGTGAGCCGCAACGCCGGCCTGTTTGGCAGTTTTATTAGGAAAACATGAATCCAGAAGGTTAGTAAAGTCTCATTTACAGCCTTATTTTTAAGAGAAAATTAGAAGTTAAAAATTCAGTGGCCCTTTGGTTCTCTATACCCGTGTGTGTGTGTGTGTGTGTGTGTGTGTGTGTGTGTGAAGACTATTTGAGAGTACCTTTGGTTTCTGTACATTTTGGTTCTCTGTACGCGCGTGTGTTTTTGTGTGTCAGACTATTTGAGAGTATGGTTTCTGTACACTTTGGTTCTCTGTACACATGTGTGTGTGTGTGTCAGGCTATTTGAGAGTGTGTCTGGCCTCTGTACACTTTGATTATTCTTGCAGGTGGCTTTCCTGGGGGGATGCCTGGAAATTTTCCTGGAGGAATGCCTGGAATGGGAGGGGCCATGCCTGGAATGGCAGGAATGCCTGGCCTCAATGAAATCCTTAGTGATCCAGAGGTTCTTGCAGCCATGCAGGTAAGATCTTTGAACTTTATATTATATATATTTTTTAAAGATTTATTTATTTGAAAGGCACAGAGGCAGAGAGAGATCTTCATCCACTGGTTCACTCCCCAAATGGCCATAACCACCAGAGCTGGGCTGATGAGGAGCCAGGAGCTTCTTACCTGCACTGACAGTGCAGGGGCCCAAGCATTCGGGCCATCTTTTTCTGCTTTCCCAGGCCATAGCAGAGAGCTGGATTGTAAGTAGAGCCAGCCAGGTCTTGAACTTGAGGCCCTATGGGCTGCTGGCACTCCAGGCAGCAGTTTTATGTGCTATGCCACAGTGCTGCTCCCCCTGTTATTATATTTAAGGTATTTCTTTGATAGTTCTTCGTGGAGTAGAGGTCATTCTCAGTCATTGTTGGTTTTCAGTTGTTGTTTTTAAGATTTATTTAAAAGAGTTACAGAGAGGGAAAGAGATCTTCAATCCACTGGTTCACTTCCTACATGGATGGCAAGTGCTCAAATTGTGGGCCATCCTCCACTGCTTTTCCCATGCCATTAGCAGAGAGCTAGATGGGAAGTGGAGCAGCTGAGAGTTGAACCAGCCTCCATATGGATGCTGGTGTTGTAGGTGGCAGCTTTACCCGCTTCACTGCAACGCCAGCCCCAGCCATTGTTTTCTTACCAGTTGCCAGACAGTTAATTTTGCAGGTGTGACAATTTCATTTTTTCAGAATGAGTTGGTTTTATTGTTTGTTTAAAAATTTTACTTTTTATTTATTTGAAAAGCAGAGTTACATAGAGAGGTGGGAGAGAGAGGTCTTTGATCCACTGGTTTGCTTCTCAGATGGCTGCAACAGCCAGGGCTGGACCAGGCCAGAGCCAGGAGCCAGGAGCTTCTGCTAGTCTCCCACATGGGTGCAGGGGCCCAAGCACTTGGGCTGTCTTCTGCTTTCCCGGGTGCCTTAGCGGGGAGTTATTTAGGAAGTGGAGCAGCACTTATATGGGATGCTGGCACTACAGATGGCAGCTTAACCTGCTGGCACACAGAGGTCTCCTCTGTGTGGATATACTGTTTTTTCATGTTCCAGTTAAAGTGGCACAGCTGAGCTTTACTTTCTTGAAGTGTGCATTAATATTTACACTTCAGGAAGTTGCCTAAACCCCAGCTAACTTAGCAATGATAGAATTGCACGTCTAAACAGCTGGCAATAGAATAATAAACTTGTTCCCTGAACAAGACACTTTTTAAAAATCTAAAAGAGAGGCTGGCACCGTGGCTCACTAGGCTAATCCTCCGCCTGCGGCGCCGGCACCCCAGGTTCTGGTCCCAGTTGGGGCGCTGGATTCTGTCCCGGTTGCTCCTCTTCCAGTCCAGCTCTCTGCTGTGGCCCCGGAGGGCAGTAGAGGATGGCCCAAGTGCTTGGGTCCCTGCACCCACATGGGAGACCAGGGTAAGTACCTGGCTCCTGGCTTCAGATCGGTGCAGTGCTGGCCATGGCGGCCATTAGGGGAGTAAACCAATGGAAGGAAGACCCTTCTCTCTCTCTGTCTCTCACTATCTGTAACTCTTTCTCTCTCTCTCTCTCTCTCTCACTGTCTACCTTTGCCTTTCAAAAAAAAAAAAAAAAAAAATCTAAAAGAGAAACCAACTCTCCACCCCTCCCTCCTTTTTTTCAGGATCCAGAAGTTATGGTGGCTTTCCAGGATGTGGCCCAGAACCCTGCAAACATGTCGAAATACCAGAGTAACCCCAAGGTTATGAATCTTATCAGTAAATTGTCAGCCAAATTTGGAGGTCAAGCATAATGCCCTTCTGACAAAGCCCTTGCTGAAGGAAAAGCAGCCCAGATCACCTAATGGATGTCGCAATAATACAAACCAGTGTACCTCTGACCTTCTCATCAGAGAGCTGGGGTGCTTCGAAGATAATCCCTACCCCTCTGCACCAAATGCAGCTGAAGCATTTGACAGTGGTTTGTCATTAGGGTATTCATTCAGATAATGTTTTCCTACTAGGAATTACAAACTTTAAACTTTTTAAACCTTAAAAATGTTTAAAACAAATTAAAAAGGGTGTTAATTCCTCCATTTTTCTTTGCTAATCATTTTGAGTTTTTTTCCTTTGAATAATTGGGCGAGGAAGATACATAAGTACAGAAGATTTATTGCTCTAGTGTGAGTGAAATAAAGGTTAGTAGTTGGCAGCATATATAACTCATTTAAATAGATGAAGGTTTAGTTGGATATATGGTTACTGAGGCATTTTGATTTGTCCTTAAATGCTTTATTTTTCAAAAATAAAGTGATTTATTTCAATAAAACTTGGGACCACCAGTATTTCTGTAGGACCTGGGTAGGGACTGGAAGCACTTGGCAGGGCAGTGGCAGTCTTACCATGTTTTATATGACACGCACCCTTGAGCAGATTACACTGAAATCTCACACTCTGGTGAGGGGATGATTCTTTTGTAATGCTGCAGTAGTGTTGGATTACTTAGCTCTGTTCTTGTCCAATATATCAAATAAATGCTTCATATTATTTCCACAGATAAAATACAGGAGTACTTTTCTTGTTATATTTCTGTGTTTAAGATTACCTTTCCTGATCAAAAACTTCTAAACTCTGTGTCCATTTTCTGTTTGTCATATTTTTCCTCATAATCTTCTTGAGCTCAAGATTTTTCACTAGCAGCCTCACAACTGTCATTATTCACATTGTGATTGTGCAGGCATATTTATGCTGGGTTCAATGTGATATGTAGTATATACAGTGGTTGTAGAGTAATGCCCTTAACAGCTGTGATTTCATACTTGGCATGAGATCACCTGGTGAACTGCTTTCTGGCAAAAGGTTTTATCTGGAGACATTAGAAGAAGGGACTCCCTTGAGTATTTAGTCCTCTGCTTAATTACCTGTTACAGTTTGAGTTCATCTTGTGGTATTCACCTCCATGTTTCGAATAATGTTAAGGTTTGAGTTACTTGCTATGAGGGGAGCTGATCTCTTGACCCATCATCGAGTTGTAACACAATTGAGAGCCAGAGTTAATCATGACTTATTTCCTGAGGAGCCATTATCTTCCTATGCAAGCTTTTCCTTAAACAACGCAGCCACAGTGCCACCTCTGCTTTCTCTCCTTCCTTCTGCAAAGATAAAATGAGAATAAATTCCATGGAGTACGTTTCTGAAATGGTACTCTTCTGAAATCATAAGTCTTTTCAGGTTGTTACTAAGAAAAAGTTGTGTGCTAATAGAGCATGTTTTTTATAAATCTCTTAAAAACACTAAATTTGAATTTGGGTTTGCTGGTGTTTTTTTGTTAATTTGTGTTCTTTCCTAAAACTTACAGTGTGTGCTTTGCTTAATTCAAGAGCAGTTTAATCTGGATTCCTTACTTGATTTTCTAAATTGTATATTACCTGAGTATATTCTAGTATTTCAATATCAGCATAAACAGGAAAAAGTAAACTTGTTCTTCTGGAACCGTGTCATGTGCTTTCAGACTTGTAAATTCCACATATGTGAAATTGTCTTCAGTTCCATCAAGATTGTTACCACTTCTAAACCAAACCAGAAACATTCCTATTCCTTTCTTGTGCTACTGATGCTGTAAATCAAGAAAAAGGGATATTTTTTCTACTTAAAATTACGATTATTGGATATCTCTAGCTACATTAAAATACAGTTTCAAGCTGCTTGCTGACTTCCCTCCCCCCTTTTTTCCACATTGTCTATTTTATGTCTGCATAGTAGACTACAGATGAGGAAGTGTTACCAAGGACCCCTCAAGAAACACTGGCTTTAGTAAAGTAGCTGTTTGCTTTTCTTAGTGGTACCTGTCTAAAGTTGAGCAATTTTGCAATAGTTGAGACGGCAGCTCCAATTCTTGAGTCCAGAGCTGTTGGCTCTGGCACTCTTCCTGCAGCCCGAGGAAACAGGAGAGAGGTGGTCAGGACAGCTTCTGAGGCTGGAAGGTGGAATTAACATTTCATGACTTCTCATGTCCTGTTGGTTGTACTTAGTTGAAAGGAAAGATGGGAAGTATGTAGTCCATAGTTGTGTGGTTATGTGGCCAACAACAACAAGAAAAATTGGAAGAAAAGCCTTGGAATGACAGTCTGCCATACCAGCAAATACTGGTATGATGGTGAAGGAGAAACAACTTCCACGTTGCTGATAGCTAAAACTAAAGCACTTGAGTATGCACAGCTGTAAAGCAGGTAGCAAATAGTCTATGCCAGGGACTATTTGCCAGTCTTGTCTCAGCTGTGTTAATGACCAAGGGTAAGTACCCCTGTTACCACTTCCCCATTGTATGGGTGAGTACTTGTAGCACTCACTCAAGTCAATTACCTGTGATAACACAGCTGAGTATTTGTAAAGCCTGGATTCCTGGGCTGCTTGGTTCAGAGGTCTTTCTCTTAAACTCTTTTATCTTTTTTTTTTTTTTTAAGACTTATTTATTTTATTTGAAAGAGTTACACAGAGAAGCAGAGAGAGGTCCTCCATCCAATGGTTCACTCCCCAGTTGGCTGCAACAGCTGGAGCTCACCGATCTGAAACCAGGAGCCAGGAGGTAGGTTCCTCTGGGTTTCCCACGTGGGTGCAGAGGCCCAAGGACTTGGGCCATCTTCTACTGCTGTCCCAGGCCATAGCAGAGAGCTGGATTGGAAGTGGAGCAGCCAGGTCTCGAACCAGCACCCATATGGGATGCTGGCATTTCAGGCCAGGGCATTAACCTGCTGAGCCACAGCGCCGGCCCCTTCTAAGGTTGATATTTGCTCAGTTGCAAACTGAAATGTGCATTTGGATTGAATTAGACAAGGAGTATTACTCATCTGCCTGTGCTGATAGATACAGCTAACAGGTTTTCTAATAGTAAGGGACAGATAGTATAATTCAAGTGCACAGTCCATTTGCCTAGAAATAAGGACAAGAAAAAATATTCAAAAATAATAGGAATTCTGAGTAACGGTGTATGTCAATATTTACAACCAGTACAGTATACTTAGGTCATATGAATTCAGTTTGTGGAGGAAAATAGCCAAATAATAAAGAGTATTTTTTTTTTTTTTTGACAGGTAGAGTGGACAGTGAGAGAGACAGAGAGAAAGGTCTTCCTTTTTGCCATTGGTTCACCCTCTAATGGCCGCTGCAGCTGGTGCGCTGCGGCCGGCACACCGTGCTGATCCGAAGCCAGGAGCCAGGTGCTTCTCCTGGTCTCCCATGGGGTGCAGGGCCCAAGCACTTGGGCCATCCTCCACTGCACTCCTGGCCACGGCAGAGAGCTGGCCTGGAAGAGGGGCAACCGGGACAGAATCCGGCGCCCCGACCAGGACTAGAACCTGGTGTGCCGGCGCCGCAAGGCAGAGGATTAGCCTAGTGAGCCGCGGCGCCGGCCAAAAGTAATAATTGTTAAACCTTTTTCTTTAGATTATTTTAAGGGAGAGTTAAAGACATCCTCCATCTGCTGGTTCACTCCCCAAATGGCTGCAATAGCTGGGACTGGGCAAGGCTGAAGCCAGGAGCTTGGAAGTCCACATGTGTCTCACATGGTGGCAGAGGCCCACTATTTGGGCCATCAGGTACTTTCCCAGGCACATTAGCAGGGAGCTAGATCAGAAGTGGAGTAATCATGATGTGAACCAGCACTCACAGATTCCAGTGTCATAGGCTCTGGTTTAAACTGCTGGGCCACAATGTAGTCGGGCCCTTAAGCCTCCCCCCCCTCCTTTTGCATACTTATTTGAAAGGAAGAATAAAGAGGAAGGAAGCAGTAGACAAAATGAGGGGGACATCTCCCAATCTACTGGTTCACTCCCCCAAATGACTGCAACAGCCAGGACTGGGCCAAGCAGAAACCAGGAACTCTAATCCATCATCTCCCACATGGGTGCACTTGGGGCACCGTCTGCCTTCCCAGGCGTATTAACAAGGAAGCTAGATGGAAAGCAGAGTAGTCAGGACTCTTAAAATAGGGATGGCATTGCTAAGCTTTTGCAAATTTAAACAATGGTATGTGACGTTGGGAAGAGCTTTAAAAATTTCAGCAATAATTTAGTGAGACCTTTTATAGAATGCTGTTGAGAGTGTAAATTGATGATTTTCTGCAAAGTTTAGCAATAATGAAAATTTTGATTTGAAATAATTTAAAAATTAGGGTCTGGGTATTGAATCTAGAAAAGTGAAGAAATAATATAAGTGGTACTCTTGAGGATCTAGGCATCATAAATAATAGCTTAAATTTTTAGGACATTTTTGGATTGCAGTGTAGGTAACCTAGCTACAGGCTGACACGGAAGCAGCATAAACAAAATGCCAGTAATAAGCTTGCTGTAACTGTATTGTCAGCATGAGTACATAGAATGGCCCTAAATTTTCAGTATACTCTAATGTCAAAGGACTTGATGCTTCAGTAATACAGAGCCCTCAATACATAATTAGGAACACTATAATGGACGTGGAAGTGAATATTTAGAATGAGGAAGTGAGAATTCTCAAAAATAAGTGTCTCAGGGCTGGTGCTGTGGTGTAGTAGGTTAAGCCTCCATCTGTGGCACTGGCATCCCATATGGGTGCTGGCTACTCCACTTCTGACCCAGCTCCCTGCTAATGGCCTGGGAAAGCAGTGGAAGATGGCCCAGGCGCTTGGGCCCGTGTACCCACATGAGAGACTTGGAAGAAGTTTCTGGTTCTTGGCTTCGGATTGGCCCAGCTCCAGCCAGTTGAGGCAATTTTGGGAGTGAATCAGGAAATGGAAGACCTCAAAAATATCAAGCATTGCAATTTTATAGGGTTCTGTTCAATAGCTCATAAACCTATAAAATGAAATTTTCTTATTACTGCACTCTGTAGGATGATTTTTAAGATTTATTTATTCCGGGGTGTGCTGTGGCGTAGCAGGTAAAGCCACCGCCTGCCAGTGCCGGCATCCCTTGTGGGCACTGGTTCAAGTCCCGGCTGCTCCACTTCAGATCCAGCTCTCTGCTATAGCCTGGGAAAGCAGTAGAAGATGGCCCAAGTCCTTGGGTCCCAGCACCCACATGGGAGACTCAGAAGAAGCTTGTGGCTTCGGATCTATGCAGCTACGGCCGGCCGTTTACAGCCAACTGGGGAGTGCATAACCAGGCATGGAGCCAGGGGCCAGGAACTCCACGAAGGTCTTCCATGTGGGTAGCAGGGACTCTAGTACTGAAGTCATCACCTGCTGCCTCCAGGGTGTTCATTAGTAGGAAGCTGGCATCAGAAGCAGAGCCAGCACTCGAGCCCAGGGACTCATGGGATGCGTGTGTTCAAGGCAGCATCTTGTGGCGCCAAACACCTGTCCTGAAGCATCGTATTGCAATGTTTTCATTTGGATAGATGAAAAGTCAAGACGTGTTACAATACTGCTTGTTGCATAATCCAGTATGTTCTTGACAGCGTCCAGTTTAAGGAGTCCATGATACGAGTCAAATTTTACAACCAACTAGCTTGTGTCTACCTTTCACTGCCAAAGTCATATCAATGACTTTTTTTTTTTTTAATACAGGCAGAGTGCACAGTGAGAGAAAGGTCTTCCTTTGCTGTTGGTTCACCCTCCAATGGCCGCCATGGCCGGCGCGCTGATCCGAAGACAGGAGCCAGGTGCTTCTCCTGGTCTCCCATGGGGTGCAGGGCCCAAGCACTTGGGCCATCCTCCACTGCACTCCTGGGCCACAGCAGAGAGCTGGCCTGGAAGAAGGGCAACCGGGACTAGAACCCGGTGTGCCGGCACGCTAGGCGGAGGATTAGCCTATTGAGCCACGGCGCCGGCCATCATTGACTTATCCTGTATATTCATGTCCTGACCCCATGGCGTGCCAAAGATTTTCCTGGAGGCTGTATTATATCTAGTAGTAGTTATCCATGCAGAAGGCTACCATTAGGTGCCTGCGTTGTCGCATGTCAGGTAAGGCCATCGCCTGCGACACCAACATCCTGTATGGGCACCAGTTCAAGTCCCAGCTGCTCCACTTCTGATCCAGCTCCCTGGATTAGTGCCACAGAAAGCAGCGGAAGATGAGCCAGGTTTTCTTGACCTCAGCTCTGGTCATGGTGGCCATTTTGAGAGTGAATGTGTGTGCGCGCAAGTGCCTCCTCTCTGAAACCCTGCCTTTCAAATAAATATATATATATATATACACACACACACACCAAAGTTAACTGTGTCCCCAACTCCGCGCTCTCGCGAGCACCGCAGCACCACGTTGTTCAGCAGTTCTGACGAGCTTAGACACAGGCCTGCTCCTGGGCTTCAGTGCGACGGAAGGCGCCGAGAGCGGTTTTCACGCAGTGGCCGGCGCTGGGCCTGCGGCGGAGCGGCTGGGTCCCTTAGGGACGCAGGGACGACAGTGGAGCTCGGCTGCGGTCGTTTTCGAGTTCTTGGTAGTTTGGCTATTCAAGCTCGGGAAGTTTTTTCTCAGTTTCATAAAGCAGGTCTACACAAATTAGCTTCCGCCATCCTCGTTAACCAGCGAGGTGGCCCGGTGTCTGAGGAACCCGAGACGCGAAATGGCTTCCGCGGTCGCCGGCTAGTCTGCGGCTCCCGTCCTTCGGTCATCTCGGCTCTGGCCTCCCGACACCACGCTCCAGGGTTCCTCAGGGGAACTCTTCCCCATCGACATTCTCCTCCCGGGCAGAACGCGACTCCAAAACAGAAAAGTCAGGTCGCAGAGAAGACCGAGTCCCGCGGAGCCTCCACATTAGCCGCCAGCATATCGCGGGAGGCCAATTAGGATTTCCGAGGTCCCCAGCGTTTGGCCAACTGGTACAACGCCCAACTGGCCAGGTGCCTGCAGCCGGTGAGAGGACGCCCGCCCAGCCCGGCAACTACCGACGCCGGCGCTTCCCACCCTGCGCCGGGAGGCGGGACCCGCGAACCGCGCGCGGCCCCGCCCTGCGCACGCCGCGGGCCAATCCGCGCCCAGAGGCGTTCCCAGGCCCGCTTCCCTCCTCCGCGCGGCGCTCACGGGCCACAGCGGGCGCCTTGCGACCCGGAAGTGGTTTTCTGAAGGAGGCGGGCAGGCCTGAGGGGGTGGGGCTCGCGGCGTTCACGCCCCGGGCCACGGTGCTCTTTACCCAACTCCGCCGGCTGCGGCGCCGGCCAGGAAAGTTTGTCTAGGTGTGCAGGGAGCCGCACCGATGGCCTCCGTGCTGTCCTATGAAAGCCTGGTCCACGCCGTGGCGGGAGCCGTGGTGAGGCGGGGTCTTCACGCCCGGGGCGCAGCGGGGTGCGGGACTCTGGGGCCTCTCCCGCGTTACGGCTGGGGGATGGGCGCGAGAGGGACATCCTGTGGGTTGGGGTTTGCAGCCTGACTGTGGGATGGAGAGAACTAGGCCGTGGGTGGGAGATTGTCGGAAGGACCGGGGTCGGGCCCGCTCGGCCCCCCGCCCCGGCCACGGCGCCGGGGGGCCGTAGACCGCCGTGAGGGTGCTGGCCCCAGGTCGTCGCGGGGTCCTGGGGGGCCGGCCTCGCGCACCCCGACCCTCGCCGCTTCTCAGAGGAGACCCGGGTTGAAGCAGTGTGCTTACGCATGCTGGATTACCGCCTGGCGTCCCCCGCTTGGTAGTACCTGGTAAGGTAGCGTCTGCTGGCGTGACTGGCACAGGAAACAGGGCTTTGTTTCTTCTTAAATGAAGAGCAGGGTTGCTGCCCACCGCAGGTGCGCTGGGTTCTTGGCCGTGCGGATGCCTCGGTTCCATTTGACACCCCTCACCGTGAAACTTTCTATCCGCTCTTGGCTCGACCGCCCTTCCTCCTGCGCTTGGCTAGCTGACGCTCCACGGAGAGCTCGCGTGTCCTGCGTGCTGCTCCGAGCGGAACCCCGGCTCCGCCCTTGCTGGCTGTTGGCCTGTAAACCTCACTCCTCTACCCACCTCAGAGAATTAAATGACACACTGTGGCATGAACGTGCCTGATTCAGAAGCCCTGGCACCTTCGGTTCAGCCAGCGTAAGGGCACTGCGATGGATAGGCGTGGAGGCCTGCGTGTCTGCATCAGAGGGCTTGAAGAGGCCGACTGGCTTCAGGGACCGGATCGGATGAGACTAACTCGAGTGTGAACTTGGCGATTTATGTGGTCCACATCGTCACCGCAGCTGTTCTGTTGAGAGTAAAAGATAAGGGAGCTAGGGATGTCAGGCCGGAGGTGCTGCTGGCTTGGGACCAGAACGGTAGCGCTGAAGGTATGAGAAGTGATCATTAACCTGGAGTGTATTTATGAGTAGAGGGTTAGGGGGTGGCTGGTTGACCCCAAGACTTTCTGACTTGAGCAGCTGAGGGGATGGCGTTCCCACGTACTCAGATAGCCAAGGCTGTGAAAGAATAGGTTTGGCCAGAGTTTCGTCTTGGTTTTGGACTAGTTCCGTTCAAAAAGCCTAAGGGTAGTCATGAGACAGGATGAGCTCACCAAAGACACGTGTGCGAACTGGAAAAAATCTCGGTGGCTGAGCCTTGGAGCAGCCCAGCATCAGGAGGTGGGGGAGAAGTAAGATGGCACCAGTGAGACCAAGGACCAGTACCGCGTCCAAAAGCCCCATGGAGAAAGTGTCCATGGAGAATGGAGTAAACCAGCTGGCCGGTCACTGTTTCTAGGTCAAGTAAGGTGAAGACTGAGGGTCAGCCACTGGATTTACCGTGTTGGTGAGAAGACGAGTTTTGGTGGAATGATGGGGTGAATTACTATAAAATGGGAAATTCTCTTCCTTCTCATCGTGAATGCTATCCATTCACCACCTTTACTGAGCGCATTCTGTGCGCCACGCATTCTCCTAGGTGCTCGAAGTGTAGTGGAACACCAGGCTTTTTCTTCATGCCAGTGAGGAAGTTGGGCAACATACGAGTAAGCAGAGAAGTAAAAGTATTTATATAACGTTAAAAAATCACAAAGGGTTGGCAAACTTTAAGGGAGTAGACGGTAAATATTTTAGGCTTTGTCTCTGGCCTCATTCATAGCTGCCCATCACGGCTATGGTGGTGTGAAAGTAGCCGTAGATAGTAAGTGAATGAATGACCAGAGCTGGGTTCCAACAAAACCCCATTTACAGAAACAGGCAGTAGATTGGATTTGGCCCAGAGGCTAGTTTTCTGAGCTCTGTTACAGAGAGTGATTCAGAGTAGAGATGGATAAAGGTTGAAAATATATTTCTAGTTAACCAACAAAGATGTTTGGTTTCTTTTCTCCTTGCTACCTTTTTTTTCTCCTGTTAAATTTCACTTGAAATTATGCAGCTTGAATTTGATCCTTTTTTCCTCCCATTAACTATATTAGGTTATCTAATATATGTACATCTATAAGAGTATTTTTTCTCTTCCTCTCAAGAAAGTACTGTCCCTAGCACATACCTGAATGAGAAGTTGCTTTGTGTTTTGTTATAATTTTTTTTTTTTTTTGGACAGGCAGAGTGGACAGTGAGAGAGAGAGACAGAGAGAAAGGTCTTCCTTTGCCGTTGGTTCACCTTCCAATGGCCGCCGCGGCCGGCGCGCTGCGGCCGGCGCACCGCGCTGATCCGATGGCAGGAGCCAGGAGCCAGGTGCTTTTCCTGGTCTCCCATGGGGTGCAGGGCCCAAGCACCTGGGCCATCCTCCACTGCACTCCCTGGCCACAGCAGAGGGCTGGCCTGGAAGAGGGGCAACCGGGACAGAATCCGGCGCCCCGACCGGGACTAGAACCCGGTGTGCCGGCGCCGCTAGGCGGAGGATTAGCCTAGTGAGCCGCGGCGCCGGCCTTGTTATAATTTTAAACTGTCACTCTGAAGAGTGTTTCTCAAGCTTTTTTTTTTTTTTTTTTTTTGCAAACATTTGTGTTAAAGTTAGACTATACCACAGAGGCCCTATTTTCTTCTTGTTGCTACCAACATGAAAAATTTCACCACAAAAAATGTAACAGTTGATGTATGGTTAGTAAGAAAAATAGCATTGCATTTGATGGTATAAAATTCAGGTGATGACTGATGTCTAATAAATGTCCTAAAGCTGATGTTCAGCCAAAGCTTAGAGAGGATCAGGGAGAGTCAGCTTAGCACAGTGATGGAGGATGCCTGAGAGCCTGTCTTGCAGTCTGGACCGGGCCTCTCACTAGCTGTGTGATGTTGATGCCTGGAATGCTAATGATTAATCAGTACCTTTCAGGGGATTTCTTTTTTCTTATTTATATTTTATTTGTGTAATCTATATCTTAATTACATATAATCAAATAAATACTGACTCAAAAAATTCAAAGTCTGTATGCTGGCATCCTGTGTCGGTATGCTAGTTCAAGTCTAGCTACACTGCTTCCCATCCAGCTTTCTGCTAATAGCCCTGGGAGGCAGAGAAGATGACCCGAGTACTTGGGCCTCTGCCACCCGTGCGGAAGACCGGGCTGGAGTTCCTGGCTTCTGGTTTCTGCCTGGCCCAGACCTAGCTGTTACGGCCACTTGGGGAGTGAACCAGTAGGTAGAAGATTTCTGTCTCTCCCTCCCTCTCTTTGTGTCACTCTGTTTTACAAGTAAATTTTTTTTTTTTTTTAATTCAAATGATAGAGTCCTCCTTGATCCTCAGACCTCATCTGTCATTACTTTGTTATCCGGGGCCCAGGTACATCTGTTTTTAACAACTGCATTACCCAGGCTTATGCAGAATCGCTTTTTTCAGATGGTATCAGAAAAGAAAATTAGGCCTGATTCTCTTACTCTGTAGTTCATGCATTTTATGTTACACTGGATTTTTTACCATACAGAAATCAAGTAAAAGGACATGTTCGTTTGCTATTGCAGGCCTTCTGGACATAAAGATCAATAAAAGAGTTTGTTTCCTCAAGAAACTCTTATTAAGTGTAGAGCAGAGTGTGGGCAAGGCCTCTGGTGGCACCAGGAAGAAATGGGGAGCTGTGCCTGTGAAGGTGGTAAGTCCACAGGGCTCGCACGTTGCTACCCGGTATTGAAGGAGAAGTAAGTGCTTCTGAGATAGATTAAATAGGAGGGAGATGGAAGACTTTGGTCCGAATAGAAAGCAGTTCAGCGACCCTGCTGTGTGCGTCAGCCTCCAGGGAACTTCCCACGGGTCAGCATAGCTGATGTGAATTGTGGCATGTCAGTGGAAGCGTGTGAAGCTGCCTATGCAAAGGAGTTTGGGTTAAAGTTGGTCAGATTCAAGGGCGAGCATTAAGACACTGCGTGGGCCTCTGCCACCCACGTGGGAGACCTGGGTTGAGTTTGTGACTCTTGGCATCAGCCTGGCCCAGGCCTGGCCATTGGCAGCCATTTGGGGAGTGAACTAGTAGATGGAAGATGTATCTCTCTCCCTCTCTCTCCCACCACTCCCACTCTCTAACTCTGCCATATAAATAAATAATAAGTATTTATTAAAAGAAGAAGTAGAGCTGGCACCGTGAGATGCGGATGTCTGAAGCGGCGCCTGCCCCATTTACATTGCTTGGAACTCTTCTTGTAGACTATGAATTTGCCATGAGTTGATTGTGGGTTCGGCTTCACTCTGCCACTGTTAGTTCCCTGTGCTGTGCCTAGCTGCCTCCCTTTGAGTGTTCTCCACCGTACTTGTCCCGTTTTGTGCTCCGTGAATGTGGCCTCCCACAACACCATTTTGAAGAAGCTCAGGTAAGCGTCTTCCCTGATGTCATTCACCGAGTCACAGATTAGAGATACAGTCCTGTATTTCCAGATTCAGCTAACTCAAATTCTGATTTGTAAAATGTGATTGTCTCTGAGGGTGATTTGTGTATGTTCACAGAATCAAGCAGCTTTTCTAATATAACACAACTCAGGGCCCCCAGAACTTTGTTCACTACTGTGTTTTCTGATTTTCTGTGCTGCTTATTGCATTAATTTAATATTGAGAGAGAGAGAGAGAGAGATTTTCTATCTGCTGGCTTACTCGCCAGATGGCCACAACAGTCAGCGCTGGGCCAGGTCAAAGCCAAGAGCCAGGAGCTTCATCCGCGTCTCCCACATGGGTGCAGAGACCCAAGCATTATGGCCATCTTCTGCCTTCCCAGGCACATTGCAGGTAGCTGGATTGGAAGTAGTGCAGCTGCAACACAAACTGGCACCCATATGGGATACTGATGTTGCAGGGGACAGCTGCTTTTTTTTTTTTTTTTTAACAGGCAGAGTGGACAGTGAGAGAGAGACAGAGAGAAAGGTCTTCCTTTGTTGTTGGTTCACCCCCCAATGGCCGCTCCGGCTGGTGCACTGTGCTGATCTGAAGCCAGAAGCCAGGTGCTTCTCCTGGTCTCCCATGCGGGTGCAGGGCCCAAGGACCTGGGCCATCCTCCACTGCACTCCCTGGCCACAGCAGAGAGCTGGACTGGAAGAGGGGCAGCCAGGACAGAATCTGGTGCCCCAACTGGGACTAGAACCCGGTGTGCCGGCGCTGCAGGCGGAGGATTAGCCTAGTGAGCCGCGGCGCCGGCCTGCTTTTTTTTTTTTTTTTTTTTAAGATTGATTTATTTATTTGAGAGTCAGAGTTATAGACAGAGAGAGAAAGGTCTTCCATGGGCTGGTTCGCTCGCCAGATGGCCACAACAGCCAGAGCTGGGCCAATCCAAACTCAGGAGCCAAGAGCCTCGAACCTCTTCTGGGTCTCCCTGGGTGCAGGAGCCCAAGCACTTGGGCCATCCTCCACTGCCTTCCCACACAGTCAGCAGGGAGCTGGATCAAAAGTGGAGCAGCTGGGACTCACACTGGCGCCCATATGGGATGCTGGAGCCACAGGTGGAAGCTTAACCTGCTACATCACAGCCCTGGCCCTGCAGGCAGCAGCTTTACCTACTGCGCCACAACACTGGCCTCTCCACCGTACTTCTTGAACCATTTTTCCATCCCTTAATGTTAGGCTCTGAATATCCTTGGATTATTGGAAATCAAGTGACATTAAATATTAAGTAGACCCATCATTCAACCAAACTGGAGGCTGCTGGCCACTAATCCTTATCAGGAGGACTTTAAGCAGTTTTAATATTCAGTTCCTTTAAAAAGTTTTCTTTTCCATAGTTGACTCATCCAGAGTTTGAATCTGGTTGTTCAGATTAATGTAGAATTACCTTAATTGGAAAGATGTGTATACATCTCAAGGCGTCATGTTCCTTTGGTCTAGAAACTTGAAGTAGTTAGAAAAAAATCTTTATTGTCTTCCTAGTCATAGATTGCTGAAATTTAAAAAAAAAATCTTTTGCTTCTGGGCCCAGTGCTATGGATCAGTGGGTTAAGCTACATCCTGCAGCACACAGACATCCCATATGAGTGCCAGTTTGAAACCCGGTTACTCCACTTCCGATCCAGCTCCTTGCTAATGTATCTGGGGAAGCAGCAGAAGATGACCCAAGTACGTATGACCTTGCACCCATGTGGGAGACCCAGAAGGAGCTCCTGGCTCCTGGCTTGGCCTGGCCCAGCCCCAGTTGTTGCAGCCATTTTAGGAGTGAACCAGCAGGTGGAATTCTCTCAGTCTGCCTTTCAAATATATAAAATAAATCTTTAAGAAAAAAAAAAAACCCAAGGGGCCCAGGCTGTGGCATAATGGGTAAAGCTGCCACCCGCGGTGCCAGCATCCCGTATGGGCACTGGTTCAAATCCTGGCTGCTCCACTTCTTCGTTGTTTTTTTTTTTTCTTTTTTTTGACAGAGTGGACAATGAGAGAGAGAGACAGAGAGAAAGGTCTTCCTTTTGTCATTGGTTCACCCTCCAATGGCTGCTGTGGCCAATGCACTGCGCTGATCCGATGGCAGGAGCCAGGTACTTATCCTGGTCTTCCATGGGGTGCAGGGCCCAAGGACTTGGGCCATCCTCCACTGCACTCCCGGGCCACAGCAGAGAGCTGGCCTGGAAGAGGGGCAACCAGGACAGAATCTGGCGCCCCGACTGGGACTAGAACCCGGTGTGCCGGCGCCGCTAGGCGGAGGATTAGCCTAGTGAGCCGCGGCGCCAGCTTGCTCCACTTCTGATCCAGCTCTTTGCTGTGGCCTGGGAAAGCAGTAGAAGATGACCCAAGTCCTTGGGCCCCTGTACCCACATGGGAGACCCAAAAGAAGCTCCTGGCTCCTGGCTTCGGATCGGCCCAGCTCAGGCCGTTGTGGCCATTTGGGGAGTGAATCAGCAGATGGAAGACCTCTCTCTCTCTGCCTCTGTAACTCCGCCTTTCAAATAAATAAATAAATCTTAAAAACAAAAAAACCAGGTAGGAATACCTTCCTTATTGAGTTCTCATGAGAAGCTGATGTGGGGGCGTTGGTGGAGAACCTAACACAATGCCTGCAGTATAACAGTGAGATTATAGTCATTTCTGTCTCAGGTATTTTCTTGCAAATACAGTGTTCATACCCAATTTCAGAAATTCAGTGAAATTTAAGTGTTTTCTTGGCTCGTGTGTCCAGTTCCATCCATTCCTTCCTCAGAGCAGATGAACTCACCTTTCACACTGCATGGAATGAGCCTTCTCACTTTTTCATTTGTTCTTATTTCAGAATCACCTGTATTTGTTTCCATATTTTTTTATTTAACATTTTTTATTTATTTATTTGAGAGCTACAGTTACAGACAGAGGTAGAGACAGAGAGAAAGGTCTTCCATCTGCTGATTCACTCCCCAGATGGCTGTAACGGCCGGAGCTGAGCCAATCTGAAGCCAGGAGCCTGGAGCTTCTTCCGGGTCTCCCATGTGGGTGCAGGGGCCCAAGCACTTGGGCCATTTTCCACTGCTTTCTCAGGCCATCACAGAGAGCTGGATCAGAAGAGGAGCAGCCGGGACACAAACTGGCACCCATATGAGATGCCAAACCTGCAGATGGAGGCTTAGCCCACTATGCCACCAAGCCCTCCTATATATCTTATCTTATGCTGGTCTCAGAAGAAAAACATACTCAGTCAATCTCTGCTACCTTTGATCTTGGTCACCCCCTGCACCCCACCCTCATTTATCTTTTGGGACCTTGCTCCACTGATTTCTGCCTCTTTGGTTTTGTTTTTTTTTTTTTTTTTTTTTTTTTAAGATTTATTTATTTATTTGAGAGGCAGAGTTACAGAGAGAGAGGTCTTCCATCTGCTGGTTCACTCCCCAAACGGCTGCATGGCCAGAAATGGGCCAGAAATGGGTCGATCTGAAGCCAGGGGCTTCTTCCGGGTCTCCCACATGGGTGCAGAGGCTCAGAGACTTGGGCCATCTTCTACTGCTTTTCCAAGCAGAGAGCTGGATTGGAAGTGGAGCAGCCGGGACACGAACTGGCGTCCACAAGGGATGCCAGCACTGCAGGCGGTGGCTTTACCCCCTACACCACAGCGCTGGCCCCTCTGCTGTAGTTTTGACCTTTGTCCCGCGTCGTCTTCCCTTCAGCCCTCAGTCATGCTCAGGCCTGTCCCATCAGGAGCGTGCCAGTCTGTTTGGAGACTGCCTTCTTTGGTCCGGCTCCTGCACTTCCCTTTGTACTAAGTTCATTTAGAGAATGTTCTGCGTTTCCTGCCCCTCCTACTTGAACCTTTGGAACTGGTCTTTCAGACATCATCCCCGTCATCCCCGACATCCTAACGACTGTCTACCGACAGTGCTTTCTTACCTGATCTGATTTCTGTGTAGAAGTTGGCCCTTCTTACCTTTTTGAAGCTTCTTCGGGAAGAGCAGTTGTTATTATTTTCTACTAATAACAATTAGTCTTTTGGAATGAAGTTCAGACACTATTCATTTGAATCTCAATGCTAACAGATGCCATAAAAAGGACATTTAGGAACCAACATAAGTTGAATACCAACTGTGTACCTGTGGTTTGATGCTAGGTGTTTTCCATAATTTAGTTTTTTTAATTAATTTATGTATTTGAAAAGAGTTATACAGAAAGAGGAGAAGCAGAGAGAAAGGTCTTCCATCCAATGGTTCACTCCCCAATTAGCCACAGCAGCCGGAGCTGTGCCAATCCAAAGCCAGGAGCCAGGAGCTTCTTCCAGGTCTCCCACACGGGTGCAGGGGCCAAAGGACTGCCATCTTCCACTGCTTTCCCAGGCCATAGCAGAGAGCTGGATCAGAAGAGGAGCAGCCGGGACTAGAACCGGTGCCCATATGGGATGCTGGCGCTTCAGGCCAGGGCGTTAACCCACTGCGCCACAGCTCCGGCCCCCATAATTCAGTTTTAACCACTCATGGCAACCTTGGTAGATATTGAGTTACAAATGAAGAAGTTGAGGCATGGGGATTTGAGGTTACTTATGTATTTTATAACCTAGGTTTGTTTTATCCCAAAGCCCATGACATTTCTATTAAACACTCAAGTGTGTTATCCATAAGCCTTTAGTTTATATTTGTGTATATCTGGAAGTGTTAGCTTTACTGTTATGTCAGGAAAAGACTTATATTAACTGTCATTCAGCGGATAACATTTTTGAATAAGAAAGTCACAGTAGGGGCCAGTGCTGTGGCATAGTGGGTTAAGCCACAACCTGTAGCACACGGACATGGACATCCCGTATGGGTGCCAGTTTGAGTCCCTGCTGCTCCACTTCTGACCCAGCTTCCTGCTAATGGCCTCGGAAGGCAGTGTAAGATGCCCCAGGTGGGGGCCAGTAATGTGGTGCAGCAGGTTAAAGCCCTAGCCTGAAGCGCCGGCATCCCATATGGGCGCCGGTTCTAGTCCTGGCTGCCCCACTTCCGATCCCGCTCTCTGCTGTGGCCTGGGAGAGCAGTAGAAGATGGCCCAAGTCCTTGAGCCTCTGCACCCACATGGGAGACCCAGAAGAAGCTCCTGGCTCCTCCCTTCTTTCTTCCTACCTCCCTCAGTGTCTCTCTCTCTCTTTCTTTCTTTCTCTCTTTCTCTCTTTCTCTCTTTCTTTCTCTCTCTTTCTCTTTCTTTCTCTCTTTCTTTCTCTCTCTCTCTTTTTCTTTCTTTCTCTTTCTCTCTCTCTTTCTTTCTTTCTTTTTCTCTCTTTCTTTCTCTTTCTTTCTTCCTTCCTTCCTTTCTTTCTCTCTCTTTCTTTCTTTCTTCCTTCCTTTCTTTCTCTCTCTCTCTCTCTTTCTCTCTCTTTCTTCCTTCCTTCCTTTCTTTCTCTCTCTCTCTCTTTCTTTCTCTCTCTCTCTTTCTCTCTCTCTCTTTCTTTCTTTCTCTCTTTCTGTCTTTCTTTCTTTGTTTCTTTAAAAAGTTTATTTATTTGAGTGGCCTGCAGCACCAACATCCCTATATGGATATAGGGGCCCGTTTGAGTACCGACTGTTTCATTTCCGATCCAGCTCTCTATTATGGGCTAGGAAAGCAGTAGAAGATGACCCAAGTCCTTGGGCCCCTGTATCCACATGGGAGACCCAGAAAAAGCTCCTGGCTCCTGGCTTTGGATCAGTTCAGCTCTGGTTGTTGCGGCCATCTGGGGAGTGAACCAGCAGATGGAAGACCTCACTGTCTCTCTCTGCCTCTCCTTTCTCTCTGTAACTCTGACTTTCAAATAAATAAAATAAATCTTTTAAAAAAAAAGATTTATTTATTTGAAAGGCAAGAGTTAGAGAGAAAGAGAGAGAGAGAGATTGAGATCTTCCATCTCCGGGTTCATGCCCCAAGTGACTGCAAAGGTCAGCGTTGGGCCAGGCTGAAGCCAGGAACGAGGAGCTTCATCCAGGTCTCCCATATGGGTGACAGGGGCCCAAGAGCTTGGGCCATGAAAACCACTACACCGCAACACTGGCCCACTTCCTTTCTTTTTCAAAGGCTCTTTCTGTCCAGTAATGCCATATACTCATCAGGAGAAGCTGTATACTGATTTCAGCAGTGCAGTTGATGGTCAGCTGTTTCAGGATTCCTCACTGGAAACTGACTTTGAAAAAGGTGCGCTCTTTTTTCCTTCCTTCCTTCCTTCCTTCCTTCCTTCCTTCCTTCCTTCCTTCCTTCCTTCCTTCCTTCCTTCCTTCCTTTTCTTTATATTACATTTCATCCTTCTAGGGTGAATTAGCATTTAGGAAATGGTAAAATTTGGTGATTTGGTTGGTATGCCAATCCTAATATCATTGCTTTGTACTTATGAGCCATGATTTGGTGCTTCTGTACTTTTGTGTGGCCCTGTCTGTTGTTGCCATCAGATTGCAACATATTTAGGGGACCAAGTCTTGGCTAGGTTGACCCCATTATTTCGTTCTCACTCTGTGTTGTTAAATGCTTATGTATATGCTTATTTATATAGCTTAACTCCATATGTGGTTTGTGTTGGCCATATTGTAACTTGGGGTGTTTATTGCCCCTTTATAGGAGAAAATTGCTCAGAAAACGAGTAAACGGTCTGTGATTTGGATACATACTCTGAAAGGTAGATGATGATCCACTCTTACGGCAGACAACTTCTGACTGAGATTGTTCACAGAGAGCCCGAGTCCTGGGAACTTAGGCCGGAAGTGATTTCTAACTTTGCTTGCCGTTTTTAGTCACCTTCTAAGCTGTAGTCTGGAATTACTAACTGCCTAAAACGGGGCGGGGTGGGGTGGGGGGGTGTTTCCTCCTCATTCATTCATTTGTTCATTGTTGTGATCCCTCCCTTGATGTGCATGTAGTCTAATAAGGAAGAAAAACTGATTAACAATTGAATACAGTGTGGTGCAGTGATTTGTTTCTGTAGTGGGATTTTCCACTCAGGGTGTATGACACCACGTAAACCCAGAAGAGGGAGTCGTTAATGCATCGTCGTCTCAGATTCACTGTGTTCAACACTGAGTAGCAATTTCCTAAAGCTAGGACTCTTTTAGCTTCTGTCATTGATATTGTCACTCCTGAACTCTCCTCCCTTGCGACCTGTATCCACTGAATCTTCAAATCCTGTTGATTTTTCCTTTTACAGCTCTGGCAGATTTCTCTGGTTACCAAATTCACTACTAAAGCAGTGTTTGTGTTTTGTTCTGGTCTTTAGGTTGAAAGTGCTTAAGGTTACTTTGATGGTCCCCTGAAAGTCCTTCCTTTGGGCTGCCTTTTCCTCAGATACCTGTGTACAGAGGGAGTAACTTCAGATTTGGGGGTTTTCCCCTCCTTACTTTTATATTCAGGGTGAAATGATAGCTCTTTTATGTTTGTTTTGATTGGCTTTTGTCTGGTACCGTTTGTTACTCTACTAAATTAGAAATTCATAACTTATTCATTAAATATCCAAGGAACCTAGAAGTATAGTAGTGTTGTATGCAATGGGATAATAACTTTAAAATGTAAACAAGGAAGTAATTAAGCTACAGGTTAGGGTGCCCACGTCCCACATCCGAGTCCCAGCTTTACTTACTTAGTCCAGCTTCCTGATAAGGTGATCCCTGAGGTGTAGCAGCGTTAGTTCAGAGAGGTTCCTGCACCCACATGGTCCACCTGGATTGAGTTCCAGGTTTCTGGCTTTGGCCAGGCCCAGCAGTATCTGTTAGAGACATCTGGGGAGTGAAGCCGGGGTTGGGAGTGAGTATGCTCTGCCTGCCATTCTCTGTCTCTCAAAAAAAAAAAAGAAAAATTAATGTGAATGTGACTAGCCTACCCTTTTTCAATTTTATAATGAAATAAGAGCAAAATAGATTAAGCAGCAAAGAAATCAACAGATTTAGAAGTATTTAAAAATATTTACTTTCTAACACTAAGTTCATTTATTTAAAATGATATTTCTGTTTGTAACTAAAGAACTAATTAAGGCTTGTGCAAAATGCTTAAAAAAACAGCCACCTCATCTTGCAGGCATGTATAAAGTGTCGATCATGTGGGGAACCTTCAGACTGCAGAGTGACCGAAGGCACGGCCCAGAGGCTTGGGAGAGCGGTTTCTGCCCTGCAGGGATTGCTTCGCTATGAGCTTTAGCTTTGTCACTTGAGGTGCAGAGCAGAGGGGAGGGCGAGCAATCTGTAAGGTGGGGGGTCCACCAGGGAACTTTTCAACAAACTTGGGAATCCCAAAGGAATATGCTTTAAAAGTGAATGGGAGGGTATGTAGTAGCAGATGAAGCTACTGCCTGTGGCCCTGGCATCTCATGTGGGCACCTATTTGAGTCCAGCTGCTCCACTTCCCATCCAGCTCCCTGATAATGCGCCTAGGAAAGCAGCAGAAGATGGCCTGTGCCACCCACGTGGGAGACCTAGATGAAGATCCTGGCTTCAACCTGGCCCAGCCCTGGGCATTGCGGCCATTTGGGGAATGAACCAACGATGGAAGATATCTCTCTCTGTAACTCTGCCTTTCAAATAAATAAGTATTAAAAAAAAAAAAAAAAAAAAGGTGATGGGGCCAGCACTGTGGCGCAGAGGGTTAACACCCTGGCCTGAAGTGCCGGCATCCCATATGGGCGCTGGTTCGAGACCTAGCTGCTCCACTTCCGATCCAACTCTCTGCTGTGGCCTGGGAAAGCAGTAGAAGATGGCCCAAGTCCTTGGGCCTCTGCACCCACATGGGAGACCTGGAAGAAGCTCCTGGCTCCTGGCTTTAGATCGACGCAGCTCCGGCCATTGTAGCCAATTGGGGAGTGAACCATCGGATGGAAGACCTCTCTCTCTCTCTGCCTCTCCTCTCTCTGTGTAACTCTGACTTTCAAATAAATAAATAAATCTTTTTTAAAAAATAAAAGATTTATTTATTTTAAAAAAAAAGGTGAATGGGAAATAATCTTGTCTCATTCCCAGGAAAACCTCCAACTTTGGCATCGAATTGTTGTGGGAGAATGGGGGAGAGGATCACCACTGAGCTATCTATCTTAAGAGACAAAAAGAGACACATAAATGTTCTATCTGCTGGTTCACTCGCCAAATGCACATACGGCCAGGGCAAAGCCAGGCCTAGGAGCTCAATCCATCTCCCAGGTGGGTGCCAGAGACCCAATTACTTGAGCCATCGCTGCTGCCCCCTAGGGTTTGCATTAGAAGGAAGCTGGAGTCAGGAGCCTGGGCATTAAATGGGATGCAGACAGACACCTTAACTGCTAGGCCAAAACCGGCTCCCACTCCTGAGACTTTGAAACTACAAGCTCTCCCTCAGATTACAGCCCAGATTCTCACTGTGTGCGTCATTTGAAAACCGTGAATTAATTAAGAGATGTTACTTACAGTGATTCCAAGTTGGGGCTGCAGTAGAAAGCAGTCAGCCCTTCCCAGAGGCATCCATCTTCATGAGGTCTGTTAGAATACCTAGAGATGTTTTATTTTTCTTCTTAAGGATTTATTTATTTATTTGAAAGAGTTACAAAGAGAGAGAGAGAGCTGTATCTTCTGTCTGCTGGTTCACTCCCCAAATGGCCCCAATGGCTAGAGCTGGACCTGGCCAGAGTTATGAGTCAAGAACTCCAGCCCTGTCTCCCCAATGGGCAGCAGAGGTCCAAACACTTGAGCCGTCTTCCACTGTATTAGCGGGGAGCTGGATCGGAAGTGGAGCAGCCAGGACTTGAGCCGGTGCTCATGGGGAATGCTGATGTTGCAGGTGGAGGTTTAACCTGCTGCACCACAATGCTGACCCACAGAAATAAGATTATAAGGACAGTGAGTAGCTCAGTCTAAACTGAGCTCATAGAGAATTACAGTGCATTATGAACAAGAACAGTAGACAGTGCAACAGTCCTGCATAGGATCAGAAAATGGGATTTTTAAAGTCACAATCTTAAAAATATAAATCTATAAATATGTATAAAATATTAATCTATAAAATATGTATAATAAAATGAAAGCTAAAAATCTTTGCAAGAAACTAAAACTGGGCAAGCAGATTTTAAAATTAACCAGATGGAATATATAGAAATGAAAAAATGAAAATTTCAGATTAATGCATGACTATCACAGGAAAACACTGAGTTGATTTAAACAAAAATCATAACTGCATTAGAAGGATAGGGAGATAAAGTACAGGGTATATGGAATGAGAGGTTAAGTCTCACTCAGCTATATAAGAACATAGCTAAAATTGATCTTCTGCATATAAAGATAATTGAAAATTAATCGATGTGAATGGGAGGGGAGAGGGAGTGGGAGAGGGGAGTGTTGTGGGTGGGAGGGAAGTTATGGGGGGGGAAGCCATTGTAATCCATAAGCTGTACTTTGGAAATTTATGTTCATTAAATAATAATAAAAAAAAAAGAACATAGCTAACGTCTAAAATTGATTAATTGAAAGATACTAGGGGTGGCTGATGTGGCTCAGCAGGTTAAGCCACTTCTTGGGACATCAGCATCCCATATCTTTTTTTTTTTTTTTGACAGGCAGAGTGGACAGAGAGAGAGAGAGAGAGAGAGAGAGAGAGAAAGGTCTTCCTTTGCCGTTGGTTCACCCTCCAATGGTGGCTGTGGCCGGCGCACTGCGGCCGGCGCACCGCGCTGATTCGATGGCAGGAGCCAGGTACTTCTCCTGGTCTCCATGGGGGGCAGGGCCCAAGGACTTGGGCCATCCTCCACTGTACTCCCTGGCCACAGCAGAGAGCTGGCCTGGAAGAGGGGCAACCGGGACAGAATCCTGCACCCCGACCGGGACTAGAACCTGGTATGCCAGTGCCACAAGGCGGAGGATTAGCCTAGTGAGCCTCAGCGCTGGCCCATCCCATATCTTAATGCCAGTTCAAGTCCTGGCTACACTACTTCTGATCCAGCTCCCTGCTAATGCATTCTGGGTGGCAACATTTTGGCCCAAGTCCTCGAAACCCTGCCACAAATATGGAGCTCCTGGTTTCAGTCTGCCCACCCCCAGTTGTTGCAGGCATCTGGGGAGTGAACCAGTGGATGGAAGATCTCTGACTGTCTCTCTCTTCCTCTCTTTCAAGTAAATAAAAATAAAATAAACATTAAAAGAAAGATACCAGTGTATAATTCAAGGATGTGGAGTTATCTAAATTCCAAAAAGCAATTTACAGAACTTAAAATAATTGCCTCTGTGGAGGAAGACTGAGTAAAAGGAAAGAAGAGCTAAACTACTATATTTTGTCATTTATAATATGTGAGTTAACCATGTGCACAGTTTGCTATGATCAAAT
Source organism: Oryctolagus cuniculus (assembly GCF_964237555.1). Lineage (NCBI taxonomy): Eukaryota > Metazoa > Chordata > Mammalia > Lagomorpha > Leporidae > Oryctolagus > Oryctolagus cuniculus. Next base: position 116,875,861 of record NC_091442.1, on the reverse strand, counting down.
AGATCTTTGAAAGAAATATTTAATGTACAGCTATGAACTAATGATAATTGTTGGAGCTGAGTGATTTGTTCAAATTCAAACAGATTTATCAACGTATTAGACATAGCCATAGGTAGAATTAATGAACTGAAAGATATTAGCACCTGTTTCTCGACTGCACTGATTGTAGCCAGAGTATTCTTTCTGTGTTGCTGAGTGACAATGGTTTTCTAGCTGGAATTGTTTATCCAGTGGAGATATTTAACATAGATGAAAAAGACACATTTTTAAACCATGAAAAACAGCTTGCTGCTACTGGCACGATCCTCCCCAGGGGAAATTCTTGAAGGAAGTGCAGGCTGAGCATCCCTAATCTGAAAATTCAAAACTGAAATTTTTGAGTGTTGATATGACAATGCCACAAGTGAGAAATTCCACATCTGATTCCATGTGATATGACATAGTTAAAATGCAGGCACACTAAAAATACTCTGTAGAATTATCTTCAAGCTTTGTGTATTAGGGATATTTGAAACATAAACTTCATCCCCAATATATCTTATTATACACATGTAAGTATCCTGAAATCTGAAACACTCTGGGCCCGTGCATTTCTGATAAGGGCTATTCAACCTGAACTTCCCGTGGAAGGAGAGTGATCCCACATAGAAAGGAGGAGATAGAAGGGATAAAGAGTAGAGACGGTGGTAAGTATTGCATATGGCTACATCTAGATAACCAGTAACTATAAAATAACACTGTTTTGTGGGTATTAAGAAGAAATTAGAAATAGGGTGGCACTTGGCCTAGAGACTAGGAGCCAGATGAGACGTCTGCATCCTGTGTCCGGGTGCCTGGGTTCATGGTCTGGGTCTGCTTCCTCCCAGGGCAGACCCTGGAAGACACAATGACGGCTCAGGTGTTGGGTCCCCACCACCCACATGGGAGACTTAGATTGAGTTCCCAGCAGCTCCTGGCTTCAGCCAGGCCCAGTTCTGGGTGTTGCAGGCATTTAGGGGAGTGAATCCGTGAATGAGACCTGTCTGCTGGTACCCCACCCCACCCCATCCCCCTTTCTCTATCTGCCTCTCAAATGAGTAGAAGTTAAACTACATGACAACAGTAGCATAAAGTTGGGAGGGAGTAAATGGATTAAATTTGTATTTGGGAGGAGGGTAAACACATTGAATGTTTGTAAATTTCTTTTTTTGTTGTTGTTTGTTTTTGACAGGCAGAGTTAGACAGTGAGAGAGAGAGACAGAGAGAATGGTCTTCCTTCCATTGGTTCACTCCCCAAATGGCTGCCACGGCCTGCGCTGTGCCGATCTGAAGCCAGGAGCCAGGTGCTTCCTCCTGGTCTCCCATGCGGGTGCAGGGACCAAGCACTTGGGCCATCCTCCACTGCCTTCCTGGGCCACAGCAGAGAACTGGACTGGAAGAGGAGCAACCAGGACAGAATCTGGCGCCCCAACCAGGACTAGAACCTGGAGTACTGGCGCTACAGGTGGAGGATTAGCCTAGTGAGTTGCGGCGCCAGCTTTGTAAAATTCTTAGTTATAAATGTATGTGGGCACTTAAAAAGTTTGTGGGAAATGGAGCTAAAAGATAAGTTTATTTTGGTGCAAAAAGATGTTTGAGGGGCTTACGCTGTGGCTCAGCAGCTTAAGCCACCACCTGCCAGGCGCATAATCCCATATGGGAGTTGGTTCAAGTCCTAGGTGCTCTACTTCCTATCCAACTCCATGCTAATGTATCTGGGAAAAACAGCAAAAGATGGCTCAAGTGTTTGGGGCCCTGCCACCTGTGTAGAGACCACGTGTGGTTTCAGGCTCTGGTTTCTGCCTGGCCTGTCCCTGAGTATTCCAGCCATTTGGGGAGTGAACCAGAGGGAGGAAGATCTCTCTCTCTCTCTATCCATGTAACTCTGCCTTTCTTTTCTTTTTTTTTTAAAGATTTTATTTATTTTATTTGAGAGAGTTTCAGACAGTGAGAGGGAGAGACAGGGAGAAAGGTTTTCTTTCCACTGGTTCACTCCCCAAATGGCCGCAACGGCCGGAGGTGCGCCGATCCAAAGCCAGGAGCACTTCTTCCAGGTCTCCCACGTGGGTGCAGGGGCCCAAGGACTTGGGCCATCTTCTACTGCTTTCCCAGGCCATAGCAGAGAGCTGGATCTGAAGAGGAGCAGCCGGGACTAGAACCAGCGCCCATATGGGATGCTGGCGCCACAGGCAGAGGATTAACCTATTGCACCAGTGCGCCGGCCTCGTAACTCTGCCTTTCAAATAAATAAATATTTAAAGAGGATTTTTGAAATCTGTGCATAATTTCCATGAACTTTTGGAAGCCCCCTTGTAGTTTTGCAAGTCCCTAATGTTTGACCACACAGATGGCTTGATCCTTCTGCTTCTGCATTTAGTCTGTCGCAGTATCACACATTTAGGTAGCCTCTGGAGAATTTCACTTTACACTGTGAGAGAATGGAATGAAAAAGGCAAGAAATGTCTTATTTCATACCTCTTATGACGATCATTTAGATTCTGGACCTCCGGGGATCTCCAAGCTGTACTTTGAAAATTGTTAGACTACATTATTCTCTTGTATTCTGATGTTTTTTCTTTTTAATTGCTTTTTTCCCACTTCATAGCTAAAACTAATACATGGTGGTTATTAAAAACTTATATAGAGAAGCACAACAGGGAAATGGAAGCCACCTTTAATTTTCTCCTTCAGCTGGTATCACTGTTGAGAATTTGTTGTTTGGCTTTTCTGGGGTGTGTGTGTTGTGTACACACGTGGAAGAGATGAAGTCGCCTGTGGTAGTTGACAAAGGGCAGGACTGAGAAGAGTCCGCTGGGAGGAGGGGTTCTGGACCTTGCCCTCCCTGCGCTCAGGCTTAGAGCTGACCTGTGACCGCCCAACCCCAGTCTCCTGATCTTACACCAGGGACCCCACTGCTCCCCGTGCCTGTGCAGCGTAGGAATGTGCTCGTTCTTCAACCCTGACTGGTTAAGGTGGGGATGTGGAGCAGACTGTTGCAACTACAAATATTTTTGATAAGCTACAAAGAAAAGTCTCTCTGGAAATAGATTCTTTTAAAAATTACAACTGTTGTCAGCAATAGAACTCCCACTCAGATGGTTAGAATTCTGTGGGACTCAAAATAATAGATCTGTTTTCTGGCAAACGAATTTTGCATAACAGTATTGTACATTGTGGTTATCTTCTTGGGATTTTGTGCCTTCTTTTTTTGTGTAAGTGAACAGACAGTCCTCAGGAAAAAAAAAATTGAGTATTTATGGTAAAAATAATTTAATTAAAATAGTGAAAAATCATGGGCTTATACAGCTTGACATGAGATGCCATTATACAATAAATATTTTGCTTCAGGTTACAGCTGCATATAACAACCATCCTTGTATTTGCTTGGTTAGGAGACAAATATAGCAAGTCCCTAATATACAGGATAACTGCTCCAGGTTTAATTTTGGCGTTTGAAATGTGTTTTCTTGTAGATAATTAAGTTGATTTGTAGGGGCATGCACTCATAACGTTCATGAACATGGTCGGGGCATATGCAATGCCAGGCTGTGTGCTGTGTTTTCAGAATAGTCCACAGAAACATTTTTGATATGTCTAATAGTGTCTATGTTACTATTTTTTTTAAAAAATACTCCAAAAATTTTTAAAGTTTTAACCGCAGTTGTGGCTAAGAGTGAACTTGAAGCTGAGCTACCCGTGTTCAGAATGTGATGCTGCCTCTTTAACCGTGTGTGTGGTTTGGAAAACCGCTGCACCTCCTGGTTCTGCTTCCTCGGCTGTGAAATGGGGCGCACTGCCCACCTGCTCAGGTCGTTGTGAAGGTTTTCTTTCCAGCTGAGGTACAATTCACCTAACATAAACTGATTTTAAAGTGTACAGTTCATTGGTATTTGATACATTGCCAGTTTTCTTTGAGAGTCAGAGTTACAGTGAGAGAGAGAGACAGAGAAAGGTCTTCCTTCCTTTGGTTCACTCCCCAAATGGCTGCAACGGCCAGAGCTGCGCCAATCTGAAGCCAGGAGCCAGGTGCTTCTTCCTGGTCTCCCATGCGGGTGCAAGGGCCCAAGCACTTGGGCCATCTTCTACTGCTTTCCTAGGCCATAGCAGAAAGCTGGATTGGAAAAGGAGCAACCAGGACTAGAACCAGCGCCCATATGGGATGCTGGCACCACAGGCAGAGGATTAACCTACTGCCCCATGGTGCCGGCCCCTACTTTTATTTTTTAAAGATTTGTTTATTTACTTGAGAGGCAGAGTTAGAGAGAGAGAGAGAGAGAGAGAGAGATGTTTTCCATCACTGGTTCATTCTCCAAATGTCTGCAACGGCCAGAGCTGGGCTGATCGAAGCTGTAACTCACGACCACAGACTTACTGGATTAAAACAGCACAGGTTGTTAACAAAAGGTCTGCAGGTCAGATGGATGCAGTCTGAACTAAAAGCAAGATGTTGGCAAAAGTGTGTTCCCATGTGGAAGCCCTGGGGGGCAGAGCTTCCTTGCCCTTTTTTTTTTTTTTTTTTTTTTTTTTGACAGGCAGAGTGGACAGTGAGAGAGAGAGAGAGAGAAAGGTCTTCCTTTGCCGTTGGTTCACCCTCCAATGGCCGCCGCTGCAGCCGGCGCACCGCGCTGATCCGATGGCAGGAGCCAGGATCCAGGTGCTTTTCCTGGTCTCCCATGGGGTGCAGGGCCCAAGCACCTGGGCCATCCTCCACTGCACTCCCTGGCCATAGCAGAGAGCTGGCCTGGAAGAGGGGCAACCGGGACAGAATCCGGCGCCCCGACCGGGACTAGAACCCGGTGTGCCGGCGCCGCAAGGTGGAGGATTAGCCTATTGAGCCACGGCGCCTGCTCGCCTTTTTTATTTTTTTAAGATTTATTTATTTTTATTTGAAAGTCAGAATTACACAGAGAGAGAAGGAGAGGCAGAGAGAGAGAGAGGGAGAGAGAGGTCTTCCATCTTCTGGTTCACTTCCCAGTTGGCCGTGACAGCTGGAGCTGCGCTGATCCGAAGCCAGGCGCCAGGAGCTTCTTCCAGGTCCAAGCACTTGGGCCGTCCTCCACTGCCTTCCCAGGCCATAGCAGAGAGCTGGATCAGAAGTAGAGCAGCCAGGGTTCAAACTGGTGCCTATGTGGGATGCCAGCACTGCAGGCAGTGGTTTAACCTACTGTGCCACAGCACCGGCCCCCTTCCTTGCCTTTTCTACCCAGAGCCACGTGCATTTCTTGGCTGGTGGCTTCCTCCGTTTTCAAAGCCAGCAGCGGTGGTTGATTCCTTCTCACATAGGAGGTTCATCAGTCTCACCTACTCTTGTCTCCCTCTGGTGCTTTGAAGGACTATTCTTGGAGCCACTCAGATCATCCAGAACAATCTCCCTATTTTGAAGGCCTCTGATTAATAACCAGCTATGTATGTAACTTGTTCGTGGACACTGGGATTAGGACGAGCCCGTGGCGGGGGCATTACTCTGCTGCCACACCTATCTTCTATGCACTTTGGTCTGTTCTTTCTTCTTTCAAAGCCTGCCTCTCCTGGCCTTTTAATTTCTTGTCTACCTTTGTGTTTTTCTATGTAACACTTTATATATGGAGATATTTTCTCATTAGTGATTGGCGGGGGAAGGGTCAATCAGGTTTTTAGTTGACCCTCTTGACTCAGTCTTTCCAGTACTAATAATTTTTAAAAATATTTATTTATTTGAAAGGCAGCACCAGAGACAAAGAGATCTTCCATCTGTTAGTTCTCTCCCCAAATGACTGCAACAGCTAAGTCTGGGCCAGGCCAAAGCCAAGAGCCAGGAACTCCATCTGGGTCTCCCACATGGGTGGCAGGGGCCTGACTGTGGGGAGCAACTGGGAGCAACTCGGACTAGACTAAGTTACTGGAATTAAGACTTATTCTATGCATCTGCTCTCCCACAATATGGCGCTGGGAGAGCTTCTACGCAGCTGCCTCTTGCCAACTTGAGTGATGACCTCCAGGAGCTGATCCTGCTCCTGATTGGAGGAGAGCAGCGTACTCGGCGTGTGGGCAGCCGAGTTGGGATTGGTGGAAGAGGACTATAAAGGAGGAGAGAGACAACATGCACCAGGAACATCTGAGGGAACACCTGTGCAGCCCCCAAGAGAGCCGGCCGGCGGTGTGCCGCTCCCCTGCGGAAGTGGGGAAAGTGGCTAGGGGGAACCGCCCTTCCACGGAGGTGGAAGGGACGGTAGCCAACCCGGGAAGAACCAGCAGCAAACCCGGGGAGGGCCGAGCAGACAAAAGAACAACGTAGAGTCCTGTGTCGTTCCTCCACGAAGAGGGGGAGCGACATAATGGTGCCGTGACTCGGATAGGAAGCCTAGGCAGGGTTTAGTGTCGTTCCTCCACGAAGACGGGGAGCGACACTGACTACGTGGGCCACCTTTGTGGCCTTCCCAGGCACATTAGTAGGACCCTGGATCAGGAATGGCACAGCTGCCACTAAAACCAGCATGCCAGTATGGATGCAGCATCACAGGTGGTGGCTTGGTCCACTGTGCTACAACCCCAGCTCCAGGACTTACAAAGTTTAAAAAACTATTATTTCGTTTTGCTGATTTGAATTTTGGTATGCCTCTTCCCAGAGTAGGGAATAGATCAATGAGTGCTATGGGCTTTCTCTTAGTCTTGGCATTTCCATGTAAGATTTCAAGGTGAATAGGGCAGGGCTTCTGAGTTTCCAAGTATCTCCTTAAAGCTGGCAGAGGAGACAGGTGGAGGTGGTGCGGTTGGTGGAGACAGGTGTTTCCAGGCCAGACTTCTGTGTGGTGATGCCTGGTCAAGGCAGCACCCTGCATGGACATGCAGTGCCGTGTGAAGGCGAGGGAAGGCCACAGCTGGAACAGACAAAAACGCTTTCTGGAGCCTCCCAGCCCCCGCCTTTCTTAGCTGTGCCTGTGAAGTGTGCAAGGATGCTGCAAGTGTACATTTGTAAACCTGTGTGAGTCCCGTGTTTCTTGAGACACTGCATGGTAGTCAGTCCTTACTAGAAAAAAAATTGTGTTGGAGTCGTCCAGAAAGCCCAAGTAACTGAAACTGGAGCAAATGGAGTAAATATTTAATTAAGAATCTGTGATCTGCAAAGATAGAGGATGAATGCTCTCCCAGCATGGAAGTCAGGTTTCACTGTGAAACGCTGAAAGAGGTAGCCAGAGCTCTGGGAGCCCAGAGAGCTGCACAACAGGTTGTACCCTAACGGGTAGAGGGAAGCAACATTTCATCTGAGTTTTGAAGAATTCTAATATTGTAACACAGTGTTCTCCTTTGTTAAACTGACCTAGATAGATAGATAGATAGATAGAGGCCTTGTACATTTTCCTAGTTATCTTTAAAGTTGACCTAGTTTCTAGTTATTGGTATGATTAAAATACTGTTATGTAAGCACTAAAACTTGAAGAGCATGCCTGAGAGTTTGTACCAGTGGGCTTCCATCTGGGCTAAGAACCACAAGCAGAACTAAAAGCTCCATGCGCGTCATTTCATCCTTAAACGTGTGCTTGTGATTTTTATCTAAGGCCTTATGATTGGAAAGACTGGCAGTTTGCTTCTTTTTTCCTGTGATACATTAAAAAAAAAACTATTATTTTAATGGCAGAGCATCAGAAAGAGAGAGAGAAAGCAATCTTCCATTTGCTTGTTCACTTCTCAGGACTGGGCCAGTCTGGAGCCAGGCATCGGGCCCAAGCCCTTGTGGCATCTTCTGCTGCCTTCCCAGGCACATTAGCAGGGAGCTGGATCGAAAGTGGAGCAGCCGGGACTTGAACCAATGTTCTGATGCTGATGTCACAGCAGCAGTTTAGCCTGCTGTCCCACAGTTCTCGCCCCTTCCCTGATATTTGTGTTATTGTATTACAGAATTTTTACCAAAGAAAGTGTCATTGTTTAAAATATCAACAAACTTTATTTTTTTAAAGATTTATTTATTTACTTGAAAGAGTTACACAGAGAGAAAGAGAGGTCTTCCATCCGCTAGTTCACTCCCCAACTGGCCGCAACAACTGGAGTTGCGCCGATCCAAAGCCAGGAGCCAGGAGCTTCTTCTGGGTCTCCCACATGGGTGCAGGGGCCCAAGGACCTGGGCCATCTTCTACTGCCTTCCCAGGCCAAAGCAGAGGGCTGGATCGGAAGTGGAGCAGCCGGGACTCGAACTGACGCCCAGATGGGATGCCGGCATTGCAGGTGGCGGCTTTACCTGCTAAGCTGCAGCATAAGCCCCCAAACTTTATTTTTAAATAACAGTATGCTCCTTACCTGCTCTTTTAGTTTGTGCTGAATGTTTTGATTAAACACAGAGACTGGAAGTACTTAATTACTTAACTACTGATTATTTTGTTTTCAGCTAGGAACAGTAGCTAACCTGTAAAAGGTTAAAAACACATTTACCTGACGTCTCTGATGTGTCCTGGGTTGCACTTTCCTTAGTTTGTCATTTATACAGACTTGCTACATTTTCTTTTTCAATGTCAAATAGATGGAGAAATTTCTTCTAGAAAATTATATTTCTTCTGTTTGAATATATAACTTGAGAAGTTTGAACAACAGTAATCCCAATAGATTAAAATACTGCATGTAGGGGCAGGCAGTATGGCGTAGTAGGCTAAGCCTCCACCTGCAATGCTGGCCTCCCATTTGGACACAGGTTCTTTACCTCTCAAATAAATAAATAAAATCTTTAAAAAAATTGCATGTATTCATTTTTTTGACTCAATGTTAACAATGAACTTTCTTTCATTAAAAAGTTGTGGTTCAGAGCAGGTGTTGTAGCTTAGCAGGTAAAACCACTGCCTGCGATGCCGGCATCCCACATCAGCACTGTTTCATATCCTTGCTGCTCTGCTTCTGTCCCAGCTCTCTGCTGTGGTCTGGGAAAAGCAGGAAGAGCAGCAGCCGGGACTAGAACCAGGCCCATATGGGATGCCAGTGCCACAGGTGGAAGATTAACCTACTGCGCCCTAGCACCAGCCCCTGTTTTTTTTAAAGATTTATTTATTTGAAAGAGTTGCCGAGAGGAAGAGCAGAGTCTTTCATCTGCTGGTTCACTTCCCAAATGGCCACACGGCCGGAGCTGCGCCAGTCCAAAGCCAGAAGCCTGGAGCTTCTTCTGGGTCTCCCACACAGGTGCAGGGGCCTAAGGACTTGGGCCATCTTCTACTGCTTTCCCAAGCCACAGCAGAGAGCTGGATCTGAAGCGGAGCAGCCAGGACATGAACCTGCGCCCATATGGGATGCCTGGACTGCAGGTGGCGGCTTTACCTGCTACAGCACAGCGCCGGCCCCCTAAATAAATCTTAGGAAAAAAAAGCTGTGGTTCAGAGGCAAGGATTTGGCTCACTGGTTAAGACACTCTTTTGGGACACCTGTATCCCATACTGATATGCCTGGTTCCACTCTGGGCTCTGCTTCCAGTCTAGCTTTCTGCTAACGAGCATCCTGGGAGGAAGCAGGTGGTGGATCAAGTACTTGGGTCCCTTTCACCCACATGGGAGACCCGTTTTGAGTTTCAGGCTCCTGGTTTCAGCCTGGCCCAGCCCTGGTATTGCAGGCATTTGGGGAATGAACCAGCAGATCAAAATTTCTCTCTACTCCTCTGCCTTTCCAGTAAAGTGAAGAAAATAAAAAGTTCTTTTAAAAAAACCATAAAAGTTGTTCAGGAGTCGGGCATTGTGGTACACTGGTTAGGCCCCTGCTTGAAACGCCCGTATCCCGTACTGGAGTGCCCAGGTTCCATTCCAGGCTCTGCTGCTTATCCAGCTCCCTGCTCATGTGCACCCTGGGAAGCAGCAGGTGATGGCTCAAGTTCGTGAGTCCCTGCCACCCACGTGGGAGACCCGGATGCTGTTCTAGGCTCCTAGTTTGAACCTGGTTCAGCTCTGACTGTTGTGAGCATTTGGGGAGTGAATCAGCAGATGGAAGATGCCTTTATCTGTCTCTCTCTGCCTTTCAAATAAATAAAAATGAAATAAAATAAATAAAAGTCATGTTCATTGTGTCTGTGACACTGTAATGGCTAAAGCCTGTTTTAACTTTTCAGGGAAGTGTGACAGCAATGACAGTATTTTTTCCCTTGGATACAGCTAGACTTCGGCTTCAGGGTGAGTATTCGTCATTTGTGTAATCTCATTCCTGTTCGTGTGGTGGTGGGAAGCAAACATACTTCCCTAGCAAGTTCTCCATCGCTGTCAGATTTTCTGTTTCTTCCGCGACCACGTGGTCTGCCTCCACTGACTAGAGCCTCTGGATGGCTCAGAGCCTTAGCCCTCTTCTCTTCTCAGAGAATCTGAGTGGGTTTGCTTAAGAATTTTGAACATTACAATTCTTCCAATAAGCCGTAGGGCTTGGTAGCTTTTTGGCGGAAGGTGGGTTTTTCACTCTTTCCTTATTTTCACTGTTCCCCTTGGGTTGTTGCCACTTTGTTATTACAAATAATGATGTAAGAATAGAATTTTCAGTGAGCTTACTGGCTCAGATAAACGTGTTGGTAATTTTGATAGTCATTGCCAGCTTGTCTTCCCTGGTGGTTTACTAATTGACCATCCCACAAGCTATTTTGGTACCGATTTTAATTCTCAGGAAATTGGTTAATCTCCACATTTCTGTGTTCTCAAATTATTTTTAAATTGTGGATAGGAAATTTGAAGTTAATTGAGATACGTTTTGTTTTCAGTGAGAATTTCAATAAATGTAGAGTTCTGATTCTTTTGAGACCTTTTTTTTAGTTCAATGAGGAGACATAACGCAAGGCTGAAAGTTAAGAAGCTTGCGGTGAATCCTGGCTTGCTGTCAGTGGTGTGTCTTTCACAGCTTTTGTATCTGTAGCCTCTTTTGTTCAAGGAGGATAATTTATTCTCTACTTTATTAAAAAATGAGAATATGTTTGGAAATGAGAGAGCTGTATGAAATTAAGAATACTTTCCTCTGTCACAGCTTTTACTTTGGAAATTATGGATTGAATTTAAAAAATGCTTTGTGGTTCACAAATAAGGTGAAGGCCAGGGACTCCGCAGTGGGGCGTTTCACACATGGTCATGTAGCAGGATATGAGGCACATTAGGGGTGCAGGAAGAATAGGCCGAAAGATTGCTCAGGTGAGGTAAGTGTGAAACTTGGCAATGCTGGAGATAATAACTCTGCGTTCAAACGTCTGCTCTTTGGTCTTGTAGTCGATGAGAAAAGAAAGTCCAAAACCACACACATGGTGCTCCTGGAGATCATCAAAGAGGAAGGCCTGTGAGTACTCCCGCCTTGCACCTTGGCAGGCAGAGCAGGTTGTTGAACTGCTGTGCCTCCAGGCACCCACACTCCCTTCCTCTCTACCCTCATAGCCTTTCAGTGTTGTGAATCTGTAATTGCCTGGCTTGTTAGTACATAATTGTTCTCAGTTCCTTAAAAATTTACACTTAGGGGTCCATGTTGCAATGCTGGCATCCCATATCAGATTGTGGGTTGCATTCTTGGCTGCTCCACTTCTGATCTAGCCCCCTGCTAATGCCCCTGGGGAAACAGCCAAAGATGACCCAAGTATCTGGGCCCCTGCCACCCATGTGGGAGACCAGGATGGAATTCCTAGCTCCTGGCCTCAGCCTGGCCAAGCTTTGGCTGTTGCAGCCATTTGGGAAGTGAACCAGCAGATAGAAGATCTTTCTGTCTCTGTGTCTGTCTGTCTGCCTTTCAAATAAATACTTTTTCTTAAAAGAAATCTGTAGTTAGCGGTTTGGTTCTTGATCATCTAGTCTTCCATGAAATCAGTGCTGTGTTTTATGTACAACGACCAAAGATAATAGTTGTTTGCTTCATTCCTATCAGATGCATTCAGATTGTATACTTTTACAAACTTTATTTCTAAGTAATTTCAGAATCACAGAAGGTTGTGACAGTCGTATTAGTACAGAGAACACCAGCATGTGCTGTTCCTGCGCTCATCTGTTGTGAACACTTTCCCATTGTTGCACGTTTGTGCTGTGCTTCCCCCGCCCCCTTCCTTTCTGATTATGCACCCCCCACAGATTTTTCTAGTTGTTTGAAAACAAGCTACATACATGAAGGCCTCCTACCCCAGACATTGATGCTTTTAATAGAGCTTCCATCTACTGGTTAACTTCCCAAATGTCCACGACAACCAGGGCTGGGCCAGGCCAATGCCAGGAGCTAGGTACTCCATCGGGGTCTCCCACATGGTTATTAGGGATCCAAATATTTGAGCCATCACCTGCCCTCTCACCCCCAAAGTGTGCATTAGTAGGAAACCAGATTGGAAGCAGCACAGCCAGAACTTGAATCAGGCACTCCAACACGAAATATTAGGCACCCAATATTCACTCTTTTAAGGAAAACAGCCCCCACCCTGCACTTTTTATTTTTAAGGACCCATAACAATCGTGCACATTTGTGGGATGCTTTGTGATGTTTTAGTACACGGACACATTGTAGAGTGTATCCAATCAGAGTAAGCGTGCCGATCTCCTCAGCATTATCACTTCCCTGTAATGAAAACATTCTAAAACTACTAAAAATGAAAAAACAACTTAGATTTCTCATTTTCAGTTTTCCCCATGCTTCTTCATGATTAGATTATACGTCCTTGGCCAGAATCATGCATGGGTGGTGCCGTGTTCTTCACAGAGTATCAAGTCTGGAGTGGCATGTTGTCCACTGCTGTTTCTTGGCTAACTGATTTCTTAGACTTGAGCTGGTCACTGTGTAATTGCCTCCTCGGCAACTGTAAGCAGTCTGTGCGGAGAAGCTTTGCAACAGTGCAGATACCCTGCTTCTTACCAGAACGCCTACCCTAAATTACCATGAAGTTGCAGCAGTGCCACCTCCAGCATTGCCTCTGCATTTGCCAGTCTCGGCCCGCTGTCACTGTAAGGAGCACTGGCCCTTCCCTCATACTTGGCTATTATCCATATGCACTCAAAAAATCCTTTTATTTTTTGTTAGTGGTTTACATTTGATTGCTGTACTTTATTTTGGTTCTCAAATGGTCCCAGGTTTAGCCAGTAGGAGCCCCTTCATTCTGGTTCCCGTGCCATCATGACATGCCCCTATAATCTTTTTTAAACTTATTTTCTGCAATTACCTCATTTTAAATGTTCTTGCCTTGTGATAAGACACGGATGATGCTATCTGTATTCATGTGTGTATATATATATATTCATATATATATATATATATATATATTTAACAGCCGTGGGGAAGTTCCCATTACTTCCTTGGCATCACTCCTGATTTGGCGTCCTTCACTGTGGAGCCCATCGTGGTGTAGGAGTGAACCGTGCGACAGTGATGATCAGCCCTTCCTGGGGCTTGGTGCCAACCTCCATGGCCTTTCTGCTTGACTTTCACTTTGCTTATTGTGTTTTTCCCATAGCCTGGCGCCATATCGAGGGTTGTTTCCAGTTATTTCCAGTCTCTGCTGCTCCAATTTTGTCTATTTCTACACTTTTAATAGTCTCAAAGCTGTCTGGGTCAAAGGTCAACGTTCTACTACTGGAAAAGATCTGGTAGTTGGATTTGTTGCAGGTAACAAGGTTTTCTGGGTATAAAATGTTTTTATATTTTAATATTTATTTTGTGATCAATATATCTTCCAAGAGTTTACTTTCGCACAAACTAATGCTCACGTAGAGTTTGTTTTTCTACTTGGTGGTTTTTGTTTTTAGCGTGGTAAAAAGTGTAACAATTTACCATCTTACCCATCGTAAGTGTACTTCCAGTAGTGTTAAGTGTATTCATATTACTGTGAAGTGGGTCTCCATAACTGTTGTATTTTGCAAAACTGACGTTATACCCATTAAAAGGGAAACTCCCCTTTTCCCTTCTCTAGACTCTTGTAATCACCATTCTACTTTGTCTCTAAGGTTCCGGTTACTTGGATACCACATATGCTCATAAGTGCAATCATATGATACTGTCTTTTTGCGAATGGCTTATTTCACTTAATATAATGTCTCCAAGTTAACCTGTGTTATAGTGTATGATAGGATTTTCTTATTTGTTTTGTGGCTGGATAATACTCCATTGTTTGTGTATGCAAGTACTTCAGGAAGTTTGTGGAAAATGGAATTAAAAGAAGTTTATTTTGGCCCAGAAAGATCTTGAAACCCATGCATAAAAGGGTCCTCAAAAGGTTCATGGAAAGTGCTGTTACGAGAAAACTATGCAAGATTTTCAGGATTTTTTTCTGTACCAAAATAAGCTTATCTTTTTTTTTTTTCCCAAAGATTTATTTATTTAAAGACAGAGTTACAGAGAGAGGAAGAGACAGATATTTTCTATCTCCTGGTTCACTTCCCAGATGGCCACAACAGTTGGAGCTGGACCAGTCCCACGTGGGTGCAGGGGCCCAAGCATTTGGGCCACCCTCTGCTGCTTTCCCTGGCATATTAGCAGGGAGCTGGATCAGAAGTGGAGCAGCTGGGACTCGAACTGCTGCCGACATGGGATGCCGTTGGCAGCCTTGCCTGCTATGCCACAGTGCTTGTTCCCAAGCTTATCTTTTAACTCCATTTATCTGTGAGCTTTTTAAAGTACCTTTGTATGTCACGTATTATTCAACTGTTAGCGAATACTTGAGTTGTCTTCACCTCTTGACTGTTGTGAATAGTGCTGCTATGAATGAAGGTGTGCACATCTCTCTCTGAGAGCCTGCTGTCTTGTCTTTTGGAAATACAGGTTGAGTGTTCCTTATTCAACATACTTGAGACCAGAAGTGTAGCAGATTTCAGAGTTTTTTGGATTTTGAAATATTTGCAAAGACTTTACCAGTTTCGCATCCCTAATCTGAAACGTTTCCGTTTGGGAGCATTTGGATTAGCGATGCTGTTTGTTTACCCAGGAATGGGATTGCTGGGTCACTATAGTTCCAGGCTTAACTGTTTGGGAGTACCCCTGTATTCGTCTGTCTGTTTCCTATTGCTCTAGCATAATACCTGAGGCTGGGTAACTTTGTAAACAGAGGAGGTTTATTGAAGATCACCTCTGGGGGTTCAAGGGCGTGGTTCAGCTCTGGTGAGGACCTCATGGTGGATGGTGTCACAGTGGTGAGAGCATACATGAAAGAGAGCAGTCACATCACTACAGGAATCCAGAGCAGCTTGGAAGTGGCCAGGCTTGTTTTATAACAAGCTTCTCTTGAGAACTGAGTCCCATCAGAACTACCTCGATCCCTTCTAAGGGGAACCCTATCCCACCCCTCCCCCAGTAATTTTCCATTAGGCTCCAGCTCTTACAGATCCCACCACCCCTGTACTGCCACACTGAAAACCAAGCCTCCAGTACGTAAACCTTTGGGGCACATACTCAAATGATAGCAACCTCCATACTGTTGTTGTTGTTGTTGTTCTTCTTCTTCTTCTTCTTCTTTTTTTGGACAGGCAAAGCTAGACAATGAGAGAGAGAGAGACAGAGAGAAAGGTCTTCCTTTTCTGTTGGTTCACCCCTCAAATGGCTGCTGCGGCTGGTGCGCTGCGCCAATCCAAAGCCAGGAGCCAGGGCCAGGTACTTTCTCCTGGTCTCCCATGCAGGTGCAGGGCCCAAGCACTTGGGCCGTCCTCCATTGCCTTCCCGGGCCACAGCAGAGAGCTGGCCTGGAAGAGGAGCAACCGAGACAGAATCCGGCACCCCAACTGGGACTAGAACCTGGGGTGCCGGCACCGCAGGCGGAGGATTAGCCAAGTGAGCCACGGTGCCAGCCACTGTTTTTCATGATAGTTTTTCCATTTACAGCCTCACCAATAGTACACAGAGATTCCAGTTTCTCCGTGTTTTCCAGCACTTGTTATTTTCTGTTTAATGATAATAACCATCCTCAGAATAGGAGGTGATAGCTCATTTTGATATTGATACACATTTCTCCAGTGACTAGTGATGTTGAGCATCTATTCACGTGCTTGTTGGCCAAGTCCTTTGTGTTTTAATCAGGGTATTTTGATTTTTGTTCTTGAGTTGCAGGAATCCTTTATGTGGTATGATAAGGTAAGCGTGTACTCTCTGTCCTTGGCTCCTGACACAGCCCCTGAAAGTGTTGGGATTTCCTGAGTGGTAGCATCCTCTCTCATTCCTAGTGAGTCCCCTTTCAGCCACTCCTGAGTGACCGTGGGTGGCTTAGACAGCTTCTGGGTGGAGGCTAATCACCAGAGGAACCAACCGTGTGATTAGGGGAGGGGGGAGACTGAGCTCATCACTGGTTATGATCAGAGGGCTGCTTGTATGTTCACGTTCTTCTGTTCACTGAGTTTTACGCCTGCCATGTGAGTTCCATCTTTTCTCCAGCCAGTTGTCTCGGTCACTGTAGGTGAAGTGTTAGAAGCATGGGTTTCTTCTCTTACCTAACTGATTCTTCACTCCCAAGCCATTTAGCAGTAACTTTCCTCTGCACTCTAGCGACTGTGGCCTGGCTAAAGCTGTCCATTGCTTAGTTCATCTTGTTAACTCCTGTTCCTCCTTTTGTTCTTATTACCTCTTCTTCAGGAATCCTTCCCTGTTTGCATAACTGCCACGCTAAGTCCCACTCTGGCTGAGGTGCCCTCCCTCTGTGCACTGCGTGCTGTCTGCTCCTGTCTCGGTGTCTGTTGTATACCAATGCATCTGCATATTCTTCCTCTTTTACTCAGCAGTAAGCTCTTTAACACAAAGAGGCCATTTTTGTTATCTCCCCGTCCCCAGTGTCTGAGCTGGGTGAATGTTGAATGAATGATTTACATATAGGAGACCATTCATCCTGTTGTCTCCCCTGTTACTAACTGGCAACTCTGGTCTTTTAGTTACACTACCCCAAGTTGTGAATTTATCCTCTTTCTCTCTGACCCTGCCTCCAGTCCATGGGTAAATCCTTTTTCATCTTCCTTCATATAGTATTCGACCACAGTAGTCTCCCCTATCCATGGAGGATACCTTCCAAGACCTTTAGTGGATGCCTTAAACTGCAAATAGTTCCTGACCCTATGTACTCATATGTGGGTTTTTTCCTGTATATGCATACATATGATAAAGCTTAATTTATGAATTAGGACCAGAGCTTATTCCCAGGAACTAATATAAAGTAGAATATTTAAATATACTGTAAAAAAGTTATTTAAAGTATATGAATTGTTTATTTCTGAAAACTGCCATGAATATTTTTGGACTGTTGAGTCATAGAAACTGTGGAAAGCAAAACCAGTGCCGTACCTCTCCCCACCACCGTCAGATCTCGCCTGGCTTTCTCTGCACCTGCCCTGCTCGTCACCTGCTTCCTCCTTTGTCCCCTTCAGGCCGTGTGATCGTGTTAACACGTTAAGTGGGAGACCTTGTCCCACACAGCCCTGTGTGAACTGGCCCCCCTGTTCTCTGCACTCGTTGGCCTCTCCTGTCCTCCTTGAACCCCTGGTGTCTTTCACCCTAGATGGCCACGCCGTCTGAAGTGATATTCCCTTCCAGCACGTAATGCTCTCTCTCCCTCTGCTCTGCTCGTGTTTTGTCCTTAGCCTTTGTCCTCTATCTTACATACGTGTTTTGTTTATTATCTGTCTCGGGTCTTAAATTGTAAGCTTCACAAAGACAGAGATTTTTGTTTATTGTTTACTAGTGTGCCCTCATCACACAGACCAGGGCTAGCATGTACTGGACACGTGGTGTGCATTGATGGGCAGACTGCTGGGAAGGACTTGTCGGGGAAGGACTGTTCTTTCTGTCGTGTTCAGAGGAGCTGGGCCAGGATCTCAATGTATGAGGGGACTTCAAAAAGTTCATGGAAAATTCAGTTACAAGATAAGTTTATTTTGGTACAATTTTTTAAATCCACGCATAATTTTTCACAGTACACACTTTCTATGAATTCTGTGATCTCTTCATAGTTAGTTATCCAGAAACACAGAAGGTCATTTCAGTGTTGCTAATCATGAACTGAGTTTCATATTTACTTCCAGTTGCTTTAAGAAGGTAGATTTAATGTCAATAGAAGTAAATATCTTGTTAACACCTATTAGAAAAAATAGACCATTGGGAGTGAAGGTGAATTTCTGTCTTTTGAGATTTTAAAAAATTAAAGTGGATAATCATTTGGTGCTTGGATTTGATCATGGTTCTCAGCCAAAGCTGATTTCAACCCACAGGGAGCGTCTGGCAACGTCTGGAGACATTTTTGGTTGTCAGAGTGGAGGTGCTGCTGGTGTCTAATGGGTAGAGAGGTCGGGGGCTGCTGAACGTCCCACACAGTAGCCCTGCACGCACAACAGAAATACCCAGCCTGGAGTGTCAATATTGCCTCAGTTGAGAGACCCTTGGTTAAAGAGTTTCATCATCCTTTGTAATTCTGAGATCCCTTGATTGTAGTCCTCTTTCTCTGACAGTGGAGAATTCCTTGGAAATTACTTCTGTGAGTTTTAAATTGCTCTCAATAACATGTTTTTGTGTCCTAATATATACGATTCTTAAAATAGTTAGAACAGCTTTCTTCCTCCTCCTGAGTCCTGTTGTCATACTGTAGAAATGAGGTTCATTATCTCCAAGGAGAACTAGGAAGAGCATTATTGTTATTCAAATTCAAAAAATTTTAATATTTTCACACAATAAAACTTATACAGCTTAATGCCCTGGTGAAGTTTGAAAACAGAACCTTACATATAACTTATATGAAGAAGACACATCATTTTTATATGACTGAAATTTTTGAGTAATTCCTTTTGAATGCCAATGGTGTTATCATTGTTGTGTATTCCCCGCCCTTAGGGCTTTAATCTGGCAAGATGGGTGGTTCTGTTGTATACCCAGGTGGGTTCCTTCCTTGGGAGTCAAGTGGTTGAATTTGTGGCTTGGAGCTGCCATTTCTTCTCTCAGTGAGTTTTATTTCCCAGGAGTGCATACCCAATTAGCATACTTCATTTTTGTTTTCTCACCATAACAAAGCAAACTCACTACTGACAAAACACTTTTGTAAGATTTCAGAATTACATTGCTATGTTCCAGTTACTCCTTGTGCTGGGGCAAAAGGTCCCCTTTGCCCTCTGAAAAGTTTATTGAAGTGAACTGACAGTAAATAGACTGACAGGAGAAAAGGCATCCAGATTTACCTTCCATGCATGGAAGAAATCATGGGTGAGTGACCACCTATGAGGCCACTGGTGTTTGGATACTAATACATAGATGGGGCAGAGGGAGGTATTTTTTGAAGGGTAGTGATTATTAGGGAGAATGAATGAGTCCAGAGACCAGACAGTGTTTTTTTTTTTTGTTTTTTTGTTTTTTTAAGGTTTATTTATGTATTTATTTGAGAGAATTACAGAAAGAGGGAGAGACAGATCTTCTCGCCACTGGTTCTCTCCCCAGATAACTGCAATGGCCAGGGCTGAGCCACGCCCAAGCAAAGAGCCAGGAGTTTTATCCAGGTCTCCCATGTGGGCAGGGGTCCAAGCGCTTGGGCCATCTTCCACTGATTGTCCCACAGCATTAGCAGGGTGCCAGATCAGAAAAGGAGCAGCCAGGACATGAACTGGTACCCGTATGGATGCTGGCATTGCAGGCAGTGGCTTTATCTATTATGCAACAATGCTAGCCCCAGCAGCCTCTAATTTAAAACAGTCAGCTTGCCACAGTGGCATATTAAGAGTGATCGGCCCTGGACTCCTTCACTGGGATTGGTGAATAGTTTTAGTTTGTTCAGTTTCTGATCTGCATCTCTTAGCTTTGTTTCAAACAAATGGTGTATTTTTTTAAAAAGAAGGAGGAAGAAAACAGAATCATGGGCATTAGAACTAGGAAAAACCAATCTCCTATCTTTAGGTAAATAAAGAATGAATATTCCCATCTTAGAGCTGAAGGGACATCTACAGCTTCAGACGGCAGGAGAGTTCTCTGCACAGGCTCATAAACAAGCAGGCAGCTTTCTTTAGGCGTCTGGCCTGTCAGGCATCATTAAGAACTGGAATTGGTTGGGCATTTGGTACAGCAGTTAAGCTGCCCCTTGGGACTCATGCATCTCATATCATATCAGAGTTCCTGGGTTCAAATCCCAGCTCCACTCCAGATTTCTAGCATCCTGCTACTGCAGGTACTGGGAGGCGGGAGGTAGGAGGTGATGGTTCAAGTAGTTGGGTCCAGCCTACCCACATTGAGTGCTGCCTCCTGGCTTCAGCTTAGCGCAGTCTAGGTTTTGAGGAGTGAACCAGTGACGGGAGCTGGCTGGCTGTCTCTGTCCCCCTGACTCTCTGCTTTTCAAATAAATAAGGTAAATGATTTTTTTCTAAAAGAAGAGTTGAAGTTGGAATCATGAACTTTTCTCTTCTGTGGAATGTTGTTCTAAGCTTGATTATGTTAGTTGCAAATTTAGGTAATTTTGTGTTCTCAAGTATTTCGAGTGTCTTTTCCCAGAATTATGGTGGTTAAAAAGTCCCACTCCATTCATTTTGACTTATTGGAGAAAAAAAGTACTTGATTGTCACAGAAGAAAAGCTTTGCAACACAAAATGTTTTTAGGACTGTGTTCTCTTATTTAAATAATGTAGCGCATTTTTGTACTTTTTGTACTAAGGTTGTCCTTAGAATCCTTTTGCTTTTTCAGCTGGTTAGTAATGGGGCTGTGAAAGCAAAACATACTGGTTAAACCTCAGTGTTGGGTGCATTGCCTCTTAAGTGCTTTGCGTGTGCCTCTCTTGAATAGGACATGAAGGAAATGTCGATCTCTGAGAATCTGTTTAGTGGGCAGTAGTTTCCACCTTTAGGAAGATCTGCATACTGTGCCTCTGCAACAGCCCCGTGAGCTGGTGCTCTCGGGTCTGAGCTCCCCGTCTTCCTTTCCTCTTAAGAGAATGTCAGCAGACTGCCCAGGAGCACATTTTAATCCAGTTTTTCTAGCTGGTGGTTTTTCTCTGTTGAGTACCGTATGCTTTGCGTTGAAGAACACATCCCAGAGTCTGGCAAATGGGCATGTTTTCATATCCTCCTCTCTTGGCCTGTGGAGCACTGGCACTTTATAGAGATGAGATCAACAAGAATCCTTTTCAGTAAAGTGTTTTCAGGTTGTAATCAATGGCTGAGATGACAGCGTGTGAATACATTGTGGTTAACTAAAGATGACTCCTTGGTGTTACGTGAATTGACAAAGGTATAACAGGTCCAACTCAGAATGTGTTCTTTTTTATTTATTTATTTATTTATTTTTATTTTTTGACAGGCAGAGTGGACAGTGAGAGAGAGAGACAGAGAGAAAGGTCTTCCTTTGCCGTTGGTTCACCCTCCAATGGCCGCCGCGGCCAGCGCGCTGCAGCCGGCGCACCGCGCTGATCCGATGGCAGGAGCCAGGAGCCAGGTGCTTTTCCTGGTCTCCCATGTGTGGGGAGCAATCCGGACTAGACTAAGTTACTCAAATTAGGACTTATTCTATGCATCTGCTCTCCCACAAAATGGCACTGGGAGAGAAGTAAACAGCTTCCGCACAGCTGCCTCCAGTTCAACTAATAAACTGTAGGACTTGCTCCTGATTGGAGGAGAGCAGCGTACTCGGCGTGTGGGCAGCCGAGTTGGGATTGGCGGAGGAGGACTATAAAGGAGGAGAGAGACGGCATGCATCGGGAACATCTATGGGGAACATCTAAGGGAACCCGTGCAGCCCCCGAGAGAACCGGCCGGCGGTGTGCCGCTCCCCTGCGGAAGTGGGGAATGCGGCCAGGGGGAACTGCCCTTCCACGGAGGTGGAAGGGATAGTAGCCAACCCGGGAAGAACCAGCAGCAAACCCGGGGAGGGCCGAGCAGACGAAAGAACAGCGCAGGGTCCTGTGTCGTTCCTCCACGAAGAGGGGGAGCGACATAATGGTGCCGTGACTCGGATAGGAAACCTGACTCGGATAGGAAACCTGACTCGGATTAGGAAACCTAGCTCGGATAGGAAACCCAGGACGGATAGGAAACTTAGGAGGGAAGAAACGGGAAGAAGCAGGAAAATACCGGAGAGAGAGACTAGCAAACAGCCTAGGGAAAAGCCGGACGAAAAGGGTGCCGGAAGAAGCTATTGAAAGCCTAGGCATAGACTCAGATACGGACTACGGGGGGAAGCTGGGAGAAATCTCTAAGGTCGAAAGTGAAAGTGAAAGCTAGAACAAACAGACTCGGACGCGGACTGTGGGGAGAGGCCAGGAGAAATGAGGGAGGAATATTGTTGGAAGAAAACTTAGGGAAACATACCGGGTAGAGAAAAATGTTAGGGAAATTGAAGCCGTGGGGGGCAGGCCAAGGCGGACACGAAAGCCACTTTGGGATTCTCAAGTTAGCCCGGGAATAGGGGGCGAAAAGTTGAAACCAGAAGCTGAGACGTAAGCCAGATTGGGATCCGTCTGATTAGCCCGGGGAGCAAAGGACGGGAAGCCAAACCGTGGGGCGGAGACGTACGCTGGGTTGAATTCGCCAGGCTAGCCCGGGGAACTTAGATTGAATGCTAGTGGCGGACACGTAAGCTACGCTGTGTTACTCGCGGAAGCCGCCGCGTGCAGAGAGAGCACGGGGCGTGAATAGATAGGGAACGGGGCTGGCGTAGGCCGTGGTTCAGACGCGAAAGGGTTAAGCGTGGAGACCGCGGAGCGCGCGAAGCCGAGCCGCGCAAAGCCGGGAAGCTGCGCAGATGAGAGAGGCGCGCGGGCTGAAGCGGCGCAGAGCCAGGAACCCGCCGGTGGGGCGAGGTGCCGGAAAGCCGCAGGGATAAGAGAAACAGAAGTTTAGAAGTAAAGTGAGAAAAATAGGAATGCTGGAAGATAGAAGTAAAATGGGAGAAATAGGAATGCCCGGAGATAGAGAAATAGAGAAATAAAAAGGCCTCCCTACAACACTGCAATGTGAGAGCTTGGATTCGGTCTGCCTAATCAAGTGAGGCGATGAGCACCTGCGGGCAGCTAGCAGCTTATGCGCCGCAGGTCACCGAAGACAGGCACGAATTAACATCAGTAAGGCTTCCCCACAATACAACAATATTAAGCTTGGATTCGGTCTGCCTGATTTAAGGCGGTAAGCGCCAGTAAGCAGCTCGACCAGAGTATGAGCTGCAGGTCACCGAAGATAGGCACGAACCAACACTAATAAGTCTCCCCCACAATAAGGCAATGAGAAGGCTTGGATTCGGTTTGCCTGATAGGTCTTGTAAGTCCCCTGCAGGCAGAGCAGAGCATGCGCTGCAGGGCACCGAACACAGGCACGTATCAGCGCCTAAAAACCTCCTCACAATGGCGAAGAGAGGACCCGGATTCGGTTTTCCTGATTGATAGGACTTGTAAGAGCCTGTGGCAACTCTAGCAAGTAGAGCAGAGTGTGTGCCGCGGGACACCGAAGACAGGCGCGTATCAACGCTAAAAAATAAAAAGAAAGGGGGATCTGTGGGGAGCAATCCGGACTAGACTAAGTTACTCAAATTAGGACTTATTCTATGCATCTGCTCTCCCACAAAATGGCGCTGGGAGAGAAGTAAACAGCTTCCGCACAGCTGCCTCCAGTTCAACTAATAAACTGTAGGACTTGCTCCTGATTGGAGGAGAGCAGCGTACTCGGCGTGTGGGCAGCCGAGTTGGGATTGGCGGAGGAGGACTATAAAGGAGGAGAGAGACGGCATGCATCGGGAACATCTATGGGGAACATCTAAGGGAACCCGTGCAGCCCCCGAGAGAACCGGCCGGCGGTGTGCCGCTCCCCTGCGGAAGTGGGGAATGCGGCCAGGGGGAACTGCCCTTCCACGGAGGTGGAAGGGATAGTAGCCAACCCGGGAAGAACCAGCAGCAAACCCGGGGAGGGCCGAGCAGACGAAAGAACAGCGCAGGGTCCTGTGTCGTTCCTCCACGAAGAGGGGGAGCGACACCATGGGGTGCAGGGCCCAAGCACCTGGGCCATCCTCCACTGCACTCCCTGGCCACAGCAGAGGGCTGGCCTGGAAGAGGGGCAACCGGGACAGAATCCGGCGCCCTGACCGGGACTAGAACCCGGTGTGCCGGCACCACTAGGCGGAGGATTAGCCTAGTGAGCCGCGGCGCCGGCCTCAGAATGTGTTCTTACGATGCTCCTACAGGGTAGGCAGAAAACAGATGCCTGGCTTGTGCAGCTGTGCAACAGTGAAAGAACTGAATCTGAATCTCTTGACTATTCACCTGGGTTACCCTTGGTTAGAATATATTTTCTGTATGGTATATTTGGAAATTTCTTAAAGCATTCTTTCTTCTTCTGTGTTTAAATGACTTTTAGTAAAAAGTTTCTCTTCCTTACAGTGATGCCTCTTGACTCTTCATGGCATGAAGAGTGCCAGGCAGTTCAAGTATGTTTGTTTGCTGAGTTTGTCCATTGGTTCAGATGTTCAGTTACTAAATTTAAAATGTATAAGGTATACACCATGTGTCAGGCACTTTGTTACAATTCTATCTGGTATTTCTTTAATCATTTCAGGACTGATGAGGAATATGTTAATATCTCCAGATGGTGTTAAATTGGGATCATGTATGTTCAAAAAAGAAGCATCTGACTCATTCTATTGTTCCACCCTGAGGCAACCTTGGGGGGCCAAGATCTTGAGCTTGTAAGGACCCTGATGCTTGCCCAGCTGTTGTGGGTGTTTTGTGACACTTCATAACCACTGCTTGCCGCCTGCCTGTCCTAATCTCCAAGCACAGAGAAACTCTTCTGTGAGCTTTCTAGTCCCTGATGAAGCACTCTGAATTGCCACCACTTTCTCCCTCCTGTCACCCCTTGTACCAGGTCCGTCCTCACTTAGGTTAGCGTTGTACGTTTATCTTCTCCAGTGCTGTAGACTTAGCTCATTATCAATAAGCCATTCCCCCTCTAAAGCTATTATTTAAGAACTGAATTTAAAACCTCTATCAAGATTGCTCTTTTGAATGCTAAGTAAAATAGGCGAACGCTGGTAAACTGCCTCCTGTTCTGCAAGCGAGGAGCCCACTACTCCTCCTGTGAAGAGGCGCTGCTGCTGCTGGCTTTGCTGTCAGCAAGGCTTCCACATTGCTTCTGATTATGGGGCTTGTGTTGTGCTCTGGCACAAGGGACACCCCACCTGACATTAATGACAGAAGTAGGCATGGAGTACTGATGTGTACTTTGAAATGGCAAAGCTTGAAAGGTTATATTTTGCTTTCCCTTTGTCTTGCCCTGTTTCTTTTTAAAGGAGTGGTGAATGTGTTGCTAACAACTCCACTTTGGGTAGTAAACACCAGACTGAAGCTACAAGGGGCAAAATTTAGGAATGAAGACATTGTACCAACCAACTACAAAGGCATCCTTGGTAAGCATCTCTTGGACGTGTTCCTTTTTAAGAGTTTTTGCTTCTCTTGTACTTGGGATCTGTTGCTGTGGTAAAGCTACATAGCATACAGCCTCGCATCTCGGCTCTGAGGGATTATTGTGTCTGGATTCACAGGGGTTTAGCTCATGTGTCTGGATTCACAGGGGTTTACTCATCCAGGCTGACCTGAGCCTGATAGCCTGGGCACCGTGTGTAGACACCTTCTCCCCAGGACCAGCCTGGGCACCATGTGTAGACACCTTCTCCCCAGGAACAGCCTGGGCACCGTGTGTAGACACCTTCTCCCAGGACCAGCCTGGGCACCGTGTGTAGACACCTTCTCCCCAGGACCAGCCTGGGCACCGTGTGTAGACAACTTCTCCCAGGACCAGCCTGGGCACCGTGTGTAGATACCTTCTTCCCAGGACCTCCTGGCATGTTCTTGTCGTGCTGATGGCAGAAGCACAGGGGGACACACTCAACTGTACAAGCCGAACTCAAGCCCCCGTTTGCCTCTTTGCTGAGACTCTGCCAGCCAAAGCACATCACGTGACCAAGCCCAGGACAAGGGATAGAGAAGGACACCTCTCTTAAGAAGTGTAGGTGGTGCAGTAGGCGCAGAGTGAATACTGCTGACGAATTGTCTACTGATTTTTTTCCCTAGTGTTGTTTTGGGATAAAGATACAAGATTGCCATGTGGTATCTTCCAGCCTCTGGTTTGTAATAGCTCCAGGTTGCCAGGTTCTCGTTTCCCATGCATCTGTTTTTGTAACAAGAACACAAGTCAAATCCTGTGTATGGGCCTCCAGGAAACACTCTTATCTTCACTAGGACCTTGTTGAAAAACAAAGTGTTTCAGTTCTGTAGCTCAGAGTTCCTGGTGGTGCATGTACTTAGGAAAATGTGCTGTTCTAGGTAGGTAGGAAGATTGCCAGTAATTGCGTTTGGTTCCTCAGGGACTCTGTGACTGCTGGTGTCTGTCTGTTACCAAGACAGACCCACATCGCCCTCTCCCGTTTGGGAGTCATCGTCCTGCTTCTCACAAGCCCCCGGTTTCTTGCTTAGATGCTTTTCATCAGATCATTCGAGATGAAGGACTCTCAGCTCTGTGGAATGGCACGTTCCCCTCCCTGCTGCTGGTCTTCAATCCTGCCATCCAGTTCATGTTCTATGAAGGTTTGAAACGGCAGCTGTTAAAGAAACGGATGAAGGTAACTCCTGGTTTTGGAAGCAGCCAGGTGGTCCGCGGAGGCGGCACTGTCTCACTGCTCCGATTGACGTGCGTCCTTCTTTCTTTGCTCTCCAGCTTTCGTCTTTGGATGTGTTTGTCATCGGTGCGGTAGCCAAAGCCATTGCCACCACAGTCACCTATCCCTTGCAGACGATACAGTCAATTCTGAGGGTGAGTGCTGGGGTCTCCCTGCGTGAATGCATAGCCTTCTGTCTAGGTTGACGTGACCCTTCCATTTTCCACGTTTGATGTTCTGCTCACCAGGCTGGCTTTCAGTTGGCTCCCTGTTTGGCTTGGTGTGATGTTTGTGTTGGCAGTTTCTTAAGTAAACAGAAAAGTCCTATGTGGAAAGTGTTTTATTTTTTTTAAGATTAGTTTCTTTGAAAATCAGAGTTAGAGGGAGAGGGAGAGGGGGAGAGAGAGAGAGACCTTCCATCCATTGGTTCACTCCCCAGATGGCTGCAGTGGCCAGATGGCTGCAGTGGCCAGGGTTGGGCCATGCCAAAGCCAGGAGCTTCATCCAGGTATCCTGTGTGGGTGGCAGGGAGCCCAAGCCCTTGGGTCATCTTCTGCTGCTTTTCCCAGGCTGTTAGCAGGGAGCTAGTTCAGAAGTAGATCAGGGTCTGTTGCTGTAGCTTAGTGGGTAAAGCACAGCTTGTGGTGCCGGCATCCCATATGGGTACCTGCACCCACGAAGGAGACCCAGAAGAAGCTCCTAGGCCCAACTCCAGCCATTGCAGCCATTTGGGGAGTGAACCAGTCGATGGAAGTTTTCTCTCTGCCTCTGTCTAACTCTGACTTTCAAATAAACAAATAAATCTTCAAAAAAAAAAAAAAAAAGTAGAGCAGCCAGGACAGGGACCAGCTTCCACAGGGGACGCTGGCATCACAGGAGGCGGTTTTACCTGCTGCATCCCAGCGCCGGCCCCAGAAGTGTTCTTTAACCACCTCTGGAAAGCATGTGTTTGCGTCCTTCTGCAGGTTGATTCACGTGGTGCCCTAGGGCAGGTTCTTCCCTGCGCAGTCCTGGGCTCGTGTTGGTGCACTCAGGAGGAGTGCAATAGACCTTTCCCACAGGACTTTGATATTTCTGTTTTTTCACTCATTCAATCGGTGTATTTTACACTAAGCACCCACTCTGCGCGAGGAGCTGGAAACGCAATGGTAAATAACACAGTCACGGTCCCTGCCCTCCTAGAGCTAGTGGAAAGGGGAGTGAACAGATAAACCAGCAGAATAAGTAAACAGGTCGTTAGAAATGAGAAGAGCGCTGTAGAGGAAGCAAACAGCATTCTGTGCCAGGTGTGGGGATCATCTTGTAGCGGGAGGAGCACATTCCAGTCAAGATGCAAAGAAGATAAGGACTGAGCCCTGCCAGAGAGGAGGGAGCGTGGTGCATCCTGGGAACCGAAAGGAGCCTGTGCGGCTGTAGGGTGGCTCAGGGTGAGGCTGGACAAGTCCCAGGGAGGTTGTAGGTGGGGACTGTAGGGTGGCTCAGGGTGAGGCTGGACAAGTCGCAGGGAGGTTGTAGGTGGGGGCTGTAGGGTGGCTCAGGGTGAGGCTGGACAAGTCCCAGGGAGGTTGTAGGTGGGGACTGTAGGGTGGCTCAGGGTGAGGCTGGACAAGTCCCAGGGAGGTTGTAGGTGGGGGCTGTAGGGTGGCTCAGGGTGAGGCTGGACAAGTCGCAGGGAGGTTGTAGGTGGGGACTGTAGGGTGGCTCAGGGTGAGGCTGGACAAGTCGCAGGGAGGTTGTAGGTGGGGACTGTAGGGTGGCTCAGGGTGAGGCTGGACAAGTCCCAGGGAGGTTGTAGGTGGGGACTGTAGGGTGGCTCAGGGTGAGGCTGGACAAGTTGCAGGGAGGTTGTAGGTGGGGGCTGTAGGGTGGCTCAGGGTGAGGCTGGACAAGTCGCAGGGAGGTTGTAGGTGGGGACTGTAGGGTGGCTCAGGGTGAGGCTGGACAAGTCCCAGGGAGGTTGTAGGTGGGGGCTGTAGGGTGGCTCAGGGTGAGGCTGGACAAGTCCCAGGGAGGTTGTAGGTGGGGGCTGTAGGGTGGCTCAGGGTGAGGCTGGACAAGTCGCAGGGAGGTTGTAGGTGGGGGCTGTAGGGTGGCTCAGGGTGAGGCTGGACAAGTCCCAGGGAGGTTGTAGGTGGGGACTGTAGGGTGGCTCAGGGTGAGGCTGGACAAGTCCCAGGGAGGTTGTAGGTGGGGACTGTAGGGTGGCTCAGGGTGAGGCTGGACAAGTCGCAGGGAGGTTGTAGGTGGGGACTGTAGGGTGGCTCAGGGTGAGGCTGGACAAGTCCCAGGGAGGTTGTAGGTGGGGGCTGTAGGGTGGCTCAGGGTGAGGCTGGACAAGTCGCAGGGAGGTTGTAGGTGGGGGCTGTAGGGTGGCTCAGGGTGAGGCTGGACAAGTCGCAGGGAGGTTGTAGGTGGGGACTGTAGGGTGGCTCAGGGTGACGTTGGACAAGTCCCAGGGAGGTTGTAGGTGGGGACTGTAGGGTGGCTCAGGGTGAGGCTGGACAAGTCCCAGGGAGGTTGTAGGTGGGGACTGTAGGGTGGCTCAGGGTGAGGCTGGACAAGTCCCAGGGAGGTTGTAGGTGGGGGCTGTAGGGAGCGCATAGGTACTCTCAGCACACTCGGAACCTTTGGAAGTGCTGTGAGCTGGGGAATAATGTAATCTGATTTACACTTTTTTTTTTTTAAGATTTATTTATTAATTTGAAAGTCAGAGTTACACAGAGAGAAAAGAAGAGGCAGAGAGAGAGAGAGAGAGAGGTCTTCTGTCCACTGGTTCACTCCCCAGTTGGCCGCAACGGCCGAAGCTGCATTGATCCAAAGCCAGGAGCCTCCTCCGAGTCTCCCACGTGGGTACAGGGCCCCAAGGACCTAGGCCATCTTCTACTGCTTTCTCAGGCCGCAGCAGAGAGCTGGATCAGAAGTGGAGCAGCCGATAATCCTCCGCCTGCAGAGCCGGCACACCGGGTTCTAGTCCCGGTCGGGGCGCCGGATTCTGTCCCAGTTGCTCCTCTTCCAGTCCAGCTCGCTGCTGTGGCCTGGGAGGGCAGTGGAGGATGGCCCAAGTGCTTGGGCCCTGCACCCGCATGGGAGACCAGGAGGAAGCACCTGGCTTCTGGCTTCCAATCGGCGCAGCACGTTGGCCATAGTGGCCATTTTGGGGGTGAACCAACGGAAGGAAGACCTTTCTCTCTGACTCTCTCTCACTGTCTAACTCTGCCTGTCAAAAAACAAAACACCAGTGCTGCAGCTCACTAGGCTAATCCTTTGCCTGTGGCGCTGGCACCCTGGGTTCTAGTCCTGGTTGGGGCGCCGGATTCTGTCCGGTTGTTCCTCTTCCTGTCCAGTTCTCTGCTGTGGCCCAGGAGTGCAGTGAAGGATGGCCCAGATCCTTGGGCCCTGCACCCCATGGGAGACCAGGATAAGCACCTGGCTCCTGCCTTCAGATCAGCGTGGTGCACCGGCTACAGCGCACTGGCCGTAGCGGCCACTTGGGGGTGAACCAACGGCAAAAGGAAGACCTTTCTCTCTGTCTCTGTCTCTCTCTCACTGTCCACTCTGCCTGTCAAAAAAAAAAAAAAAAATCTGAATTAATATGCTGGTCATTTTTTTGTTTTTGATACAGAATTGTCCCTATAATTTTCTGTAAAATGAAAATCCTCATGCTTGCTTCATTGAAAAAAATGTATTTTCATTTATTTCTTTGAGAGGTAGAGTTATAGACAGACAGAGGGAGAGACAGAGAGGTCTTCCACCTGGCGGTTCACTCCCCAAATGGCCACAATAGCCAGAGCTGAGCCAATCCGAAGCCAGGAGCCAGGAGCATCCTCCAGGTCTCCCACATGGGTGCAGGGGCCCAGGTAGTTGGGCCATCTTCCACTGCTTTCCCAGGCCATAAGCAAGAGCTGGATAAGAAGGGGAGCAGCCAGGACACAAACTGGCACCCATATGGGATGCTGTGCCACAGGCAGAGGCTTAGTATATTAAACCACAGTGCCGGCCCTGAAATATTTCATTATTTAAATGAAAAATGGAGAATTGATGGTTCTGTGGTACTAATTGGATGTTTTTATTATTGTACACTGTAAGACATTATTGGTACAACATTATTTCTTCTCCAGATAAAAATTAAGATAAAGAAAGCAGCAATAATGATTTATCTTTTTGTTCTCCTTCCCTAGTTTGGACGTCACAGACTAAACCCAGAAAACAGAACGCTGGGGAGTCTTCGGAACGTGCTCTACCTTCTTCACCAGCGAGTGAGGTGAGCTGTGCTGACGGCTCGCGTCCTGGCCTCCCGTGGCTGGTCCCTGCCAGGGAGGGGCGGGCGTGCTCCCCTTGCGCTGCGGCCTCTCCGGCCTCTTCCTTGTGCGCTGTGCTCAGACGTCTCAGCTTAGGAGCGTAGCACGACGTGGCAGCACTTGGGGAAATTGTAGGGGAAAGCTGTGTCCTTATTCTGTGTTAGTTACAAATTCGGGGACTTCAGAAAGGGACTCTTCCTGATGATCTGATAGACTGTTCTGTCGACGGCCTTTCCTGTGGCCTGTCTTAGGAGTGTAACATCTGCATAGAGAGGTGGTAGTGGAAGGAAGTGGGCAGTGGAAGGAGAAATGACAGTTAGCATGATGCTGCGGGATAAGAAAAGCAGCAAGAAGTATCATGGTGGTGCTGATGGGAAAAGTCACTATCGTGACGGTGGTTGTGGTGAGAGAGTCGCTGCTTGAGTGGCAGACCCTGAACTGGATGCTGTACCTGGGCCATGTCCCTAATCCTGACACTGGTTCTTTGCAGTAGGAGGAGCCCTTGTTAGTCCCCTCTTTTGTTTCCAGAAACTGACACCTGGCGAAGTCAACTAAGCCAGGGACTTTGTTTGAGGCAGAGGCTGCCAAATATAACTTTATTGTTGTTCCTGATACAGGATACTTTGAAAATAAATTTATTATAAAAACACGTTTCTGTTAGTCAGCTTTCCATTACTTTATTATTTTTTTTATTTTTATTTTTATTTTTATTTTTATTTTTATTTTTTTTGACAGGCAGAGTGGACAGTGAGAGAGAGAGACAGAGAGAAAGGTCTTCCTTTTGCCGTTGGTTCACCCTCCAATGGCCGCCGCGGCCGGCGCGCTGCGGCCGGCGCACCGCGCTGATCCGATGGCAGGAGCCAGGAGCCAGGTGCTTTTCCTGGTCTCCCATGGGGTGCAGGGCCCAAGCACCTGGGCCATCCTCCACTGCACTCCCTGGCCACAGCAGAGGGCTGGCCTGGAAGAGGGGCAACCGGGACAGAATCCGACTCCCCAACCGGGACTAGAACCCGGTGTGCCAGCGCCGCTAGGCGGAGGATTAGCCTAGTGAGCCGCGGCGCCGGCTCCATTACTTTAAAACACCTAAGAGGAGCTAGCTTACAAAGGAAAAAGCTTATTTCAGCTGCCAGGTTTGGAAGTTCCCAGTCCATGACTGGGCATCCCCATTGGTTTAGGAGTCTCATGGGTGGCTGAAAGTGTACAGAGGGAGTATCACAGAGCGAGTCGGGCAGCAGAGAGAGAGAGGGAGAGAGAGAGGGAGAGACATGAGGGAGCAGCACTCTTCCTCTGCCTGCTGTGTGGTCATGATTCATCACAGGGCCCCACTCTCGCCACCCTAAAGTCCGGTTGTTTCTTGAAGTTCACCTTTAGATTCCGTAATCGGACCAAGCCTCCACCCTAATCCATCAAACGTTAACATAAAGACTTTGGGGTTAAATGTCTGCGTGAGTTTGGGGAGCCAAATCCTATTCAGACTCCAGCAGCTTGAGGTGAAAAATACCAAAGACAAAGAGTCAGTATAAAATAAAAAAAACAAACACCATATCAACTGCTGGCGAGGAGGTCGCGCGACAGACCCTTCCTGCGCTGCTGCTGGGAATATAGAACGGTACAACTGCTTTGTAAAACGTTTCAGCATTTTCTTTAAAAAGTTAGACGCCTCAGGGGACCAGCTGTCTGATGGAGAGTGAGGCAGGTTTGCCTGGGCATTGCTCCCAGTCACACTCTGCTGTGCTGGTCTTTTGGGAACAGAAAGGCTCCACAGGGAGGCTGGCAAAAATGACTCAGATCTGCCTCCTCAACCTAAACTTCATGCACCAAGGAGGAGGAAGCCGGCAGGCAGAAACACGTGGCAAGGCAGGTTCCGATCGGAGGGGCTTGGAATCAGGCCAGGGTGGTTGTGAGCTTTTTCAGCCCAGGTGTCTGTTTGAAGGCACCTTTCGCTTCTGAACAGGCTCCAGTGCACTTAAGTTCCAGTGCTGTCCTGCTGTCTTTGGCTCCACCAGTGTGTGCCCGCGCTGCGTGATGTGCAGGGCTTTGCCCAGGGTTATCTCTGCACGTGGGCAGCTGTGTCGTAAGGCAAAAACCTGACAAAAAACAGACCTGTTAAAGTGTAAGGAAGGCCGGCGCCGCGGCTCACTAGGCTAATCCCCCGCCTTGCGGCCCCGGCACACCGGGTTCTAGTCCCGGTCGGGACACCAGATTCTGTCCCGGTTGCCCCTCTTCCAGGCCAGCTCTCTGCTGTGGCCAGGGAGTGCAATGGAGGATGGCCCAAGTGCTTGGGCCCTGCACCCCATGGGAGACCAGGATAAGTACCTGGCTCCTGCCTTTGGATCAGTGCGGTGCGCTGGCTGCGGCGGCCATTGAAGGGTGAATCAACGGCAAAAGGAAGTCCTTTCTCTCTCTCTCTGTCTCTCTCACTGTCCACTCTGCCTGTCCAAAAAAAAAAAAAAAGTATAAGGAAAAGAATAGGGGGTTTTTCAGGCCGGCGCTGTGGCTCACTAGGCTAATCCTCCGCCTTGCAGCACCGATACACCGGGTTCTAGTCCTGGTCGGGGTGCCGGATTCTGTCCCGGTTGCCCCTCTTCCAGGCCAGCTCTCTGCTGTGGCCCAGGAGTGCAGTGGAGGATGGCCCAAGTACTTGGGCCCTGCACCCCATGGGAGACCAGGATAAGTACCTGGCTCCTGCCATCGAATCAGTGCGGCGCGGCAGCCGCGGCAGCCACTGGAGGGTGAACCAACAGCAAAGGAAGACCTTTCTCTCTGTCTCTCTCACTGTCCACTCTGCCTGTCAAAAAAAAAAAAGAAAAAAGAAAAAAGAATAGGGGCTTTTTCTAAGAGTCAAAAACTGGAAACAACCCAAATATCCGTCACTAGGTGAATAGATACATAAGCTGTGATATATTCATACGGTGGAAAGTGACTCTAAAAAAGACGGAATCACTAATACACACAACAACGTGGAAGAATCTCAGAATTATGCTGAGGAAAGAAGTCAGACAAAAAGGAATTGGTACTAGAGGATTCCTTTTCTATGAAAGCCTGGAAATGCACACTGACTTTTAGTGTCAGAGAGCACATCAGCCGGGACCTGGGGCCAGGGTCGATGGAGAGGGTGGCCCTCAGGGGCGCGAGGACTGTGTTCTGTCTTGAACATGCCGATGCGTCGTGATGATGCATGTCAGTCAGCTCTCATCAAACTGAAGTCAGCTGAACTTTAGGCTCCAAGGACCTGGGTACATCACTCCTGTTTTTATCTTCTGTGTTTCTCCTTATTCCTTTTCCAAAAGGTAGTCACTGTTAAGGAGTCTATTTCCAGAACATTGCATAAAACATATGCGTAACATGTATGCAGCTTAGGTTTTTATTAACAAAAATCACAAACGTCCCTACATCTCAGTATGTGTGGACTCCTTTTGTCCAGTGACTGCCTGGGTCCTGTCACATAACGTGCCAGCAGTTATTTACCAGAGCACTTACTGATGGGTATTCTGGTGGTTTCTGCCTTTGCAAACGTTGCTGCGTGCATAGCCCGTAAATTTAGCTTTGTGCACCTGAGTGGTTATAATTGTAGAGAAAGTTCCTGTGTGTGAAATTACCTGGCCAAAGAGTTTGAACATACAACAATTTGACATTTTGTAACTTTAAAAATTAGTGCCAAATTGTGACCCAAGAAAAGTGATGCCAGTTTCTATTTCTACCAGCACTGGGAAAGGTTAGAAAAGATGTAGTAATCAGAAAGTTAAGAGAGTCATGTCAGGTGGAACTCTTTGAGCGTATACAGTTTTCAAAGGTGAGTTTTCTCCTCTTTCATCTGATTCTGACTCAATGGATATTGAGTGGATATTAGTGGTTATATTCGCACCTTACAGATCACTGAACAGATTTAGAGAAACAAAGTGACTTGCCCAACGCAGAGGCAGAGCCAGATGTTCAAACGCGGGGACACTGTCATGAATGAGGAGCCTTCATTGCCTTAGTCGGAGTGCTCTGCACTCATGGACGTGTCTGTACTGCCCAGCAGAGTCTCCGCTACCCGCATGTGGCTGTAGAGCTTGTGAAATACGCTGGCGTAGAGGGTAAAGCCACCGCCTGCACGCCAGCTGTCCTTATCAGTGCCAATTCAAGTCTCAGCTGCTCTACTTCAGATCCAGCTCCCTGCTAGTGGTCTGAGAAAAGCAGCAGCAGGTGACCCAAGTGTTTGGGCTCCCTGCCACCCTCATGGGAAACCGGGTGAAGGTCTTGATTCCTGGCTTTGGCTACTGCCATCTGGGGAGTGAAGCAGTGGCTGGAAGAGCTCTCTCTCTCTCTTTCTCTGCACCTCTCTCTCTAACTCTGACTTTTAAACAAATAAATCTTCAAAAAGGAAAGAAAGAAATATGCCCAGTATAACCAAGACACTAGATTTCATGTTTTTAAAAATTTTGATTGCCACACGTGATTAGTGGCTACCGTAATGCATAGCACAGTATTACCGTGTCAGGCTCTCCCAGTGTGTGTGGCTAAGAATCAGCTGATGTACTTCTTAAAGTGCACATCCGTGCTTCCTGTCTTGGATGGGGCCTGGTGATCTGCATTTCTAAGCAAACCCTGGTGCTTCTAATGCGGGTGTACCTTGCCTTGAGGAGCACTGAAGGGGAATTCCTTGGGTTAACCTAATTCAGATTAGTCCGTGAACTAGAAGTTCAGGGTCAAGTCTTTTTATTCCTGTGTATCACACAGTCTTCCCCCAGAGAGGGCTTTCATACATCAGATACATTAGGTGTATGAATTTATGTTGTTTTTGAATGGAGCACCGATTAATGTCCCAATCTGCACACTGTTTATAGTCCCAGAGTTGCTAATGGGCTGGTACCTGGGAGTTCACTTTCAGCCGGTAGCTGTGGAGAGGTCGTTTCCTCTAACTCCGGGCTTTCCCAAAGCCCTCGCCTCCCAGTTGAGAGCAGTGGGGTCTCAGGGCTGGCGCCATCATCCTTGTCACCTGGAAGCTTGTTAGAAATGCAGTCTTGAGTCTCATCCCAAACTTAATGATGCAGAATCTCTGCAATTAGACTTGACTTGGAAATCTTCTTCGAGTGGTTGGGGTACCATGCTGAATTTGAGAACCCTGGGGTAGAGGGTCAAATTTATAGAAATTCTGAGATCGGGAGGCTTTTGGTGTCTTTCCATGGTTTTTTTTTTTTTTTTTTTTTTAAGATTTATTTATTTGTTCGAACGTCAGAGTTACAGAGAGAGAGATCATCCATCTGCTGGTTCACTCCCTAAATGGCCATCCTTGCTGGGGCTGGGCCAGGCTGAAACCAGGAGCCTGGAACTCCATCCAGGTCTCCCACGTGACTGCAGGGACCCAAGTACTTGGGCCATCTTCCTCCACTTTCCCAGACACAAGAGAGCTGGATCGGAAGTGGAGCAGCCGGAGGTTGGACTGGCACTCACACGAGATGCTGGCATTGTGGGCACCTTAATCCACTTCACCACGCCACCTTCTTTCTGAGACTAAAATGGCAGTTTTCCTACCACTGTTGAACTGGGAAAGTGGTAAAGTCAAGATCTGGAAGTTCTTAGATCTCAGATTCTGGCATTAATATGGTTTTAGGAGACTTTAGGATCTGTGTCCTACCGGTGGGATATTGTCAGCTTTCTGCTAATTAGTGGGGAATACGAACACAGTGCAGATGGCTCCTGAGTACTCAGCTTTTATCAGTCTCCACACGTCTTTAAAGGTAAGAAGTGCTTCGCCAACAGAAGTCTGTGTTGAAACGTAAAACCTGCATTGCTCCCTTTGATTCCAAGGATAAGCCTTGCAGAGTAGCCGTTGGTGGCGCGTCTTGATGCAGGAGTTGACTTCTACAGAGAAAACCGTTTGCTTTTTCAAACCTCTTTCCTTCCAGGCGTTTTGGGATAATGGGACTCTACAAAGGCCTTGAAGCCAAGCTGCTGCAGACGGTCCTCACGGCTGCCCTCATGTTCCTCGTTTATGAGAAACTGACAGCTGCCACCTTCACCGTCATGGGGCTGAAGAGTGCGCGCAGGCCCTGAGAGGCCCCGGCAGGGGTTTCCTTCTGAGAAGAGAAGGGATTCTCCTTCTGTTCCGGCTCTTCCACCACAAGTCCTACCCTCGCTGGCCTGAAAGGCATCCAAGGGGGAAACGGAGTCCAGCCAGCTGGACTTATTGCCAACTCAGAATATTCGACGTCTGGTTGGATTTTGAGGTGGAGGGTAGACTAATATGGGAAGAAAACATGATTGAAAATCTAAAAATGAGTCTGTGGGGTTTTTGTTGGTTTTCTTAAGGGAGCCGGACTCTGACTCTGGTGTGTGATCTTTCCCATCTGAAGTTATTCTGAAATTTACCAGCTCTTTGCTTTCCCTGAACTCTCTCCCAGGCTCTGGGACAAATGAAACAACATATAATTCTCATCCGATGCTTTTGTATGTCTTTGTCTTGTCATTTTCTCCCCCAAAAATAATACGTGCCGTGGGCATGAGTTTACTTTTATTAGGCTTTTTTTCTCCTGCTTAAGGAGACGTATCTTCTTTAGTACATGAACTATTTATTTTTGGGGAAGGCAATGAAGATTGTTAATCTCAAATGATTCTCTTTTAAACTATTTTTGAATGTCACCTATTCATTAGTGTTTGACATAGTTTTTTTCAGTATTTATTTGGAATCCATTCTTCCATTGCAAAAGACTTGAGGTTTGTGTGTATCCATGTAAGCCCCAATAAATTGTCAGCACAAAAGACTGTCGCGAAAGTTGCTCTTTATTAAGGTGTTGTTACATTGGGTTTGCAAGCAATTGTTAAAAATAACAAAATGGGGCTGGCGCTGCTGCTCACTTGGCTAATTCTCCGCCTGCAGCGCCAGCACACCGAGTTGTAGTCCTGGTTGGGGCGCTGGATTCTGTCCCGGTTGCTCCTCTCTCGGTCCAGCTCTCTGCTGTGGCCCAGGAGTGCAGTGGAGGATGGCCCAAGTGCTTGGGCCCTGCACCCCATGGGAGACCAGGAGAAGTACCTGGCTCCTGCCTTTGAATTGGCACAGCGCGCCAGCCATAGCAACCATTTGGGGGGTGAACCAACGGAAAAGGAAGACCTTTCTCCCTGTGTGTCTCTCTCTCACTGTCTAAATCTGCCTGTCAAAAAATAAATAACAAAATGGGGGAGCAAAAACCCTGTTTAGGCTCCGGAATATTACAACCTTTTATAAGCTTTTGATGGAGGCTTTTTATTTTGAGAGCACACATCTGGTTTAGGTTATTTCTCTGGATGTTCCTTGTGTCCTGCTACTCCAACTGAGGTCCAGTTAACAGCAGTGCCTTCACCAGCCAAGGGCCTGAGCGCACAGCCTGGCCTGCTGAATCATCTTCATTTTAGCAAGAGTTAAAAGGCAGTTAGAAAGATGGAGAGAGCGGTCTTCCATCCCACTGGTTCACCCCGAGTGGCCACAATGACCAGGGCTGGGCCAGGCCGGAGCCAGGAGCTTCTTCTGGGTCTCCCACATAGTGTAGGGGCCCAAGCACTTGGGCCATCTTCTGCTGCTTTCCCAGGTACTTTAGCAGGGAGCTGGATTGGAAGTGGAGCAGCTGGGATTTGAACCAGCGTCCATGTGGGATGCTGGCCCTGCAGGCAGGGGTTTTAACCCACTATGCCACAGCGCTGGCCCCTGTTAAAATCCATGTATGGTTTTTCATAATACACATTTTCCATGAACTTATTGAAAACCACTCATGTTTCCACTCTTGTTTGTTTTACAGTAGTTTTGAGATGTGAAAGTCTTTACCCTGAGAACGTAGGCAGTGGAAGTTAGAAATTTGGGTCTTATTCCCCTCTTTGTCACCAGTAGCAACTTAGTCATCTCCCGTGTCTCAGCTCTTTGATAAATGCTGATAATAACACAGCCCACTTCAGAGGATGTTTGAGAGCTGGTGATGTCAGCTCAGTCCCTTTATGATCATGGGATGGGAAGATCTAAGTGAAACTTGTGGCAACATCTAGATTTATGAAGCAATTTCCCTTCTTAAAGCTTATTCATGTTCTCGTTTTATAATCCCAGTGTCTCTGTGAAATAGGTAGGGACAAGTAGCAATACCCCCATTTAATTAACAAGGAAATTGAGACAAAACTTTTAAATGACTTGCCTGGTGGGACCCAGGATCGGAGTTGAGTTTCCTGCAGTCTAGAGTAATGCTTAAGGGAATGGGGCTTCCGGGCCGGAGCTGTGGGACAGCAGGTTAAGCCACTGCCTGCAGCACTGGCATCTCATACGGCTGCCAGTTCAAGTCCCAGCTGCTCCCCTTCCTATCTAGCTCCCTGCTAAAGCAGCAGAAGATGGCCCAAGTGCTTGGGTCCCTGCCGCCCATGTAGGAGACTGGGATGAAGCTCCTGGTTCCTGGCTTCAGCCTGGCCCAGCCCTGGCCATCTCAGCTGTTTGGAGAGTGAATTTGTGGGTGGGCTATCTCTCTCTCTCTGCCTCTCCCTCTCTCTGTAACTCTGCCTTTCAAATAAGTAAATGAATCTTTAAAAAAAAAATGATTTATTTGTTTATTTGAAAGTCAGAGTTGCACAGAGAGAGGAGAGGCAAAGAGAAAGAGGTCTTCCATCCGCTGGTTCACTCCCCAGATGGCCGCAATGGCCGGAGCTGCACCAATCAAAGCCAGGAGCCAGGTGCTTCCTCCTGGTCTCCCATGCGGGTGCAGGGCCCAAGGACTTGGGCCATCCTCTACTGCTTTCCCAGGCCACAGCAGAGAGCT
Source organism: Oryctolagus cuniculus (assembly GCF_964237555.1). Taxonomy (NCBI): domain Eukaryota; kingdom Metazoa; phylum Chordata; class Mammalia; order Lagomorpha; family Leporidae; genus Oryctolagus; species Oryctolagus cuniculus. Next base: position 116,836,292 of record NC_091442.1, on the reverse strand, counting down.
GGATTGGAAGTGGAGCAGCCGGGACTCGAACCGGCGCCCATATGGGATGCAGGCACTGCAGACGGCAGCTTTATCCACTATACCACAGCACCAGCCCTAAAATAAATCTTTTTTTAAAAACTGAAAAGAGTGTGGGTTCTGGAATTAGAAATAAGTTCACACTGGCCCTACTCCTTACCAGATGTGGAAACAAAGCAACCCCTGAGCTTTTATGAAAGTCCGTTTCCTGAGCCGTAAAATGGAAAGCCTGGCCCTGTAAACGGCCTCTGCCGGCGGCCGCGCGGATTCAGTGAGCTCGTACACATGCGTCACTTAGCACGCTGCTCTCGCGTGAGAAGAGCTAGGTAAATATTACAAAGACAGTGTCATATCAGTGTTAGTAGGGAGACAGCTGTTTAAGTCGTGCAACTGTGTCCAGTAGCAGGCACTCTGGATTTTGAGCCTGGCCTGGGTTCCCGTTTTCATTCTGTCACTTCTTCACATTGTGGCTGCAGACGAACCGCTTACCCTTTGTGAGCCTGGGTCCTCTGTCGACTGGAAACGATCACCTCTCATGGGTTTTTGCAGGATTAAGTGAGGTAGGGGTGTGTGTATTGTGTGTAAACCTCTAGCACAGTATGCGGAAGACACAAAGGCACTTCAGAAAATTTGTGGAAAATGTGTATTATGGAAAAACCATGAATTTCATTTTTTTTCCTCAAAATAAACTTCTAATTCAATTTTCCATGAAGACCCCTTGTATCTGTGCTTAATAAATGCTGGCGAACCAAGAAAAACATTTGGTTTTACTTTGGGCAGTATTTTCTCTTTTGATTTGTTTAAATTGTGAGCATTTATGAGAGCCATTCAGTCAGTGAATGGCTTCTTGAATACTTTTTTTTATTCAGTTTGGATACTGAATAAAACATAAAATTGCTAGATTTAACTTCTGTTTTTGAGAAGTCAATCTATCAATTTTATGTTTTATTCAGTATTCAAACACCTACCTGTTAATCAGTACAATGTGTATTGGTTCAGTCACAAAAAGAGTCACTGACCCAGCTCGTGATTCACCCTGATCTTTTGAAAAGCTGAAGAATATCACCGGCGCCGCGGCTCACTAGGCTAATCCTCCACCTTGCGGCGCCGGCACACTGGGTTCTAGTCCCGGTTGCTCCTCTTCCAGGCCAGCTCTCTGCTGTGGCCAGGGAGTGCAGTGGAGGATGGCCCAAGTGCTTGGGCCCTGCACCCCATGGGAGACCAGGAGAAGCACCTGGCTCCTGCCATCAGATCAGCGCGGTGCACCAGCCTCAGCCCGCTAGCCGCGGCGGCCATTGGAGGGTGAACCAACGGCAAAAGGAAGACCTTTCTCTCTGTCTCTCTCTCTCACTGTCCACTCTGCCTGTCAAAAAAAAATTTAAAAAAAAAAAAAAAAAAAAAAAAGCTGAAGAGTAGTGACGTCATGGAGCCCAGGGCCACAAGTCCAGGAAGGCCCGTTCTCTGGGCAGGTGAATTACTTGCTGGCCATGTTGAATGTCATCGGAATCAGATAGGAAGGCTCATTTGTAGGATATGTGTGTATTCAGAAATGTGGCTGAGACCCCGGAGGGTTTTGCTACTAAACAAATGAAATGACCTTGGGCAGGGCCAGCACCTAGCACAGCATTTACCCTGCTGCTTGGGACACCTGCATCCACATCAGAGCGCCTGGGCTCAGGTCTGGGCTCCACTTCTGATTCCAGCTTCCGGCTAATGCATACCCTGGCAGGCAACAGTGATGGCTCAAGAACTCAGGACACCTGCTACCCGGCTGGGAGACCCAAGCTCATGTCCTTTCCTGGCCCAGTCCTGCCTGTTGGGGGCATTTAGGGAGTGAACCAGCAGATGGGAGATCTCTCTCTCTCTCGTCTATCTCTCTGCCTTTCATATAAATAAAAATAAATTTTAAAAAGAAGAAAAGCTCTGGGTTACTGTTTTTTTTTTTTTTAAAGATTTATTTATTTATTTGAAAGAGTTACACAGAGGAGAGGCAGAGACAGAGAGAGGGCTTCCATCCACTGGTTCACTCCCCAGTTGGCCACAACAGCCAGAACTGTGCTGATCAAAAGCCAGGAGCCTGGAGCTTCTTCCGAGTCTCCCATGTGGGTTCAGGGACCCAAGGACTTGGGCCATCTTCTACTGCTTTCCCAGGCCACAGCAGAGAACTGGATTGGAAGAGGAGCAGCTGAGACTAGAAACGGCGCCCATGTGGGATGTCGGTGCTTCAGGCCGGGACGTTAACCCGCTGCGCCACAGCGCCGGCGCCTGGGTTACTGCTCTCGGTGGGGCATACTGTTAACCCCTGAGAACCCCTGAAATCAGTGGGCCAGCAGAAAGTTTCCCAGGGGCTTTTTAGAAGAAAAGAAAAAAATTAGAGACTGAAAGAGAAATCAAAAGATGGTGTGAGGATCCAGGGAGAGTGGAACCAGAGCCTAGGCCAGCACTCAGCAAGGAGAGACCCCCGGAATGTGTGCCATCTTTATGAGATCGTGGCCTGTGGAGGCCAGCCTCTGGGGTCCAGTTGGTAACGATGTAGAAGGGGAAGGAGAAGTCAGTGTGGATCTAATCACAGAGCCCGAGAATGGGTAAGTAAAGTGCCTACTAAGTGCCAGTGACAGCTGATTCACATACATCTGGATGTCCTCATAATAAAACTCCAGATGTGCGGATTTCACTCCCATTAACAGGGGAGGTAGCTGAGGCTTGCAAAGTAACTTATCTGCAGTTCACACGCCTCGTCAGTCGGGGTTAGGATTCAAAACTAAGGCCGATCCCCAAACTTTCTCCGCTGCGACACTGCATCCTTCAAATGTCCTTGAAAGCAAGCCGTCTAAGCCAGGGTGTGGTTCCCTGTTAGGACCCTGGGAGTTGTGTGATCGAAACGGTGTGGTTAGTTCTTTAATGAACAGTCTGTACCCCAACGTGATGCCACAGGGCTCGCTGGGAAACATGCAGCCACTCCAGGGCTGGTTCTTGCCTCAGTGTCTGTTTTCTGGCCTGTTGGGAATCTCCTCCTGCTACTCCCAGGGAATTCCTACTCGGGTCTGGCATCCACCACTCCTGGCAGCCTTTCTGGCGCTTTGCTTTGACTCTCATAATGGTTTTTGTTGTTGTTGTTTTTAAGATTTATTTATTTGATGAGCAGAGAAACGGAGAGAGAGAGGGAGAGACACAGAGAAAGGAATTCCATCTGCTGGTTCACTCCCCAAATAGCCACAATGGCCGGAGCTGAGCTGATCTGAAGTGAGGAACCAGGAGTTTCTTCCAGGTCTCCCACACAAGTGAGGGGCCCAAGGACTTGGGCCATCTTCTACTGCTTTCCCAGACCGTAGAAGAGAGCTGAATTGGAAGAGGAACAGCCAAGACTAGAACCAGCGCCCATATGGGATGCCGGTGCTGCAGGTGGAGACATGGCCTGCTATGCCACAGCACCGGCCCCTCCCATAATGTTTTGTGCATCTGTCTATCGTTGCCCTTTGTGTTTGGACTCACAGAGGACTGTGTATCCCTGTGTGTCTTCCTCTAGACGGAGGTTGTTAGGGCAGGAAATGGGTCTTCGTCAGAAAGCAGAAGGTCTTGCTCACTGTAAGCCCCCAGCTTTGTGTTTCTGGACAAAGACAGGGCCAACATTTCTCAATCTATTTGCTAATTTAAAAACTGACGTATTTTTAGAATGTTCATACTCTGGTATTTTCTTGCTTGATTATCAGTTTTTGGAGTTTCTTTTTCATAAGATTGGTTATTTTACTTTTTTGAAGTATGTATTGTTTTGCTAGCTAGTTAACTTTTTTTAACCTTTAAAGATCCATTATTTCTTTGCTTTAAAGGAATCACCAAATTATCTACCCTAATAGCGTCACCCATATGATTGTTTCATGTGTGTTCATTCCTGTTTTGCGTCAGTTTCTGTAGCACTCATTGACAGGACGGCTGATTGTGTAGGTCGTTCCCTACATGGCTATCATACGGAGGACTCTATTATTAAATTGCAAATTCATGCTCTGACATTCTATTCATTTATTCAAAAGTTGTTCTTGATTGTCTACCATATCCAAACACTATGCCGATTGCTAGGATTATGCAAATAAGCAGTATTCAATCTCTGTTCTCATCCAGCTCATTGCTCAGCTGGGGAGTCAGACAGACAATAGCAGCTTAGAATTCTGCCACTGGATGAGTTCTGATGAGCAATGTGTTGTTCAGGAGTTGCTTCGGAACGTGGGTAGGCCAGGCCTAACTCCGTCTTGGACTGTGTAACATGAACCAGGAGATCCACCAACTGGTGGGGAAAGGACCTTCTTGGCAGGGGAAGAAAACAGCGCTGGCAAAGTTGAAGAGGATGATGCTTTGTTATTTGCACAGTCGTTTGAATTAAGTCCAGAAGCTTCTTGACCTCTGGATTGAACAAATGTTGAAGTGGAGCAGAAAGAGCCCCAGGCTGCTGGGTCATGTGACAAAGAAGGACCCTGTCCTACCTGACGGTTTGGTCTGAAGGAAGAAGGTGAAAGTCCTGTACTCTTAAGAATTTAAAATCTAATCTTTTTTGAAAGATTTATTTATTTATTTGAAAGAGTTACACAGAGAGAAAAGGAGAGGCAGAGAAAGAGAGAGAGGTCTTCCATCCACTGGTTCACTCCCCAGTTGGCCCCAACAGCAGGAGCTGAGCCGATCTGAAGCCGGGAGCCAGAGGCTTCTTCCAGGTCTCCCATGCTGGTGCAGGGGCCCAAGCACTTGGGCCATCTTCTGCTTTCCCACACCACAGCAGAGAGCTGGATTGGAAGTGGAGCAGCCAGGTCTCAAACCAGCGCCCATATGGGATGCTGGCACTGCAGGCGGCGGTTTTACCTGCTATGCCACAGCACCAGCCCCAAAATCTAATCTTAAACATTCTTTTAAAAAATTGGATATAACATGAATGTTTCATTTTAGCTCTATAGGGAGAGCCTGTGAGAGCAGTGTGTGCTCCCTGTGAGTCATCGCCATTGTCGAGGTCTGAGCCTGCACATCCGCTTCCTCACTGCACGAACAGGCGCTTGCAAAACAGTCCAGAACCTGGTCGAGTTTTTCTTTTTTTTTTCTTTTTTTTTTTTTTCGTACCATCTTGTCTAAGTATACAGTTCAGTGGTTATTAAATATCTTCCTAATGTGCAACCATCACCACTCTCCATTCCAGAACTCTGTAGCTCACAAAACTGAAACCCTGTACTCCTTAGAGGCTAACTCCCCATTCCTCTCACCCCCTGGTAACCTGAGCCCAAGCCCCTGGCAACCACCATTCTACTTTCTGCTTAGGAATTTGATTATTCCAGGGGCCTCACATAAGTATTGCACAGTGCTTGTCTTTGTGTGACTGGCTTCATTCACTCCGCATCAAGACCTCCAGACTTACCCACATTGCAGCGGGTGTCAGAATTTCCTTCCTTTTTAGGGCTGGGTAATATTTCATTAGAAGTATATGTCACATTTATCTATCGGTGAACATTTTATTGCACAGTTTAGCTATTGTGAATAATTCTGCTATGAATGTGAATATACAGATATCTCTTGGAGACCCTGCTTTTAATCATTTTGGGTACAGTACACCCAGAAGGGGAAATGCTGGATCATATGATTATTTTTTAGGGTTTTTTTTTTTTAAGATTTTATTTATTTAGGTTGGCGCCGCAGTTCACTAGGCTAATCCTCTGCCTGCGGTGCCAGCACACCAGGTTCTAGTCCCGGTCGGGGCGCCAGATTCTGTCCCAGTTGCTCCTCTTTCAGGCCAGCTCTCTGCTGTGGCCAGGGAGTGCAGTGGAGGATGACCCAGGTGCTTGGGCCCTGCACCCCATGGGAGACCAGGAGAAGCACCTGGCTCCTGGCTTCAGATCAGCGCAGTGCACTGGCCGCAGCGCGCTGGCCCCAGTGGCCATTGGGGGGTAAACCAATGGAAAAGGAAGACCTTTCTCTCTGTGTGTCTCTCTCACTGTCCACTCTGCCTATCAAAAAAAAAAAAAAAAAAGATTTTATTTATTTATTTGAAAGTTGGAGTTACACAGAGAGAGAAGGAGAGGCAGAGAACAACAGAGATGTCTTCCATCTGCTGGTTCACTCCCCAGATGGCCACAACGGCCGGAGCTGCACCGATCCAAAGCCAGGAGCCAGGAGCTTCTTCCAGGTCTCCCATGTGGGTGCGGGGGCACAAGGACTTGGGCCATCTTCCACTGCTTTCCCAGGCCACAGCAGAGAGCTGGATTGGAAGTGGAGCAGCCTGGATTTGAACTAGTGTCCATTTGGGATGCCGGTACTGCAGGCAGCAGCTTTACCTGCTACGCCACAGTGCCAGCCCCTATTTTTAGTTTTTTTGTGGAGCTACCATATTGTTTGCCAAGGTGACTTTACCATTTTACATTCTTCCAACAGTGCACAAGTGGTCCAGTTTCTCCATATTCTGGTCAACACTTGCTGTTTTCTGGTCTTGGATAGTAGCCATCCTAATAAGTATGATAAATCATTGTCATTTTGATTTGCATTTTGCTAATGGTTAGTGGTGTTGAGCATCTTTTTTATGTCTTTTTTGGCCATTTGTGTATCTTCTCTGAAGAAACGAATCAAATTTTGTTGAATTTCAGAAATTGTCTATATTCTAGATATTAACCCCTTATCAGATATATGATTTGCAAATATTGTCTCCCATTCTATAGATTGTCTTTTTACTCTGCTGAAAGTATCTTTTGGTGCAAATTTTCACGAAGCCCAGGTTGTTTTTCGTGGTGTGTGCCTTGGTGTAATACCTAAGAAATCAGTGCCAAATCAGTGTCATGAAGCCGTTGCCCTATGTTTTCTTCTAAGAGGTTTATAGTTTTAGGTCTTAACATTTAGATCTGATCCAGTTTGAGTTATTTCTTTTGGCATTGTTCTAGAGAAGAAGTCTAACTTCATTCGTTTGAATGGAGATGCCCAGTTTTCCCAGTGCCGTTTGTGGAAAACTAGTCGAGGTTTTTCTCTGAGTACTTTATTTTGCTTCGTTAGTGTACTAGAAATTATAAGAACAGTGAAGACTTAGGTGCAGGAGAAGTTTTAAATTGAGAAAATCCTCTTTTTTCATTTTTAACTTGTGACTGGTTTGTAGGTGTAGCATTTATAGTGTTGGGGTTTTTTGGAATGCACTCATTTTGTCTCTTGTGAAATGTCTTTTAATTGCCTCTGTACAGTGTAGGTGGGAAATTGAGACGTAAGTCTGGCCCAGATCACGAAGCACAGGATTAGAAGTCTGAAACAGGAATTCAGACTTCCTGGTGTTAGACCCAATAATCTCTCACTGATTCATGCCACTTGGAAGATTGGTACTTTCTATTTTGGTTTCAGATTTTTGTTTTAGCTCTAGAATTTTTTTTCCTTGCAAAAGTAATACAGTCATTACAAAAATAATGAAAAGGAGGAAGATATATATATATATGCATATCCCTCCTAACGGGAACTGGAAAAACTTGCTAATATTTCAATATATCTGTTCAATCTTAATTTAAACTTATTTATACACAGATATATTACAAATTGGGGTTTTTCTTAAATGGGATCAAAATATGGCTAAATGAGTGGTTATTTCATCCCAAATATAATTTAATGTCAATAAAAACCTATGGAATGGTTTTAGGTACAGCATAGAATTATGTTCTATGAGTGTATCGCTATTTAGTTAGACTTCCCTTGATGGGCTGCCTAGGTTGTTTCCAGTTTTTTGGATATTAAAAATAATGTGGTGGGCCGGCGCCGCGGCTCACTAGGCTAATCCTCCACCTTGTGGCGCCGTCACTCTGGGTTCTAGTCCTGGTCGGGGCACCGGATTCTGTCCCGGTTGCCCCTCTTCCAGGCCAGCTCTCTGCTGTGGCCAGGGAATGCAGTGGAGGATGGCCCAAGTGCTTGGGCCCTGCACCCCATGGGAGACCAGGAGAAGCACCTGGCTCCTGCCATCGGATCAGCGCGGTGTGCTGGCCGCAGCGTGCCAGCCGCAGCGGCTATTAGAGGGTGAACCAATGGCAAAAGGAAGACCTTTCTCTCTGTCTCTCTCTCTCACTGTCCACTCTGCCTGTCAAAAAAATAATAATAATAATAATAATAATGTGGTGCCGGCGCCGCGGCTCACTAGGCTAATCCTCCGCCTTGCGGCACCGGCACACCGGGTTCTAGTCCCGGTTGCTCCTCTTCCAGGCCAGCTCTCTGCTGTGGCCAGGGAGTGCAGTGGAGGATGGCCCAAGTCCTTGGGCCCTGCACCACATGGGAGACCAGGAGGAAGCACCTGGCTCCTGCCTTCGGATCAGCACGGTGTGCCGGCTGCAGCGGGCCAGCCGCGGTGGCCATTGGAGGGTGAACCAACAGCAAAAGGAAGACCTTTCTCTCTGTCTCTCTGTCTCACTGTCCACTCTGCCTGTCAAAAAAAAAAAAAAAAAAAAAAGAAGTGGAGCAGCTGGGCTCAACCAGAGCGCATTTGGGATGGTGGTACAATGCCAGTCCCTGCTTTTCTTTTCTTTTCTTTTTTTTTTTTTAATTGTTGATATGAAGAGATCTTTAAACCACCAGAGGGCATTGCAGTCGGCCTGCTGCCTGTATGCTGCTCGTGGTCAGGAATGCCTCGTGGAATGTGTTCCCAGTTAAAGAAGAAAGAGAGCAGCTTTGGACTCAGTGAACAGTCTGACTAGGGACTGAGGCTTGAACGTGGAGCATTACCCCGGAGCACTCTTATCTATAAAAGTGAAGAATGGACTAGGGAGTGTTTTGGTGAAATTATGTTCTTTTACTTTTCCTTCCTTCAAATAAATACTAAACTTTGTCATCTGTATGTTGTAATATTTCTTGGCCAGAGAATAAAGCTGGCACTTCTCAGTATCAGTTGAAATTGAAACCAAAGACACAAAGTGACATCCATCTCTCTGAGGCCTTTCTTGGCACTCATAAAAACTTGCAAAATTGACTGATCCACAGCTTGTTAGCTCCCTCATTTCTGTCCGCTGTGTGGTGGAAGTGCCAATAGACAGAAAAATGATCCGAGCAGGAAGAAGAGTCAGTCCGAGGCGTTTTGACAACCCTGAATTTTAATAAGTCAGTTCTGATCCTTACTAAACAAGCAGTGATGCTGTAAGAGCGAAGTCTTCCCACATCATGTGAGATCAATGTAGCACAGCGGAGGCTTCTAGGCTGTGGCTCTCATTGATCTGGATTCCTGAAACATTTGAGCTGTTAATTTGTTTCACAAACGTTTATTGAGAGCATTAGTGACAGGGGCTTGCTCAGCACTGGCATGCAGATGGGAATACTAGTGATTAATCTTTGCATATTGCTTTGTAGTCTATAAAACTCTGCTGTCTGGTGTCTTGTTTGCCACTCCAGGCCTCCGGGCTGGACCGCGGTAGTGGAGACAGGTCCAGAATGCTTAGGTGACCGTTCCTGGTCACTCAGAGAAGGCCAGAGGTCTTCTGAGTCCCGTGCTTGTCCCCGGTGCCAGTCTTCCTGGGCGAGGTGAACACACTCCCTTCAGGGGAGGTGTGGCTTGCATAACGTGCCAAGGACCCAACATGAACAGTAGGCGTGTTAGAGGCGGGCCCTCGGCACAGTGGGTCGAGACACCACTTGGAACTTAGATTGGGGTGTCTGCGTTGCGGCTCTTTCGCCTCCTCTTTTTCTTTCCTTCTCCTCTACTTTTTCCTCCTCCTCTTCCTCTTTTTCATTTTATCTTGCTTATTTGAAAGACAAAGTGACAGAGAGAGAGAGAGCACTTCTGTCCTCTGGTTCACTTCCCAAATGGCCGCAATTGCAGGTTGGCCCAGCCAGGAGCCAGGATCTTCATCCTTGTCTCCCACCTGGATGGCAGGGACCCAAGTATTTGGGCCATCTTCCATTGCCTTCCCAGGTGCCTTAGCAGGAAGCTGGATCAGAAGCAGAGCAGCCGAGCCTTGAACCCATGCTCCAGTGTTGGATACCACATTGCAGGCAGTGGCTTAACCTGCTGTGCCACAATGCCAGACTCCTGGCTCTGTCTGGTTCCAGCTTCCTGCCAGTGCATATCAGGTGATAGCTCAAGTACTTGATCCCTGCCTCTCTCCATGAGAGCCTCAGATTGAGTTTCAGGCTCCTGGCTTTGGCCTGGCCCAGCTCTGGCTGTTGTAAGCATTTGGGGAGTGACCCAGTAGATGGAAGACAGCACTCATGGTCTCTCTCTGCCTTTCAAATAAAAAATAAAAATTTTTTAAAGATCTATTTTTAATTTGAAAGGCAGAGTTACGGAAGGGTAGAGAGAGAGAGAGAAAGAGAGATCTTCTATCCGCTGGTTCACTCCCCAAATGACCACAATGGCCAGAGCTGGGCGGATGTGAAGTCAGGAACTTCTTCTGGGTCTCCCACATGGTTGCAGGGGCCCAAGCACTTGGGCCATCTTCTGCTGCTTTCCCAGGCACATTAGCAGGGAGCTGGATCAGAAATGAAGCAGCTGGGATTCAAATTGGTGCCCATATGGGATGCCAGCATTGCAGGCAGTGGCTTTACTCACTATGCCACAGTGCCAGTCCTGAAAATAAATTTTTAAAAAGATATATATGTAGCCGCTTGGTTTTGATTGTTTAATTTAATAAGCAACTTAGCAAATAAGTTCAAAAGTTTGCTAGTACTACATTTTTTCCCAAAGATTAAAGGCAGAGGTGGGGGGCTGGCATTGTGATATAGCAGGTAAAGCTACCACCTGCAACACCAGCACCTATATTGACGCCAGTTCTAATCCAGCTTCCTGCTCGTGGCCTGGGAAAAGCAGTGGAAGATGACCCAAGTGTTTGGGCCTCTGCAACCCACGTGGGAGACCCGGAAGAAGCTCCAGGCTCCTGGCTTTATTTTTATTTTTATTTTTATTTTATTTATTTATTTTTTTTTTGACAGGCAGAGTGGACAGTGAGAGAGAGAGACAGAGAGAAAGGTCTTCCTTTGCCGTTGGTTCACCCTCCAATGGCCGCCGCGGCCAGCGCGCTGCGGCCGGCGCACCGCACCGATCCGATGGCAGGAGCCAGGAGCCAGGTGCTTTTCCTGGTCTCCCATGGGGTGCAGGGCCCAAGCACCTGGGCCATCCTCCACTGCACTCCCTGGCCACAGCAGAGAGCTGGCCTGGAAGAGGGGCAACCGGGACAGAATCCGGCGCCCCGACCGGGACTAGAACCCGGTGTGCCGGCGCCGCTAGGCGGAGGATTAGCCTAGTGAGCCGCGGCGCCGGCGGCTCCTGGCTTTAGATTGGCGCAGCTCCAGCCGTTGTGGCCTTTTGGGGAGTGAACCAGCAGATGGAAAACAACTCTTTCTCTCTCCTTCTCTGCCTCTCTAACTCTGCCTTTCGAATAAATAAATCAATTTTTTTAAATGTTGTTCATTTATTTGGAAGGCAGAGCCTAGCTCTGGTTGTGTGGGCATTTTAAGATTTGTTTATTTATTTTTTTGAAAGGCAGAGTTACACAGAGAGGGAGAGACGGATCTTCCACCTGCTGGTTCACACCCCACATGGCTGCAACAGGAAGGGTTGGGCCAGGCTGAAGCCAGAGCTAAGAATTTCATCTGAGTCTCCCATGTGGGTGGCAGGAGCCCAAGCACCTGGGCCATCTTCCACTGCTTTCTCAGGCCATGAGTAGTGAGCTAGATCAGAAGTGGAGCAGCTGGGACTCGAACTGGTGCCCATATGGGATGCTGATGCAGCAGGCAGCAGCTTAACCACAACATTGGCCCCTCGTGATCTTTTTTTTTTTTTTTTTGACAGGCAGAGTGGACAGTGAGAGAGAGAAACAGAGAGAAAGGTCTTCCTTTTGCCATTGGTTTACCCTCCAATGGCCGCCACGGCCGGCACGCTGCGGCCGGCGCATCGCGCTGATCCAAAGGCAGGAGCCAGCTGCTTCTCCTGGTCTCCCATGTGGGTGCAGGGCCCAAGCACCTGGGCCATCCTCCACTGCACTCCCGGGCCACAGCAGAGAGCTGGCCTGGAAGAGGGGCAACCGGGACAGAATCCGGCGCCCCGACCGGGACTAGAACCCGGTGTGCCGGCGCCGCAGGCGGAGGATTAGCCTATTGAGCTGCGGCACCGGCAATCTTTTTGAAGTAATCTTATATTGATCTTGTATTTATTCGTGCAAAAAATCTCTAAGTGTATTAGTTAAGATTTTCTATGTAAGATCCAAGCATCTGAGAAGAGATGGATTTTTACTTCTTCCTTTCCAGTCTGGGTGCCTCTTTATTTTTCTTGCCTAACTTACTTGGCTAGACCTTCCAGTGCAATGCAAATAAAAGTGCGGGGAGCAGATACCCTGTCTTGCTCCTGATGTTGGGAGGAACCAACCCTTGGTTAATGACTTCAGTGTCTCATTCCCTGGGTTCTCAGCTAGGGTGAGTCACTGTCGGAAGTAAGGTATTACTGAACGTAATGACCATTCAGTTTTCAGGCTTGCTGTCTGAAGCCCCACTCCCACTCCTAGCCAGTTTCCACTTGTTGAATCCTCCCCGTTTTTTTTACCCCTCCAGTACACGAATGTTCATACCAGCATTATTCGTAGTACCAAATATTCAAAAGAGCCCAATGTTGCATAAATGGTAGTTGGCATCTTTATTAGCAACAACGGAATACTATGCAGCAATTAAAGTGAACAAACTATTGCTATATGGAAAAACAAATGTTGCGGGAAAGAATCCAGATAAGAAACATTGCTTGGGCCGGCGCCACGGCTCACTAAGCTAATCCTCCACCTTGCGGCGCCGGCACACCAGGTTCTAGTCCCAGTCGGGGCACCGGATTCTGTTCTGGTTGCCCCTCTTCCAGGCCAGCTCTCTGCTGTGGCCAGGGAGTGCAGTGGAGGATGGCCCAAGTGCTTGGGCCCTGCACCCCATGGGAGACCAGGAAAAGCACCTGGCTCCTGCCTTCGGATCAGCGTGGTGCGCTGGCCGCAGCGCACTGGCCGCGGCGGCCATTGGAGGGTGAACCAACGGCAAAGGAAGACCTTTCTCTCTGTCTCTCTCTCTCACTGTCCACTCTGCCTGTTAAAAAAAAAAGAAAAGAAAAGAAACATTGCTTGATGTGTGATGTCACTCAGGAGTTTCAAAGCCAGTGATAGAAGCCGAAACGGGGCTCACCCTTAGGAGGACAGGGGCGTGCCTGTGTAACGAAGCCGCTATAAACAGCCAGGAGGTGTGGAGAGCGTCCGAATAGCAGGACACGTGAAGTGCACAGCCAGAGAGGGCAAGGAAGCCCTCCGCCCTCGCCATCTGCCTTGCCCGAGCAAGCATCGCTTCCACCTGGTTGGTCCCTGCGTCCTCTGTGGCTGCTTCATCATCCACGGGCCCATGTAAGTAAAGTGCCTCCGAGTGACTCCAGTGGATTGACAGCCCTCGGAGAGGGTTGTGGGAGCCCCAGTTCTAGCCAGTCAGGTGTGCTTTAGTTTTGTTTATTGATTTTATGTATTTATTAGAGAGAGAGAGAATCTTCTATTAGTTTAAACCTCAAATGCCTACAAGAAGCAGGGCTGGGCCAGGCTGCACCTCCGCAGGAAGCTGGATCAGAAGCAGAAAAGAAATTCAAACCCGGAGACGCCGATGTGGCATAGGGCGCGTGGGCGTCCCGAGGGGCGTCTTAACCCCTGCACTATTGGCCACCCCCCTCCAGTGTCTAAAGACAGCGTCCACATGCTCGGTGAGCCTCCCCGTCGGCTCCCAACATTCCCGTTTCCCCAGCTCCTCCTGGGACCCGGCTTCACCTGCTCTCACACCCAGGTTGTTCTCTGAACACCCGGGTGACAGCTGCCTTTCCCTGGGGCCCATCTTTCATTTTAGGGAAATCAGTACTGCGCTGGAAGCTTCGCATACTCTTTAAAACAACCCTGTTTTAGAGGGGATTGTTTTATAGAACTCACCACCACTTGGTATTTTATGGTATATTTATTAGTTTATTGGTCTGTGGCCTATTTCCGTTCGAGTTAGCGTCTTGAAGGCACAGCTTTGTTACTTCACTGCTGTACCCCTAGTGCCTGGACCGGTTCCTGCCATGGAGAAAGCCCTCCTTATATATTTGAGCAGTACACAATGTCACCCCTTAGATACCAGAGCAGTAATTGACGTCACTCCTAGGTATTTGAGCAGTAAATGACTTCACTATTGATACCCTGCAGTGGCACCCTGTTGCCTGGGGGAAGGGTTTCTAGGTGCTGGCTCCACTGATATCTGGGTGGGATAATTTTTTGGGGGAACTGTGCTGTGCACAAGAGGGTATTTAACTGCACCTCTAGCTTCTACCCACTACATGGCAGTAGTACCCTAAGTGGCAGTCAAAAATATCTGTTAGCTTCCTAAACGTACCCCTCAGTTGACAGCCAAATGTCTGCAACGTCTGGGCTGGGCAGGGTGGAACCTGGGATCTGGGAACTCGGGTCAGGTGTCCCACCTGGCAGCAGGAACCCAAGCACCTGACCCATCATCGCTGCTCATCAGCCAGGCTCCAGAAGTCAGAATCAGGAGCCTGGATGGGGTGGGGGCAGGCAAATGCAGGCACTGGGATGTGGGGTGCAGGCATCTCAGCCCACATCCTCACCATCCAGCCGAATGCCCACCCTCTGCGAGCTTTTTTTAATTTTTTTTTAAGATTTATTTAATTATTTGAAAGTCAAAGTTACACAAAGAGAGAAGGAGAGTCAGAGAGAAAGAGGGAGGTTTTCCATCTGCTGGCTCACTCCCCAGCTGGCTGCAACGGCTGGAGCTGCACCAGTCTGAGGCCGGGAGCCAGGAGCTTCTTCTCGGTCTCCCATGCGGGTACAGGGGCCCAAGGACTTGGGCCATCTTCCACTGCTTTCCCAGGCCATAGCAGAGAGCTGAGTTGGAAGTGGAGCAAACAGTTTTTGAAGCAGTGCCCATACGGGATGCCAGCACTGCAGGCAGTGGCCTTTCCCACTGTGCCACAGCGCTGGCCCCAAGCAGCCTGCTTTTCGGCATTTTCTGGCCTGTACTCCTTCCTCCCAGGCATGATTTGCCTAAATTATTCCCAAACATGATATAATTTAAAAGTGTATGCCCTTGTTATCCTTCCTGAATAAAACTTAGGGCAATTAGATAAATGGATGAAGAAAATAAAAATCACCCAGAATTCTTCCACCTCTAAAACACCATTTTGGGGCCGGTGTTGTAGCACAGTGGGTTAAGCCTCTCCCTGGCAACACCGGCATCTCATATGAGCGCTGGTTCATGTCCCAGCTGTTCCACTTCCCATCCAACTCCCTGCTAATGGCCTGGGAAAAGCAGCGGAAGATGGCCCACGTGTTTGGGCCCCTGCACATACATGAGCGACCCAGATGAAGTTCCTGGCTTCTGGCTTTGGCCTGGCCCAGCACAGCTGGGGAGTGAACCAGCAGCGGAAGAACGTAACTCCACCTTTCAGATAAAGTCTCTTTGTAACTCTACCTTCTTTCATCCATTGAGGCCCGAAGGTAATAGTTCCTTCCTCAAAGGCTTTGAGGAGATTAGATGAGCTAAGATTAGGTCATAGACTAGGTCTTGGCTCATCCTAAATGCCCTGATGTGACGTTGGCGGAGTTCACCTCCACTGCCATTCAACAGTTGTGGCGCCTAAGGCCGGAGCCCTTTATTTTACCCAGGGACAACTGGGTGTCTTCGGGGTAAGTCCTAGAATCTGATTGAGAAAGGAAAGATAATAGATTCATAAACTTGGCATGTCATTAATCACTTTCCTCCTCTGAAATGCCGAGAGCCTGGCTCCTCTTGATCCATACTCGAGGGCGCTTTCCTGGGCGCAGGGCCCCTGTTCGTGAGGCGTGAGCTGGCTGACCACCTTCATGGTCTTTGCTTACCAGGCAATCATTCACCTGAACTGCTCTCCCGAGCACCCGGGCGGGAGAGTGAGCTGTTTGTAAATCGTCCCCGGGAGCAGCGGCCTGCTCACTGGACACAGGGCCGGATGACCCAGGTCAAGCCCTAACGGTTCCTTGCTTCCTCCGCTGGTTGGGCTGGGCGGCTTTCGGCGGCGCACCCCGCATCTTGGAAGCCTGGTTTTGTCTTCTTTTTTTTTTTTTTTTTTTGACAGGCAGAGTTAGACAGTGGGAGAGAGAGACAGAGAGAAAGATCTTCCTTTGCCGTTGGTTCACCCCCAAAGTGGCCGCTACAGCTGGTGCACTGCGCTGATCTGAAGCCAGGAGCCAGGTGCCTCCTCCTGGTCTCCCATGTGGGTGCAGGGCCCAAGCACTTGGGCCATCCTCCACAGCAGTCCCAGGCCACAGCAGAGAGCTGGACTGGAAGAGGGGCAACCGGGAAAGAATCTGGCGCCTCGACCGGGACTAGAACCTGGGGTGCCGGCTCTGCAGGCAGAGGATTAGCCACGTGAGCCGCGGCGCCGGCCGTTTTTGTCTTCTAAAGAGTGGGTGTTTCACGTGACAACCTCAGAAAGGTGTTAGAAGACTCGATTAAATTCAATAATATACAAGGAAGTATAGGAGAAATTAAAAGACATGGTATGGTTCTGTCATTCTGTGTCCTTCACAGTTAACATAAACCCGGTACCCCGATTCCCTGTGTGTCAGGGGGTTGCTTTTCTGTTCTCCAGCACGCCTGCTGGGAGCGGGTTCTGGAAGCACGCCCTGTCCAGTGGCGGGCGATGTGTCACAGTGAGCAGATAATTGCAGGGTCAGGCTCTGTGCTTGCTGCTGGCTCCCACAGTGGTCCGGCTTGTTTATTTCCATCTGATGGAAGCAGACTGATGATCTGTATCGGATCCTGTTCTGTCACGTTCTCACTCAGTCAAGCATCATCCGATTAAGGATACAGCTCCAAGGGGAAGAGCGTCTCTGTTGCAGCAGAGATTGTATCTGTGGCCTTTTGGGAGACCACCCCATGGTGTGGCGTGCTCCCTAAGAGCCCGGTCTGTAGCTATGGAAACTGCGGCCTCCTCCAGGCCGGCGGTGTGGGCGGGGCAGGGGCAGTGCTGGCTGTTGACTTCTGTCTCCTTCACTGTAGCTCAGAACATCCAAGGACACGGATGGCGTAACGGAGAGCATCGCCCCCACCCCGCAAGCCGTGTCATTTACCCTTTTGTAGAATTAGGTGCAAACCCAAGAAGATGGAGTATGAAGAATTGCATGTTTTAATACCTTTAATGATGCCAAAATGATCTGTGGCACAGAGCCCCGTACTTGCACACAGTGGGAATTAGAGGGAGAGCGAGAAGAAGAGAGGAGAGAGTGTTTCCATCCAGTGATGGAATCCCTAAATGTCCACAACAGTCTGGGACGGGCCAGGTGGAAGCCAGGAGCCAGGAACACAATCCAGCTCTCCCACATGGGTGGCAGGCTTAGCTGCCGGCGGCTTACCCGGCTGCACCACAACGCTGGCCCGAACCCCTTGCTTTTTATATGTCAAAAGAACTCCAGTGAAATTTATCATATTTTTACACTCTGTCTTGGTCTTACCATGATTGGGTTAATAAGCCTCCTTCCAGGGTCTACTTTTTGTATAGAAGGATCTTTCTGGTTCCAGTGTGGGAGTTGGGGCTATACAAGTAAGGAGATCACTTAATAAACAGACTCATAAAGCAAAAGACTGCAAATTCCAGCTGTTACCCCGCGATACCCGTTGAAGGGACCCCCAAACTCCCACAGATGCTAAATTTGTTTCCCCCGCTAACTCTGAGGGCACCTTCTCCCTCCTGTTCCTGGAGTGTGGGAGGTCACGGGGCCCCTACGTGGCTCATCACTTCCTGCAGGACAGGCTGTGCACTCAGACAGGGGAGGGGGCAGCCTGTGGATTTCGAGGGGCACCTGGAAGACGTCTCCTGCCAGCCGTTATTATTAACTGATGAAATTCACCCACGAGAAGCTGAATCATCAGAGGATTTGCTGAGTACCTGTCAAGCCCCAGACCAGGCACTTGGCACTGGGAGTAAACAAACGAATAAGACGTGGTCCCCCCCTCAGAAGCTCCTGGTCGAGGGAGAGTGAGGAGACTAGGAAACCAATAGTCAGGCGGCTGTGCAGCAGCTCCACTGTGAAGCTGCAGGAGGATGCACACCCCCGCCCAGCCGGGGGAGGCGGGGAGACAGCGAAGCAATGATCCCGGCACTGGATCTTGGTGGAGTTGATTAGCGATCTCTTGTTTTGTGATGTTAAGCATCCATGGAGGATAACTGCCTATATCTACTAATCTGTTAGGTTTTGCAGAATGACAGTATGTCTTTTTTTTTTTTTTTAAGATTTATTTATTTGAAGAGGAGAGAGAGAGAGCACTTCCATGCACTGGTTCACTCCTCAAATGGCCTGAAAACCAGGGGCTGGGCCAGGCTGAAGCCAGGGGCCTGGAACTCCATCAGGTCTCCCACATGGGCGGCAGGGAGTATTTGGCCCATCTTCCTCTTTTGTTCCAGGCACAGTAGCAGGGAGCTGGATCAGGGAAGCGGAGAAGCTGGGACTTGAACCTGTGCTCCTGTATGGGATGCCGGCACTGCAGCAGCAGCTGACTCGCTGTGCCACAACGCCAGCCCCACAATACCAGTTTCTAAACAGAAGCTGTAATAAATCCATGAAGTCTCACTACGGGGAGAAGGAGTTTCTCAAGGAGGCCTTCTTTTTGTATTTTTTTAATGGACAGATAAAGTTGTCTATATTGATCATGTGCAGTATAATGTTTTGAAATAAATGTACACGGTGGAGTGGCTGGATAGAGCTAATTAACCTCCCATCAGCCTCCCATCATCGTCATCATTTCTGTAGTGGAAACACTTAAAATCCACTCTTTCCGCAGTTTTCAAGAATATGATATGCTAATTGCAGTCACTGACCTGTGAGGACCTTCCCCTGGGAGGGCGAGCAGGCTGTGCTGGCCTGGGATGGATGAGGGAGAAGGGGCCGAAAGCAGGGAGAGGAGGCAGGAAAACGCGGGTTTGCCAGTGAGGCCATCGTGGCCAGAGCATTGCTTAATGGGATGAGATGAGACCCCCTCCCCTGGGGACCTGGTGCCTGCCACATCCAAGCCGGACATCGCTGAAAACGACATGTCAGAGCCGGCTGGGGGCTGATCGTGGCCCTCGCAGGCTGCAGTGCGCCGCGAGGAACTTGGCCATTTGCACTTCAGAGGGACGGCAGCAGAGGAAGGACCTGGCCGTAGTCTCCAAGCCTGGAGGACTGAACGTGCGTGCGTTCACTCGAGTGGAGCATTCCACCAGCAGCCAGAAACAGTCACTTGGTCCTTCGAGTGCTTGCCCGTGTACCAGGAGCCAGGCGCTGAGGGGTGGGCTCTGTCCTCACCTCTCGCATTTAGGCAGAGAAGGGGGCGTGCAGCCCTCCCAGGAGCAGGATTCCCAGCAGCTGCCCGCTGCCTTATTCTGGAGACCACACAACAGCACCACCACTCCCATCCCCCTCGCGAGGCCAGGAAAACGCTGGCATCCTGCTGTCCACAGCAGTGTACGAGGTTTGTTTGTGTACGTTTGATTAGTGGGAATCAGGTGGTCAGTCCCTGGGAACTTGGCCTCGTTTTGTAGGCAGCAGGAAAGGCGCCTGTTCATTCATCCATGTATTTGATAGACACTAACTGAACACCTGTGCGAGGGCTAGAAGCCGAGCGGTGCTCGGAACCCAGAGGAGCAGGGCACGTCCCTGCCCCCAGGGCTCACCGCGGAAAGATTCTTTATTTTATTTGGAAGGCAGAGTTAACAGAGAGAGGGAGAGACAGAGAGCGACAGGTCTTCCATCCGCCGGCTCTCTCCCCAGATGGCCTCAAAGGTCATAGCTGGACCAGGCCAGAGCCAGGAGCCAGGAGCTGCTTCTGTTGCCGGGTAATGGATGGAGAAGACGTGTAGTCGGCTCACAGTCCTGGAGATGGAAGAACATGGCCCGGCCTCTGCCTGACTGTGGGAAGGCCCCATGGTGGATGGCGTCATGGAAGGGGCCCGTGCAGAAGGGAGGTCACGCGGAGAGGCAGCGCTGTGGGAGAAACAGGAAGTTCGTTTAGGTGGGCTAGAACCCTCTGACCCCTGCAATGGAACCCTGTCTCTTTAACTGTGGGCTTGATACGCCCTCCCCTTCCCAGGACGCACCTGTCACATCCGGGACCACATGCGCCCCATGCGCATAGACCATCCCCTTCCTCATCAAAAGAAGTGGAAGGCGGGGAGAGCTCCCTGTCCAGCAGGAGCTCGCGTGCGGTTCCACTCTCGTTTTCTCTCCTCGCCGGAACGCGCTCATTGTGCTGCTTCCGGCCGAAGACGGACCTCAGGCAGCCTTCTGCTCTCCCACTCCTGGACAGGCCTTCCCCGTCACAGGTGCATTGTCAGTGTCTCTTGTCTTTTGACAAGGGTTATTTATTTATTTAAGATTTAAGGTTTATTCATTTATTTGAGAAGCAAATGGCTGCAATGGCCAGAGTTGCGCCAATCCAAAGCCAGGAGCCAGGAGCTTCTTCCAGGTCTCCCATGCAGGTGCAGGGGCCCAAACCTTTGGGCCATCTTCCACTGCTTTCCCAGGCCATAAGCAGCTGGATCGGAAGAGGAGCAGCTGGGACTCAAACTGGTACCCATATGGGATGCCGGCGCTGCAGGCAGGGGCTTAGCCCACTACGCTTGCAGCTAATGCAGACCCTGGGAGGCAGGGGTGTGGCTTAAGTAATTGGGTTCCTGCCACGAATGTGGGAAACTTGGATTGAGTTTGCAACTCCAGGCTTTGGCCTCAGTCCAACCCCAGTGTGGGCATTTGAGGAGTGAACCAGCAGATGGGAGCTCCCTCTTTTTTTTTTTTTTTTTTTTTAAGATTTATTTTATTTATTTGAAAGGCAGAATTCC
Source organism: Oryctolagus cuniculus (assembly GCF_964237555.1). Taxonomy (NCBI): domain Eukaryota; kingdom Metazoa; phylum Chordata; class Mammalia; order Lagomorpha; family Leporidae; genus Oryctolagus; species Oryctolagus cuniculus. Next base: position 116,815,462 of record NC_091442.1, on the reverse strand, counting down.
AGGGAGAGAGACAGAGAGCTCTTCCTTCTGTTGGTTCACTTCCCAAATGGCTGCAACAGCCAGGGCTGGGCCAGGCCGAAGCCAGGAGCTTCAGCCAGGTCTCCCACGTGGGTGGCAGGGGCCTTAGCACTCGGGCCATCCTCTGATGCTTTCCCAGGCTCATCAGAAGGCGCTGGATCAGAAGTGAAGCCGCAGGGACTGGAATTGGCGCTCATATGGGCTGCCAGAGTTGCAGGCAGCGGCCTAACCCACTATACCACAATGCCAGCCCCTTTTTTTTCTTTTAAGATCTGTTTATTTGAAGGGGACAGTCACACACACACACACACACACACACACACACACATGAGGGAGCAGGGAGGGATATGAAGAGCCCTTCCATCAGCTGGTTCACTCCCCAAATAGCTACAACAGCCGGGGCTGGACAAGGCCAAACCCAGGAGCCCAAGTCTCTGCTGCTTTCTCTAGGCCCATTAACAGGGAGCTGGATCAGAAGTGGAGCATCTAGGACTTGAACCCGCACTCCGAAATGGGATGCAGGCAACATAAGCGGCAGCTTAGCATGCTGGCCACGACACCAGCCCCAGGAATTCTCTTTCTCTCCCTACCTGTCTCTGCCTCCCAAATGGATAAATGTGTGTGCCTTAAGTGAGTGAACTCAGAGCAGGGGCAGACACAGTGGGAGCGACACAGGAGCCTGCGTGACTGTGCGAGCCCCCTGTGTTTGAGGGATTTCTGTTCCTCATCAGAGTGCCGCCTCTTCATGCTAACGAGTCCACTTCTGTTCCTGCCTAGTTTTTCTTAGTCGTTGTTATCTGTGATTCATCACCTCATTATGCTTTGAGGCCATTAAAATGGAGACAGTGTCACTCAGAAGAACATGAACACAGCAAGCCCCGTGGGGTCTCACTTGATGACCAAGGCTAACGCTCAGAAAAGTCAAAAGTCCAGGCATTAGCACAATAGGAAGACAAAGAGCTTGATTTAACTAATAAGCAGCTCAGTGCCTGCGGCTTCCAGCTGTATTCTCTCGACTTCCCTTTGAAGTGCTTGTTTCAAAGGGCATGAATTTATCCGTGTTCAAGTCACTGACTTGTTTATGATGGGCGCTTGTGTGTTTGGTTTGTGGTGAGGACGGATCAGCTGGGAGAAGCGCGGATTCCTGGACTTAAGAAACCCTCCAACTGTCTTATTTTCCAAATTTCATTGACAGCGTTTGTTTTTAATTTATTTTTGTTTGAAAGACAGAAACGCACAGTGAGAGAAGGACAGAAAGACAGAGATCTTTCATCTCCTGGTTCCCTCCCCAAATGCCTGTCAACAGCTGGAGCTGGGCCAAGCTGAAGCTGGGAGCTCAGAACCCAAACCGGGTCTCCCACCTGGGTGTTAGAGACCCAACCACTTGGCGGCCGGCTGCCACCTCCGGGCTGTGCGTTCGTAGAGACTGGAATCAGAAGCAGAGCTGAGCCTCAAATCCAGGCACTCTGATACGGACGCGGCGTCCCTACCCAGTCTTAACTGCTGGGCCAGATGCCTGCCAATCAGTGTCTCCCTTTCCTCAAAGGAATTGTTTAAAGATTTATTTATTTATTTGAAAGGCAGAGTCACAGAGAGAGAGCAAGAGAGGGAGATCTGGCATCTGCTGGTACACTCCCCAGGTAGCTGCAGCAGCCAGGGAAGCGGAGCGGCTGGTATTTGAAGCAGCGCCCGTGTGGGATGCCAACCTCTCAGGTGGCGGCTTGATCCACTACACAACCCGGCCCCCTTCTAAGGCGTCTGAGAGTAGCCCTTGGCTTGAAAAACCACTTAGCTCGCAACAGCAGGCTCCCTTTTTCACCTGCAACTGCTCCTCGTTAGACACTGGTGATTTCAGCAGGATGCCTGTCCCCCAACGTGTCACCATGGCTCCCCTGCGCTCTGCTGTCACCACGGGGCCCGCTCCTCTCCAGCCTGGGCTGTCTTCCCTGCCTTCCACCCAGGTCTCTCCTCCACGAAGTGGAAAGGAGGGAAGTTATTTGCTTCCCAAGCCGATGTCTTTACTACATTTGCAAAATCGGGTCTCCGATGTGTGTCTCGGTGTGGCTACAAGCCATGACTGATATAATATTGGATTTCTTTCTTTTCTTTTTTTTTTTTTTTTTGACAGGCAGAGTGTACAGTGAGAGAGAGAGACAGAGAGAAAGGTCTTCCTTTGCCGTTGGTTCACCCTCCAATGGCCGCCGCGGCTGATCCGATGGCAGGAGCCAGGAGCCAGGTGCTTCTCCTGGTCTCCCATGGGGTGCAGGGCCCAAGCACCTGGGCCATCCTCCACTGCACTCCCTGGCCATAGCAGAGAGCTGGCCTGGAAGAGGGGCAACCGGGACAGAATCCGGCGCTCCAACTGGGACTAGAACCCGGTGTGCCGGCGCCGCTAGGCGGAGGATTAGCCTAGTGAGCCGCGGCGCCGGCAATATTGGATTTCTTTAAAGAGGGAGACTGACCTGTGGCCCCAAATGAGAGCTTCCTGGACAAATGCTGAAACAAGTTTGAATAAAAAGTACTGCTGCCATTGGGCACCCGTGTAACGGTTAACAATGAAGACCTAGGGGCAGGCAATTGACGTAGTGGTTAAGTTGCTGGGTGGGAGGCCTGCACTCCATATCGGGGTGCTGGGTTCAGTGCCAGCTTCCCACACGTGTAGACCCTGGGAGGCAGCAGTGATGGCCCAAGTAGTTGGGGAGACCTTGATTGAATTCCTGGCTCTGGCCTGGCCCAGTCCCGCCCATTGCAGACATGTGGAAAATGAACCAGCAGCAAGGCACTGGCTGTCTCTATCTCTGTCCCTTAAATTAAAAATTAAAATAGGGGCCAACCTTGTGGCACAGTGGGCTAGGCTGCTACTTGTGCATATCGGAGTGCCAGTTCGAGTCCCAGCTCCTCTGCTTACTATCCAGCTTCCTGCTAAGGTGCCCGGGCCCCTGCCACCCAAGTGGGAGACCTGGATGGAGCTCCTGGCTCCTGGCTTCGGCCTGACCCAGACCAGGCTGTTGTGACCATTTGGGGAGTGAACCAGCAGATGAAGTTCTCTCTCTCTCTGACAGTCTGCCTTTAAAATAAATGCATATTTAGGCAACAGATAAAAATGAAGACCTAGTTTGTTGCACTCTAATACGATGGCGTCTGGGCCCCTCTCTGGCGGATGGGGTGGATTCCTTATTTTGAAATGTCATTACGGTCCTGTGACGGTGGTGAGTTCGGACATTCCTCTTTGACCTGGTTGGCCACCATGGGGTGCGACTGTAAGGTCGGCAGTGCCAGGCTTGGAGAGCGATCCTGTCCCATCCTCGCCGGAAGCCTCAGGCCCAGGGCCTTCTTGTGGCCCGGGCAGCCTTGGTGGCACAGATGGACAAAGCATGGCCGAAAAGGAAACCAGAGAGAGGACGGGAGAGGGAGCCAGTGAGGGGAAGGAAGAAGGAGGAGCCCAACCCCGAGGAAGAGGTGAAGCCTTCTCCCGGGCCCCCAGCGGAGGGGAGACCCCAGCTTGCAGGCAGCGCCGCTGGGAAGCCGCGAGTGCAGGAGTCTAGAGCGTCTGCTCACGAGGTCGTGACAGTCTGAAGAAGGGTTCGCGTGGGGGCGATAAAAGCTCCCGTCTGGCATTTTCTCCTGCGCTTGCTTTCTGCTTGGGTGGAGTGACGTCGTAGACAGGGGGAGTCACCGTTTCTTGGAAGGCTAAGCCTCAAGCGAACATAAATACTTAGCTGTTCCTCTCTCCCTGCCCCGGCCTGCAGACTGCCTGGTGCCCTGGGTGGAAGGCGGGCAGAGGGTAGCAGGGAGGACTGGGTTAGGCTGCACAGAGGAAACCCAGCAGGGTGGCATGACAGAGAGGGGGCTGTGTTTCTCATGGCCCAGCTCTGGGGGCGGTGAGTCCACAGCTGACCCTGCCCCCTCTCTTCCCTCTGACCGCCTTAGCACGAGCATCCGTGCACACGGTCCTGCCGGGATGGGTTAGGGCAAAAGGTACGAGAACGTGCTGGCTGCATTTACCCCTTTTCCAGCAGATTCTCACCTCCTTCTTCAGCGTCGTCACGTGGCCGTCCCAGAGGGCAAGCGAGCTGCTGCCCTGAACCAAATCGTGTCGTTAAAGGAAGAGGTGGGGGGGGGGGGACCAGATGGAAACAGGCAGTGGCGGTGCCGGCCGCTCGGGTCAGCAGCGACAGCTCCGAGAGGCATGGAGCGTAGCCATGGGAACGCAGACCTGTCTGCGCATTTTTCTGTCAATTCTCAGCCACTTTAACTTCAAATGTTGCTCTCGTCCATTCTCTTCGCTTCAGCAGATAAACACTAGACCTCCCCACTCCGCAGCTTGCTCTCTGATGTTTTCCGCCCCGCGCCCTGCTTTGATGAACACTCCGAAATGTCCTCAGACCTACCTCCGAGTCACTCATTTCCTATCCACAGTATACTTTTATTTTTAAGATGTAGTTATTTTTTTTTTAACTACATGGTCATTTTTTTTTTTAGTAGTGTCTTGCCCATCTTTATTCTAGTTTTCAGAATATAAGGTTAGGGCTCAGTGAGTCACTCTGCCCTTTCAAATCAATCGATCAGTCTTCGCTTTGCTGACAGCTTTGGTATCTGACGGCCTGCATTTGGATCTCAGCTCTGCCTCTCATGAGCTGGACAGCCCTGGCCTCACTGTTTAACCTTCCAGGGCGCCCGTCATCAGCTCCAGGCTGGGACTAGTGGTAGCTCCCGTGTCCTGGGATGGTTCTGCGGATTAGGAGTCCTGTAGATGCGGCACTGAGGCGCTGCTGGCCCCCGAGCAGTACGCAGTGCGCTCCCACTTTCCCCTCCTGCGCTCTGTGCGCTTCACTTGCTCAGTTACCGCCGCGCTCTCTGCAGAGCAGGGGTTGTTTTTTTTTTTTTTTCATCTGTTTTGTGCTTCTGTCCCTGCTCGCCTACAGCAGGGCCTGGTGCAGGGCAGCACCGAGGAATTGCCGAGCACGTGAGTGAGCACACAGGGCTCTCCACTGACTGACTGCTAGACTGCAGGCAGCTCTCCCTTGGGAATTTTTTTAAAGATTTATTTACTTACAGGAAAAGCAGAGTTACAGAGAGGCACACACAGAGAGAGAGGTCTTCCATCTGCTGGTTCACTCCCCAGATGGCTGCAACGGCCAGAGCTGGGCTGATCCAAAGGCAGGAGCCAGGAGCTTCTTTCGGGTCTCCCACGTGGGTGCAGGGGCTCAAGGGCTTGGGCCATCTTCCACTGCTTTCCCAGGCTATAGCTGAGAGCTGGGTCGGAAGTGGAGCAGCTGGGACTAGAACCGGCACCCAAATAGGATGCCGGCACTCAGACAGCAGCTCTACCTGCTACGCCACAGCACCGGCCCCTGCCTTAGAAATAAAGCACACACAAGGCCATTCAGTGACTCACTGCCCATCATTCAGTTAAGTTAGAAATTACCAAAACGTCCTCCTCACAGCATACATCCAACCTTTAAGAACACTTCTCTGTCAGGGCAGGCTTGACCTAGCAGTAGAGATTGGACTGAGTACCTGGGTTCGGTCCCCAGCTCTGGCCCCGACTCCAGCTTCCCACTGACGCAGGCCCTGGCAGGCAGTGGAGGCCCTGCTGCCCACGTGGGAGCCCTGGGCCGAGTTCCCAGCTCTGGCCTCACCCCAGCCTCCCTGGCAGTTGTGGGTGTTTGGTGAGTGAATCAGTAGATGTGTTTCTCTCTTTCCCTCTCTCTGTGTGTACTTCTCAGTTAAGTTCATAATTTTTAAAAGTAAAACACTTCTCTCGGTAACTCACGGGCCAGAGAAGGAATCGTGATGCAGGTCTGCATTGTTCAGAGCTGAGTGGTGATGTGCTTGTCTCAGATAATACTGTGGGATGTCATGGACTCTCAGCTCCAGGGAGAGCGGTGGCCTCCAAGGCTTTCAGGACAGAGAAACAGCCAAGCGGGGAAACTCATGGAGCACCTGGCCCTGGGCAGGGAGGCAGGGCCGGCCAGAGGCTGCTGCTCAGTTGCACGTCGTGGGGGTCCTGGCATCCTTAGTAAGTCACCAGGCCGGGCTACGCGGACCCCTTGCTCCAGCCAGGGCTTCTGTGCGCCCACTTGGGTTTCCTGTTCCCCACCTGTCTCCCCGCAACAGCCTCTTCCTGAGCTCCTCTCACTGGACCCCAGTTCAATGATAAACCGCGTTCTCCCTGAAACCGAGCCCGTGTCGCGCACAGGCAGGCCCCCGCCTCTCGCCGTCGCCCTCGGCCCACGGTGTCCTCGCCGGTCCTTTACCAGAAGGAGCTCACTGACTGGAGAGAGCGGCCCCGCTGGCCCTGCAGGGTTCTGATCCCTGCACTCAAGGCGCCATAGCTCCCCCAAGGCATAACCCTTGCTGGCCGGTCCTGTCCAGAGGGGTTTGTGGGCATTCCAGGCGGGGGCAGAAGGTGACTGCCGCTCACATGCAACCCCCAGACCACCCGAGCCACCCGGCCACCACACGTTCCCTAAGCGCACAGCATCGCCGACCAGGCAAAGGAAGGCCACGCGCGCCGCGGACCAGCCAGGAACTGTGCACGAGCTGACCACGCGCCCCTCAGCCCCGACCTCAGTCTCTGAGAATAAGAACCTTCTCCCCTACCCGTCGGGGAGCCTGGGAAGTAAGCTGCCCGGCTCCTTGCTCTGCGCTGTGCCGTGCACACCTCCCGGCTGTACCACCCCGTATCAGCGACTGGCTTTCTGCACAGCGAGCGAGCGGACCCAGGTTTGGGGGTTCTGTAACATCCTCGCTGTCTTCATTGTTCCCCAAGAACCCCACTTCCTGCAGCCCCCACAGAAAGCTATTTCTCATTATCCCCCACTGTTGGACCTAGGGATCTGGTGTGTGCACCCTCTCTCTCCAACACCTCCCACCACCACGCACCCAGGCCCCTCCACCCACCCCCTGCACAGCTCCCTCCCCGTCACTTGGGTCTCTACCCGGCTTCATCCTGGTTATTGCAACAGCCTCCTCATGGCTGCTCTGCCTCTGCTCTCCACACGGCAACTAAACCCAGAATGACCTTTTTTTAATTATTTATTTGAAAGGTAGAGTTACAGAGAGAGGGAGGGACGTCTTCCATCCTGTGGTTCACTCCCCAAATGGCTGCAGCAGCCAGAGCTGGGCTGAAGCCAGCAGCACCCATATGGGAGGCTTAGCCTACCACACCACAGCGCCAGCTCCCACCCCCACCCCCACCCCCCACCCCCCACCCCCACCAGCTGTCTACATCCGCTGGGGGGCTTCCTGCAACTTCCCTGGGCAGTGAGCTGCTGTCTCTCAGCTGCGTCTCGGGCACAGAGCAAGGCGTGGCGGTGCCGCCGGCCAAGACCCTGGCGCACCTGCCAACTCTTAGAACTGCAGAGGTCCTGCTGTTCAAAGTGCGGGGACTGTGGACAGACGACAGCTTCTGCTGCGCACCTGGGTCTTCAGGAATTGCGCAGTCTTGGGGTCCCCCCCACACCCCGAACTGCATGTGTCAAGTTCCTAGGTGATTCATTTGCACCTGCAAACTTGGGCTGATGGGAAGGTGAGGGAGAAGAGCTTTCCAGGTTCAGGCTGGGCTTCTCCTTTGCTCTGGTGAGCATGGGGTGGGGGCGGGGCGAGGCCAGGGCCTGCTGGAATGACCAGCACGCATCCTAGAGTGAATCAAATCAATGCAAGCTTTGCAATTTGGATCTGGAAGAGCACTGATCACTCTGGAAACGGCTGACAATTTCGGATTGCTGCTGTGCCGCTGTGAATAAGGCAGACGGATGCCAGTATTAATATGTGAAGGACCTGGCACAGCCTCAGTTAGGAGAAGGGCTGAGCACACTCCCGTTTACTGGAGTGGGCACGAAGGGGGAGTGCAGCAGCAGGAGAGGAGAGGAAGGGAGACCCTGTGGCCTGGCAACCCGAGGGGCTGTGTGCACGTGACGCTCACCCAGCTTGTCCCACCCCTGCTGCTTATAGAGTCTTCCCCGGCACTGACACTTGAATAATGGCCCTTAAGCTTCACTTTCTGAAAGGCTCCAGTAAGCTTGTATGGATGCAAGATAGATCTGCAGGGCAGATCTGAGCCGGCTCCCAGAGCCAGGAGCGGTGAGGATAGCCTGAGGGCCAGTACATTAGGAAGAGAATGCAGATTGGTGCCTCCTCTAACAGGGCCCCAACACGTAGGGGAAAGAGGCGCAGGACAGAGAGGAGACAGAATACGAGCTCGCAGCCGGACCGAATTTATTCAGGGAAAATAAACTCGCAGAGGTCAACCACCTGCCACCATGCTCACAGACGGCACAAGTGGCAGAGGCCGCGACCCCTGCAGGCCGGGCCCTTTTGTACCGTAGGTGGGCTAGGGTGGGGATGGGGCAGTAGGTGGAGGTGAGCTCTCCATCCTGGTTCTCCAGGTCTGGCCCACGGGCTTCCGAACCTGGGGGAGAATGCAGGGAGTGAGCCGGGGTAACAAGAACCTAAAATGGCTGAGACCCATCCCTGTTCCACCAGGGTGCCCAGGAGAGTGCAGCTAAGGTGGGGGTGCTGGGCTGAGGTCTGCGTCCGCGAGCAGGGGTACAGGGATGTGGTCCCACTTGTTCCTGGCGTTCTCGTGGCCATACATGAAGTCGCTGGAGCAGAGAGGTGACATGGTTTACATCCACCAGCTAGCAAATGACAGCAGTGGTGTTATGGGCTGAATGACGCCCCCTCCAAGACATGTTGGAGTCCTAACCCCCGATGCCATAGAACATAGCCTGATTTGGAAATAGGATCACTCACTGCAGAGGAGTGAGGGGCCCTTCAATACGACTGGTGTCCTTATGAGAAGAGAAGGAAGACACGGGAGGAGAGGGTGTGTGACAGTGGGGCGGGGGCTGGAGGGGTGTGTCTATCAGCCCGAGAGCCAGGAGCTGGAAGATCCAAAGAACTGTGCTTCCCCACGCATTTCCTCACAGCCCTGCCAACAGCTTGATTTTGGACTTCTGCCTCTGGAACTGGGGAGTGATTCTTTTTTAAGATTGATTGATTGATTTGAAAAGCAGAATGTCAGAGGAGGAGACAGAGAGAACAAGATCTTCCATGGGGCTGGCGCTGTGGCCTAGTAGGCTAAGCCTTTGCCTGCTGTGCCAGCATTCCATGTAGGCACCGGCATCCCATATTGGCGCCGGTTCATGTCCCAGTTGCTCCTCCTCCAATCCAGCTCTCTGCTGTGGCCTGGGAAAGCAGTGGAAGATGGTCTAAGTGCTTGGGCCCCTGCACCTGCGTGGGAGACCTGGAGGAACAGGATCAGCCCAGCTCCAGCCTTTGCGGCCATCGGGGGAGTGAACCAGTGGGTGGAAGACCTTTCTCTGTCTCTCGCTCTCTCTGTAACTCTACCTCTCAAATAAAATTTTTACAAAAGAGAGAGAGCTCCTCCATCTTCTGGTTCACTCCGCAAATGCCATAGCAGCCAGGTGGGGCTGGGCCAGGCTGAAGCCAGGAGCCTAGAACTCCATTCAGGTCTCCCACGTGGGTGCAGGGGCCCAAGCACTCGGGCCGTCTTCCACTGCTTTCCCAGATGCATTCGCAGGGAGCTAGATTGGAAGTGGAGCAGCCAGGACTTGAACTGGCCCTCATGTGAGATGCCAGCCGCTTAACCAGCTGCACCACAACCCGACCCCTATTTCTATCTGAGGCACTTTGGTGTGACATGGACAGAGCCATGTGGCATTCTTGGGCCGATGGTGTTTACACGCCTGGTGGCAGCTCCCCCGCCACGGATCTCTTCCCTGCTCCCAGTGATGGGGAAGCGGGAACCCTGCTCCGAGAGCTTCCCCGGGGCCCAGCTCCTGTGTGGAGGGAGACTTCAGGTGCCGGGATTGCATAAAGATGGGGGGGTCCTGGAGAAGTAGGAGATTATTGAGGGAAGGCTCGCGGGAGAAACAGGTAAGGGCAAGATTCTGGGAAAGACAGGGTGCCAGGAGAAGGCGGACTGGGCTCCCCAAGACGCAGGGCTGAGCTGTCTTCCTCCTCCACCCTCGCAGTCACTGGGCCGGGGGCGGGCCTTTAGAGGAAGGAGGGTCCAGGCGTGAGCCGTTGGCAGCCGGCACCTGCAGCAGCTCCCAGCCTGGCAGGGCACCCTCGGCACCTGCTCGTGGAACCCCGGCTCTGTGTCCCCCTGGCCATGCCACCTGAGACACCAGATAGAGCCCAGGCTGTGCCTTGTCCCAGAACGTGTGTTTGCACAGTGATGGTGGGAGATGGGGAGGCGGGGGTGGAAAGACAGAACTAAGCAGATGGCGGATACCCAGGTCCCTTCGTAAGCGACGCTGGCGGAAGTGCAGGGGGACGAGGTACTGGCTGTCTCCCTCATTGCTTAATGATGAGAATTCCAGGAACGACACAGATCCTCTGCCTTCCTCCTCCTCCGGCACTCATTAGCTAAATGGAAGTTTGACTAAACCTCCACATTGCTTAAAAAAAAATCAAGATTCAGTTCAATTAATTTGTGCAGGTTTTCTTAATAAGCCACTGGGGTCCAGAGGTGTCTGGAGTTCATTGTCAGCTCCTTGGAATGATGCCACGCCCTCCTGCCTCCCCATCCCTAAGCCTCACAAACCAGACCATGCCAAGCCTTCCTTGGCTGCACTGCCAAGGGTAAAACCAAGGGCAGTAGCCCCTCCTTCCTTGGAGCTGGGGTGATGGGTGCAGTGGGAGAATGGAGAGGAGAGATGCCCCCCCCACCAGCATGGGGCGTCCCCTGGGGAGACTGGTCTTCAGGACAGTGGCCCTGTCCCTCTGAGCAGGTGGCTTGCTCTGCTGTCCCACCGCAGACTTTCTTCGGGCTCATCTAGGACCCTTTGTCCTCGCTTGTCTGTCTGCTCACGCCCGTTTTTATCCGCTGCCTCCGAGATCTGGGGATCCAGCCAGCTTCTGGCGTCATCGCGGCCTGCAAAGGGAGGCGAGGATGGGCTGGCCTGCCACAACAGGCTGGCAGGGCCGCCACTCACACAGCCCACCACCAATGCCCTGTGCAGCTTCCCCGCCCCCACCCCAACCCCAGTCCCAGGCTTTTGCCCCTGCAGGCCCCCTGTGGGAAACCTGCCCTTCTCCTGCCACCAGTGCGCCAAGGTGCTGGCACCAACAGAAACTGCAGTTCCTCCTCCTGGAGGATTTCATTCCTTCCCGCCGTGGGAGCACTGAACTAACCGAGAAATAAAGTCCTTGGTGGAAGGGTCTCAGCGCGGGCAGCAGGCGGCAGGCTGGCGGCAGGTGCAGGCTTGCCTGGAGTCCTACGTTCACCCCAGGGACTGGGCCGGGGCAGTGCAGGGTGTGGGCGCAAACAGGGAGCCAGAGAACCGGCCACGTTTCACTCATGTCTCAAGCAGGCACTCAGCTTGCAAGCTGGCTACGCCCACTCGTGTGTGTGTGTGTGTGTGTGTGCTCTGTGTTGAGAGGCGTGTAGTGTTGTGTGACATGTGGGCAGGGTGTAGTGAGAGGGTGAGATATGTCTGCAACAAGTGTGTACCTCTGTGTGTTGTGTGTGTATTTGTGAGTGTGCTTGTACTGTGGCGTGCAGGGGGTGTGTGTCTGCAGGTGCGTGTGCTGGTACAGGGGTGGGGGGAGAGGGGAAGGAGGACATTCTGTGGCATTCGGACTGGTTTAGGACATTCGCCTTTGCCTGCAGCCTGCCAGAGAACGGTCCCTCAGCACAGATGGGGGCACGCCCAACAAATTTGAACTTGTTGGACAGTTTCTTCATAATGCACATTTTCCATGGACTTTTTGAAGGACCCACCCGCACTGTATGCATGGATTTCCAAATGTTTGCACCAAAATAGAATTATCTTTTAACTCCATTTTTCATAACTTTTTTGAATTGCCTTTGTGTTTATTGGTTCTCCGTCCAGATCAAAGCTTTTTAAAGAGCTGTGCAGGGGCAGGTGTTGTGGCGAAGTGGGCTAAGCAGCCCCCGGGGTCTCAGTCCTGGCGACTCCACTTGCAATCCAGCTTCCTGCTAATGCACACCGGGGACGCGGCAGGGATGCTCAGTGACTCAGTTACTTGAGTCTCTGTCACCCACGTAGGAGACCTGGATGCAGTTGCAGGCTCCTGGCTTCCGTCTGGCCCAGGCTGACTGCTGGGTCCGTTTGGGGAGTGAACCAGGGGATGGAAGATCCATGCCCCCACCCCAGCCTCGTGTCACTCTGCCTTTCAAATAAATAAACCTAAAAGAAAAAGTTGTGCCAGGGCATCTGATGCATAGAACTCCCATCTCCCAGACCCCATCAGCAGGGATGCAGACCAGAGGTAAACAGGGATTTTTATTGTTTTTTCAAGTCTGGTGAACTAAACGTAACATAAAATTTACCATCTGCATCGTTTTCAAACACCTGGCTCCGTGGCATAAACGTGCGTTCACAGTGTTGTTGGACCACCAGCGCCATCCGTCTCCAGAACTTTCCATCGTCCCAGACCCTGTCCCCACTGCGCAATAACTTTCCGCTGCCTCCTGCACCCAGCAGCCTGTGCACACACTGCCGTCTCTGGAGCTCCTGGCGCGGGGGGGATCGCACCAGCTCCAGCACCAGCACCGTCTGTCCCCCAGGACGCAGCAGCAGGTGTGCTGGGCTCGTAGCAGTCCACTGTGTGCATGACCGCATTCGGAGACGGGACCCTTGCGTCGCACCCACCTTCCAGCCACTGCGAATGGCGCCCCTGGGAGCGAGCGTCTCCTCAAGCCCCCACTCGCAGACGTGGAGTCGCTGCATCACATGGTGATTCTACTTTGAATTTCTGAGAAACCATCCAACTGTTTTCCTCAGCGGCTGTACCAGGATTCCAATCTCGCCACATCCTCCTCAACACTTGTTCTTTTCATCGTAGCAACCCTGGTGGGTATGAAGCGGTATCTCATGTGGCTTTGATTCCTTTAGTAGGGTTGCCTGTCTGCCTGAACCTGTTGGCTGTTTCTAGAGCTTTTGAGAAATATCTGTTCACGTCGTTCACCCAGTTTTTAATTGGGTTCTCGTTTTGTCATTCTTGAGCCGCAGGAATTCCTTGTGTAGTTTGGATATTAACCCCTTGTCAGATATGTGATTTCCAGATATCTTCTCCTGCCCCACGGGGTACCTTTTGACTCTGTTGACTGGGTTTTTTCAAAGTTGTATTTATTTATTTGAAAGAGCGATAGAGGGAGAAGCAGAGGAGAGAGAAGTCTTCCATCCACTGGTTCACTCCCCAGATGGCTGCAACAGCCAGTGCTGGGCCAGGCAGGAGCCAGGATCCAGGAGCCAGAAGCCAGGAGCCAGGAGCCAGAAGCTCCCTCCAGCTCTCCCAAGTGGGAGGCAGGCACCCTAATACTTGGACCAAAAAGTGATGGATGTGAATCAGCCATGGAGGTCTTCTGCCCCCTGGATGGATGGGCGTCACAAAAGATGTCAGGGCCTTCCATCCCCACCCCCAAATGACCTACAGGTGGTCTCTGCGCTCAGCTGTGAGTGTGCAGTTTCAGCGCCTTGTGCTCAGCCCCTGTGGGACTGTTTGCTGTGCTGTCCATAGGTGAGTAATTTGAATATGCAGTATGCTTCCATGGCACAAAATCCACAGGGTACAAAAGCAGAACGTCAGCCTCCTCCCACCACCCTTCCACCCGCCGCTCCCCAGAAGTAAGCAGGTCCTTGTGGTTTCTTCCAGAAATGACCTAGAGTATCCATACGCATTTAAATACTCATTCTTAAAAAAAAAAAAGATTTATTTATTTGTTTGAAAGGTAGAGGCAGAGAGAAAGAGAGAGAAGTCTTCCATCCACTGGTTCACTCCCCAAACGGTTGTTATGGCTGGAGCTGAGCTGATCCAAAGCCAGGAGCCAGGAACTTCTTCCGGGTCTCCCACAAGGGTGCAGGGTCCCAAGGACTTGGGCCATCTTCTACTGCTTTCCCAAAGCATAGCAGAGAGCTGGATTGGAAGTGGAGCAGCCGGGTCTTGAACCGGTGTCCATCTGGGATGCCTGTGCCTCAGGTCAGGGTGTTAACCCGCTGAGCCACAGCGCCGGCCCCAACTTTTCTGTCTTCTTAACAGCTGCGTACTATTCCATTGATGTTTGGTGAGCATTCCAGCTACTTCCAGTTTGTCCATTACAATACCATAGAATGAACATTAGGATTATTCTTTTTTAATTTTTATTCACTTGCTTGTGAGGCAGAGAGAGCGAGCTCCCATCTGCTGGCTCACTCCCCAAGTGTGAAGTGTGCATGACGGCTGGGTCTGGGCCAGGCGGAAGCCGGGAGCCAGGCTCCCCGTCTAGGTTTCCCGTGTGGGCGGTAGGGACGAATCTGCGATTTGGGATACTGGCATCCTGACAGGTGTCTGGGTGGCTGGGCCTGAGCCCCGCCCCCAGGATTATTCGTGAGTGACTTTCCAGCCCCACAGCCCACACTGAGACACCTCCCGAGAAAAGGTGTCGCCTCTGTCGTCGGGGGACCACCAAGGGCGCCCAGCACCCACTGCCTTGGTGGGCCCTGGGGGGGATTCCGCCCAAGCTCCTGTTCCACGGCGAGGCAGGGCTTCCCTGGAGGCTGGGCTCTGCGATCCCTGCACTTGACGGCCGTGCCCTCTTTGCTTTGGCCGTTCTCAGGGTCCGGCTTATGGACCACACCTGCAGCTGTGCAGGGCGCTTTATCACAGCTCAGGAAGGCTGCTCTCACTGCTGCTGTTAGGATTCCTGTCCCCCTATTTTCCTTTCACTTCACGTCTCAACTCTGTTCTATTCCCGGCCACTGCATATCTTCAGGCCTTCAGGTTCTTTGTGTGAGAAGTGGGTACACACACACACACACACACACACACACACACACTGAATATGAATGTGAATAGAATACCCAGAGGCCAATCTGCCTTGGCCCTGTGCTGCCCAGGGACCCACGGCACGGGCCTCCCCACCCCCTGAGCCCCTGCGGGATCCCCTGGCCCCTTCTCCAGGCCGACCCTGTGGCCCAGCATCCTCACTTTCTGGTCACTGCTGTGGAATCCCAGTCCATCCTAAAGCTTCCATGGCCTCCTGTCCTTAGACCAAGGCTCAGGAGACTCCCACCCTCTGTAAAGCCTCACCCTGAACAGGTGCAGTGGGCGGGGCTGGGAGGTGAGGTGGGAGAATTCCTGCAGCTGCACCTGCCCAGCCTCGGGGACAGCTCCGGGTCCTGTCCCTGCAGCCGCCCGCACGCAGTCATCCCACGTGTGCCCACTGGCTTCACCCCACCCACCAGTGTTCTTTCGTCTCAGTGTGAGAAAGCAATTTGCATTCAGCCAGCAGGATTAAGTAAGATAGATGGAGGCAGCCTGCTTTCTCACCGCATAAACCTCTCATCTTGCGGGGGCTGCTGTGCCGAAGGCGGGTGGAACGGTTTTGCGTAAGTGTGTCCCCTGCAGGCTGCGTTTCAGATCCGTGGCTCATGTGCCTTAGAGGTGTGGGTGAGCGCACAGCTGGGAGTGCTGAGCACCAAACACACTTGAACCCTGCCTGGTGCGGCCTCCAGCTCCTGCTGGGGTCTGCCCTTTAAAGTGACAGGGAGGGAGGGGCCAGTTCTGTTTGCAGTCCCTGGGGTGGGCCCCCCGCTTCAGCCTGAGCCCGGCTGTGGGACTGGGATGCCCAGCTCTGCAGAGCATCAGGGGCCCTGCTCCCTCCGGGGCTTCTCGCTGGGGAAGGAAAGCTGCAGGAGAGGAGAGAGAAGCAGAGTGAGGTTCTTTCCCAGGGCTGAGTGAGACCTTCCCAATCCTTAGCATCTTACATGGAAAATGGCCACTGAAGATTACTGGGCTCCGGGGTGGTGCTGTGGTGTAGCAAGGTAAGCTGCCGTCTGCAGCCGTCCTGCTGATCTACTTCCGATCCAGCTCCCTGCTAATGCGCCTGGGAAAGCAACAGAAGATGGCCCAAGTCCTTGGGCCCCTGCACCCGTGTGGGAGACCCAGCTGAAGTTCTAGGCCTCTGGCTTCAGCCTGGCCCAGTTCTGGCCATTTGGGGAGTGAACCAACAGGTGGAAGATTTCCTCTGTCTCTCTGTAACTTTGGCTTTCAAACAAGTAAATTAAAAAAAGAAAGGAAGAAAGGAAGGAAGGAAGGAAGAAAGGAAGGAAGGAAGGAAGGAAGGAAGGAAGGAAGGAAGGAAGAAAGAAAAGAAAAAGCAGCCTAGTAGCAGTAGCGGGTGTTTTAATGGCTCCTGCTGCTACATGCCAGTCAGCAATCTAGGTGCTTGACATACCGTAACTCACTGAACCCTTACAACACCCTCCGAGCGTACTATCCCCATTTATCAGAGAAGAACACTGACACTCAGAGAATGTGGGTCATTCGCTCAGGTTCACTTGGCTGGTGAGTAGCAGTGCTGGGATTCGAACCCAAGGAATCAGGTCCAAATCTGTGCCCTGAAGCAGAGGGGTGCAGGGCACCCATGGCACCTGGTGCTCACAGGTGCATCTGGGTCGCTGGCGCCCAAGCCCCCGCTCCTGGCTGGACCTGGGAGGGCAGCTGCACCAAGGCTGATTCTCACGCCCGTGCCTGGGGCCCCTGGGCCTGGGCTCCCGTGCTCTGTGCATGTCCTGTCTCCCGGGAAGGCCTGCCTGAGTGTAGCCATCACGTGGTCTGGACGCAGGATAGGTGCCTGCTGGGAACCAAGAAGATGCTGCTGCTTCTAGCACCGGAGCCACGCCGGATGCTCCCCCAGGAAGCGCTGACCCTCTCGCTGAGTGACCGTCACTCCTCCCCCGGGTGGCCCGGGCTGGAGACATCGCTTCCTACTCTGCTGCTTTCTGTCTCAACTTGAGGTGTGTCAGAGTGCACTGATCTTCAACAAAGGTGCCAGGGCACACAATGGGAGAAGGACAGCCTCTTCAACAGGTGGCGCTGGGAAAGTAGATAACCATGTTCAGAGACGTGAAATTGGACCATGTACAAAATTCCATTCAAAATGAAGACCTAGATGTCAAATAAACAGTCTTCTTGCCATTTGTCTGCGCAAAGATTTTTTTTTGGATCCGACCCCACACGCACAAGCAAAAATAGACAAATAAGATTGCATCAAGCTAAAAATCCTCCGCATAGCAAAGGAAGCCATCAGCGGAGTGGAGACAGCCATGGGATGGGAGAAAAGCCCTGTAAACCACATGTCTGATGAGAGGTTAGTGTCCAAAATATATTGAAGACTCAAACAGCTCAATAGCAAGGAAATAAGCAAACTGAGGAGCAAGAGGGAGGCATTTGGCCTAGAGGTTAAGATCTGCTCACGCAGACCCTGAGGGCAGCAGGGTCCCGACACCCGCGTGGGAGACCTGGATGGAAGCCCCAGCCCTGGCTTCAGCCTGGCCCAACCCTGGCTGTTGCCAGCATTTCAGCACTGAACCAGTGGACGGGAGTTCTCTGCTTCTGTCTCTACGCCTACCAAATAAGTAAATAAAATGTTAAGGTATTAAAAATGGGCCAAGGGCTTGCTAGCTCTTTCTGAAAAGAAGACATACAAATGGCTAACAAGCAAATAGAAACTGTTCAGAGGCCGGCGCCGCGGCTCACTAGGCTAATCCTCCACCTTGCGGCGCCGGCACACCGGGTTCTAGTCCCGGTCGGGGCGCCGGATTCTGTCCCGGTTGCCCCTCTTCCAGGCCAGCTCTCTGCTGTGGCCCGGGAGTGCAGTGGAAGATGGCCCAAGTGCTTGGGCCCTGCACCCCATGGGAGACCAGGAGAAGCACCTGGCTCCTGGCTTTGGATCAGCGCGGTGCGCCGGCCACAGCGCACCCGCCATGGCAGCCATTGGAGGGTGAACCAACGGCAAAAGGAAGACCTTTCTCTCTGTCTCTCTCTCTCACTGTCCACTCTGCCTGTCAAAAAAAAAAAAAAAAGAAAAGAAAAGAAAAGAAAAGAAAAGAAAGAAACTGCTCAGCATGGCTAGTGATCAGGAAAAGTGTCAGTCAAAACCATAACGAGCAGTCAGCTCATACCTGGTAGGATGGCTGTCATCCGAAAAACAGAAGATAACAAGCGTGGATGTGGAGACAAGGAGCCCTTGAACACTGCTGTTAGGAGTGTAATTGGGACTAACGGGTTAGAGAGCAGGGTGGAGTGTCCTGGGTTAAGCAGCTGCTTGGGACTCCACACTGGACCATTTTGGGGTAGCCAGCTGGAGTCCTAGCTGCCTGGCATCAAGTGCTAGGGAGATCTGCATGAAGTTCCCGGCCTGGCCCTCGCTGCTGCAGCATCTGGGGATCGAGCCAGTGACTGGAAGATGTATCGCTCTCTCCCGCCCCCTCTCTCTGCTCTTTCAAGTAGATGAAAACAAAACAAATGCTTTAAAAATGGAGCTATATAAACCCGAAAGAAATGAAATCACTACCCCAAGGGGATATCGGCAGGCTCGTGCTCACAAGAGCCAGTGTAGGAAATGGGCCTAACTGGCCGCCGGGGAATGGGTAAGGGAGAGGTGGGAGATAGGGAACTAGTGGAATGTCACTGTCTTTAAAAGGAAGGAAATGGAGTCACTTGCGACAACATAGATAAGCCTGGAAACGCTCTCCTGAGTGACGTAAGCTGGCCTTGGAATCGAAATGCTGAGCTGGCAGCAGCAGGTGGTTGCGGGCTGGGGGAGGGGACGTGCAGGCTGTTGGTGAAAGGGTGGAAGTTTCGGTTCTGTAGGATGAGAGAGATCTGGAGCTGTGCTGTGCACCTGAGGCCGGCTAAGGCAGCGCGTCCTCATGTTTCCATCACACACAGAAAAGACGGTAACCGGCCGGCGTCATGGCTCACTAGGCTAATCCTCCACCTTGCGGCGCCGGCACACCGGGTTCTAGTCCCGGTCGGGGCGCCGGATTCTGTCCCGGTTGCCCCTCTTCCAGGCCAGCTCTCTGCTGTGGCCCGGGAGGGCAGTGGAGGATGGCCCAAGTGCTTGGGCCCTGCACCTGCATGGGAGACCAGGAGAAGTACCTGGCTCCTGGCTTTAGATCAGCGCGGTGCACCTGCCGTAGCGGCCATTGCGGGGTGAACCAACGGAAGGAAGACCTTTCTCTCTGTCTCTCTCTCACTGTCTATGCAAAAAAAAAAAAAAAAAAAAAAAAAAAAAAAAAAAAAAAAAAAAAAAGACGTAACTAAGAAAAGGAGAAAAGGAGTGTGAACACTACAGAAACCTCGAAAACAAAGGCCCTGCCTCACCCCCACGTTCCCAGAGTGCTTTGCGGACCTGCGGCTGTGGCATCACCTGGGCGCTTGTTGGAAATGCCGAGCGGCAGGCCCGCCCAGCCCTGCCGGCCCGCAGCGGCTGTGTCACCCAGGAGGCTCTCTCTTCCTGACAACAACTTGAGTTCGAAAAGCGTGGCTTGGCTCCCCCACCCTCCCCACCCCCAGCTAAGGTACCAGCGTCCCCTGTTTTGTGTGTTGAAGCCTGTTTTAAAAGCACATTCTTCTAATCTCCTCCAGTAATTACCTGCAATTTTCCAACCTCATTTGAAACCCAAATCCTCCTTGATGTCCGTCAGCTAATGAAGACATCATTATCCGACTCGGGCCTCAGAGCATTGTCCTGGGAAGGGAGGCGGCCCCCTGCCCGGCCTCGTCCCCACCTCCCTCCTGCCGCTCCGGCCACACACAGATCCTGGGAATCTTCCACTTCTCTTGTCCACTACCAGCCGCTCTTCTCACAGCTCAGGGCCCGGCCCTTTCCTCTTGCCCTGGCTGATTGCTCTGCGTCCTGCGGGTCTCAGCTCCAGCACCACCTCCGGGAGGTGTGTGGGGACCCGAGCCACCTGGGGAAAGCGCAGTGCCGGCCGGCAGTGTCCCCTGCCCTCCCGGCTACGTTGCCTGGTGTGCCTTGTGCACCGCGGGCTAAGGCCTCGGCACATCTGTGACTTAGTGCCTGCCTCCTGTAGATCAGGCACATGCAGTTCACCTCCCTGTTTTATTTGCTTTTGTTGAAATTATAATAATAGATGCTAATTATGTTTTCCAAAAAGCTCTCCAGAAGGGAATAAGACGAAAAGTATTATCTTTTTTCTCTCTCGGTTCCCTCCAATTGCGAAGGTAACCACTGACAACAGCTTCCAACATTGTATAGCCCTTAAAAAAAAAAAAAACATAAATAAATCACGCTGTAAGGATTTTTTGTAAGGGGCTGGCATTGTGGTGCAGCAGATTAAGGCACAGCCTGCAACATGAGCAGCCCATATGGTCGCCGGTTCGAGTCCCCGCTGCTCTACTACTGATTCGGCTCCCTGCTAATGCACCTGGGAAGGCAGTGGAAGATGGCCTGAGTGCTTGGATCCCTGCACCCACATGGGAGACCCAGATGGAGCTCCTGGTTACCGGCTTTGGCGTGGCCGAGTCCTATCCATTGCAGCCATTTGGGGGTGAACCAGTGGGTGGAAGGTCTGTCTCTAACTCTGCTTTTAAGTAAATAAAATTAATATACTTTTAAAAAAGGAAGTTTTAAAGATTTACTTATTTGAGAGGCAGAGAGAGAGAGAGAGAATCTTCCACTTGGTAGTTCATTCCCCCAATACCCACAATAGCTGAAGCCAGGAGCCAGGAACTCTGTCCAGCTCTCCCATGTGGGTGGCAGGGCCACACACACTTGGGCCATCCTCTGCTGCCTCCCAGGCCCGTTAGCAGGGAGCAGGATGGGAAGCAGAGGAAGGACTCGATCCCAGGCACTCCAATATGGGATGTGGGCACCAGTATCCCAAATGGTGGCTTAACCTGCTGGGCCACAATGCCCACCCCTACACTTTACCTTTTCCTTCCATCTTCCCATAAACTTTTGGAAGCAGACCACGGACCGTAAAGTTTACCATCCTCACCATCTTTAAGCCAGAGCCCCGTTGTGCCGGGTCACAGCTGACACACACTCTGCAGAACTTCTCCGTCTTGCAAAGCTGAAACTGCATCCCCCTGGCCCCCAGCCAGTCTGTGTCCTCGGATCTGTGACTTGAGCCCTGCCTCGTCTAAGGGGACACCACGCCTCCCCGTGGCACATGGGCTCTAGCTGGTTTCCCCCTGCGCACAGAGGCTCTCGCTGACACTCCACCTGTCTCCTGTCAGTTCTTTGTCATTACAAATCATGCTGCCACACCAAGGTTAAACGCCCAGATTTGCAAACCGCTGTCCAAGGAAGCCGAACTGGCAGGGGCTGGGCGCTCTTTACCCTGCACGCCCATGGGTTCTTCCCAGTGGAGACCAACAAGTCAGTATTTTGCCAGCCCAGGGACCCGGCCGGGAAGGGGACGGGGTGAGTCGGAGCAGCTGGGCGTGCGCGGGAAGGAAGGCTGGTTCCACAGCCCTGAGATGAGCGGACTTGGGAAGAAGCTGGTTGCCGTGGCAACCCGACTCCCCTGCTGCCGAGAGCCCGGCTCCTTCTTTCCCCTGCACCTGCCTGGGGAAGAAAGGCAGAGGTCGGCCGCTTTTCTGCAGGTTGCTCGGAGAATGTGATTCTTGGATGCCCTCGCAGGTGCGCAGCTGGCTGGCCCCGTCCCCCCGCTGTGCACAGAGCGCCCCTGCGCGTCTGGCTGGAAAAGCTGCTGCTCTCGGACCACCCTGACCCCGCGGTACCCAGAGCTACCCGTGGGCCAAGTCCTCAGGAGACGGTTCTGTGGCTCCCGGGACAACCTTGTAGCCCTTGTAGCCTTCTGTTGAGGACACCATCAGGTCAGCGGGCCCCGTCAGCCTGCCCGGAAAGGCCTCTCCAGCCACATTTGTCCTTGTTCCGCTGCCTGCGGGCCACTCAATCCTGGACACGCTGATTGGAAGCGAGCTGGACGAGGGACAACAGACGGAAAGACAGAATTAAATTACACGTTTGTCACCCGTTCCCTGCATCGGGCTCTGTGCTAGGCACACCATTTACACTCTCTTCTAATCCTTTCAACAAATTACTGTTGTTGGTTTTCGTTTTCATTTTATTTGAAAGGAAAAGAGAGAGAGAGAGAGAGAGAACCTCCACACACTGGTTCACTCTCCAAAGGCCTGTAATAGTAGCCAGGGCTAGGCCAGGCCGAAGCCAGGAGCCCAGAACTCAATCCGGGTCTCCCACGTGGGTGCAGGGACTCAAGTGTTTAGTCCACCACCTGCTGCCTCCCGGCCTGTTAGGAGGAAGCTGCATCAGAAGCGGAGGAGCCAGGACTCAAACCAGCCACTCCCAAGCGGTGCATTTGAACCTCTGTGCCCAACACCCACACCAGGAGGGAACTGGGGTCCTACTTCGATAAGAATGAAATCCGCGCTCCAGCTCCGCAAGCGAGCTCAGTGCAGGGGCAGAAGTCCAGGTCTGCCTGGGTCTCCAGGTCAGGCCTCTCACCGGCACCCCCCGCGCCACCAGGGCGGCGGACAGCCTCCCTGTTCCCAGACAAGACTGCCGCCGTCAGGCCCTGGGTTTCCCGCTAAGCAACCAGGGCTGCCGGACTCAACCCACTCCTGGGAACTCCGCCTGCCTCCCTCAGCCCGGCTGCGGGCCACGGAGCAGAGGGCAAGCACTCGGGCTGCACTCCGCCCAGGCCGTGGACTCTGCACCTTCCCTAACCCCGTCTCACACAGCCGTCTGGGACTAGAGCTGCTGTTCCGTTTGCAGACCACGGTCGGCCGTGGGAGGACCAGGCGCGCCCAGGAGAAGCGCCCACGCCCCGCGACGTGGTGGAAACCCCCCTCACTGAGCTCTCTGGCCAATCAAGTTTAAGGGTACAAATTACACTTAGGAGGGCGCTTCCAGAGGAATGGCAAGATAAGCTTATTTCAATGCAGAAAATTTTTGAAATCCATCTAAAAGAAAAATTTTCAAAATGTTCACCAAAAATGTCTATTGTTAAAAAAAAATTATGGGCGGTGTCGCAGTTCACTAGGCTAATCCTCCACCTGTGGCACCGGCACCCCGGGTTCTAGTCCCGGTTGGGGCGCCAGTTCTGTCCCGGTTGCTCCTCTTCCAGGCCAGCTCTCTGCTGTGGCCTGGGAGTGCAGTGGAGGATGGCCCAGGTGCTTGGGCCCTGCACCCCATGGGAGACCAGGAGAAGTACCTGGCTCCTGGCTTTGGATCAGCGCAGTACGCAGGCCGTAGTGACCATTTGTGGGATGAACCAACGAAAGGAAGACCTTTCTCTCTGTCTCTCTCTCTCTCTCTCTCTCACTGTCTAACTCTGCCTGTCAGAAAAAAAAAATTCCATGTCTGGGGACATGCATTTGGTATTTGGTGCACTGATTAAGACACCTCACCTCCTGGGGAGCTGACATCCGAGGGTATGGTTTGAGTCCTGGCCCCTCTCCTCCTCCTCCTCCTCCTCCTCCTCCTCCTCCTCCTCCAAGATTTATTTATTTGAAAGTCAGAGTTACACACAGAGAGAAGGAAAGGCAGAGAGAGAGAGAGAGTTCTTCCATTCTCTGGTTCACTCCCTAATTGGCATTCGGTGCAGCAGTTAATACGCCTCTTGTGACACCCACATCCCTTACCAAGTGCCTGGGTTCGAGTCCCCACTCTGCTTCTGATTGCAGCTTCCCACTGATGTGCACCCTGGGAGGCAGGGACGACGGCTCAAGTACTTGGGTCCCTGCCACCCACCCGTGTAGACGGAGCTCCAGGCTCATGGCTTCAGCTTGGCCCATCCTGGCTGGTGCAGGCCTTTGGGGGAATGAACCAGTGGATGGATGACCTCCGTCTCCCTTTCTCTGTCTCCTCACTCTGCACATTAGAAGTCTGGCGTGTTTTGTCTGATGTGTCAGAGCTTGTCCAGTGCTGGTAAGGCTGCTGGCATCGGGCTGGTAGGCCTTTTTTTCTAGTGAGTTCCAGGAGAGACCAGGGTGGAAAAGGAGCAGCCTCGATGAACTCTCACAAGGAGCTGGTTTGCCCCTGGCTGCCGTTGTAACTGCAACCACAACCAGATGGCTTCCTTGTTCTGTGCTGGGAGACAGGCCTCGGGGGCAGGGAGAACACAGACTGCACCCAGCCGGGACGCCCCTGGGTGTCCTCTGGGTTCGTGCGTGTCCGGGCACCCACCATCCTTCTCCTGAGCCTCCTCCAAGCACAGGGGTGCTTCTCTCGGGCGCACATTGGCACACGCACAGCCAGAAGGGCAAATGGATTCGGAGGGCGTGTGGCTCCTCCCCGGATGGTGCCGGGGGCGGGACTCCAGGCTGAGGGGCGGCAGCTTCTGGGGGTCCCAGCAGCTCTCTCTCTGCTGGGCTGGGCAGGCAGATCCCTCTCTCTCTCTCACACACACACACACACATCTCTCTTTTGGAGAGAACTCTGTGCGCTTCCCTGAGGGTGACCTGGTGAAGGTTTCGCTCCCTCTGCGGTTGGAGGCTGCCCTGTTAGACTCCACTCTCGGTCTCCGGGCCCCAAGCGAGGCGGCTCCGTGACCTGGACAGTCCTGCCCCTAGCAGCTGGGGAGGAGCTACAAGCCTCCAAAGCAGTTTGCCGCATTTTTAAAAAATATTTATTTATTTATCTATCTATTTATTTGAAAGCCAGAGTGACAGAAAGCGAGACACACACACAAGAGAGACAGAGAGAGAGGAAGAGAGAGAGACAGAGACAGATCTTCCTTCTGCTGGTTCATCCCCAGATGGCTACAACAGCAAGGGCCGGGCCAGGCCAAAGCGGAGAACCCAGAGCACCTCCTGGTCTCCCGCGTGGGTGCAGGGGTCCAAGCCCCTGGCCACCTACTGCTGCTTTCCCAGGCGCATTGGCAAGGAAGTGGGTTGGAAGCAGAACAGCCTGGCTTGAACTGGCGCTGTGAGCTGGGATGCTGGCGTGGCAGGCAGCAGCTTAACGAGCTGTGCCGCAGTGCCGGCCCCTGTTTGCTGAATTTCTTGTGCGTAAAGAAGTGTGCCTCTGGGGTGGGGGCAGAGTGTTTATCGGATGCCAACGAGGGGTAACGTTTCTCCTGGGCGAAATCCTCAGTGGCCATCAGCTGGCCCCACTGCTGTCTTCGGAATCGGGGCTGCCTGCCTGCTCCGTTCCCCTCGCCTTTCCTCCTCCCCACCTCTAATCACGCAGACTCCAGGGGCGGGAGAGCTGCCGTCCCATCCGTCCATTGTCCTCCTCTCTGCTGAGGCGACATAGCTCTCTTTCCCCTTTAGGACCTGCACGCTCCTGACCCCTGACGCACAGTGGGGCGGCAGGCTAAAGTGGCCCTGCTAGGATGGACATGCCACCTATTCTAGCCAGTCCGAGGGGCTCCGTTCCCCGGTTCCCGATCTCGGCTGGGTGGGAGGAGAAGGTGTGTGACTCACACCAGATCCATCAGAGGCCTTTGCAGGGTTGGAAAGACCTGTTGGGGGTGGGGCACAGAGCCAGGAGCTGGCAGGTGGCAGACAGGAAGTCCTGCCAGGACGATGCGAGTTGACCCGCTGCTCTGTGAACCCTCAGCCCCCACGTGGGGGATGTCCCTGTGTGAAGGAGGCCGGCAGAGGCAAACGGATGCAAGCAATGGAGAGCATGCGTGCGAGCCGGAGGGAGAGTCTGTCCTGGGGGCGGAGCACAGCCCTCGGGAGCCAGGTACTACTTAAAGCCTGCCCTGAACATTTCCATTTAATGAGCCACCACCTCCTTCCTCCCTTTTTTATGTGAAAACACAGAGACAGAGAGCACTTCCATCCACTGGTTCACTCCTCAAATACTTACAACAATGAGGGCTAGGCTAGGCCAGGCCAGAGCCAGGAGCCAGGAGCCACATGGGTGGTCGGAACCAGCACATTGAGCCATACCTGCTGCCTCCCGGGGTGTGCACTGGCTAGAAGCTGGCTTAGAAGCTGAGCAGCTGGGACGAGAACCCAGACATTCTAAGTGCGGCATCCTCACCGCTGCGCCAAATGCTGACCCCATTCACTTTTTTTTACTAAAATCATTTGCAGTTGGATTTCTGCCATTTGTGACCCAAAAGGAGCTCTTACCAGTCATCTTAGTTAGCTCCGGCTGCTGTAAAAAAGTAGCAGCCGAGTGCAGGCATGGTGTCCCCCAGTGCTGAGGCTGGGAAGTCCAAGTGCACGGCGCCGGCCAGCTCAGCTCCTGGCGAGGCCTCTCTCGCTGACTTGCAGACAGCTGCCCTCTTGTTGTGTCCTCCTGGGGCCGTTCCTTGGTGTGCATGGGTGCAAAGAGAGAGGAAGCGAGCTCTCTGCCACCTCTTCCTGTAAGGGCACCAACACCATCCTAAAGGCCCATCCTGTGAACCCCATCTAAACCTGATCCCCTCCCAGAGGCCCCCATCTCTAAATACCATCATGTTCAAGGTTCAGGCTAGGGCTGGCACTGTGGCATAGCAGGTAAAGCCACTGGCTGCGGTGCCGGCATCCCATATTGGAACTGGTTCGAGTCCTAGCTGCTCCATTTCCAATCCAGCTCTCTGCTATGGCCTGGGAAAGCAGTGGAAGATGGCCCAAGTCCTAGGGCCCCTGCACCCATATGGGTGACCCGGCAGAAGCTCCTGGCTCCTGGCTTCGGATCGGCACAGCTCTAGCTGTTGCGGCCATTTGGGAAGTGAATCAGTGGATGGAAGATCTCTCTCTCTCTCTACCTTTCTCTCTCTTTCTCACTGTCTAACTCTGGATGTCAAAAAAAAAAAAAAAAAGATTTATTTTATTTATATGAAAGGAAAAGTTACAGAGAGTGAGGGAGAGACAGAAAGAGAGAGAGAGATCTTCCATCTGCTGGCTCACTCCCCAAAGGGCTGCCAACTGCCAGAGCTGGACCAGGCCGAAGCCAGGAGCCAGAAGCTGCACCTGGATCTCCCACGTGGGTGTAGGGCCCCAAGCATTCGGGCCCTCTTTCGCTGCTTTCCCAGGCGCATTAGCAAGGAGCTGGATCAGAAGTGGAGCAGCTGGGACATGAACTGGTGGCTGTGTGGGATGCCGGTGTCCTGGGCAGCGGCTTTACCCACTGTGCCACACCACAACGCTGGCCCTGGGGGATGACGTTCTTGCTGGTGGAGTCCCAAAGTAGCACAGAGCGTCACCTGGCAGGGAGCAGGAATCGGCTGAGACAAAGCCACCAAGATTCAACCCTGGGGGTTCCGCCCTAACCCCAATCCAATCCCAACCCCTCCAGAAGACCCCACCTCCAAACACCACAACAGGATTGCGTTCAGCCCTCCTATCACCAGTAACATAGTCTTTGGGGCCCAAAACCCTGGGTCCAGGCGGACAAAGAGTCTGGCTGCAGCAGTGCCCTCAGGGCTCCTCCCGCCTCTCTCCCTGCCTGGAAGGCAGACGCATTGTCTGGCACTTCAGACCACCTTGGAACCACATCCCTGCGCTGAGGGTCTGGGGCAGGAGGACAGGAGAGTGTGCATTCCTGAGGGCCTCACAGCTGTTCCAGCAAGAAAAATAGAGCCCTGTCGGTTCCAGTGACTTTCCTGTTAATTGCACGCCTCAGTGGTACAGAATTAATAAGTATGTGAATTTGGCTGGCTGGAGTGCAATACGCTGTCTCTCCTGTATTCCACAAGATGCACTCTTAGAAGCAGAATCAAACAATTAAGCAGCATTAGACATCCGTGTCGTCTTCCTGTCGCCCTTACCCGCTCCTGACACCATACCGAACGCCCAGCTTCCTGCTTCAGAAGTCCGGACCCAGGCTCCCACTCTGGGGACCGGCCCTGGCTGGCTTTAACCAACCCATGTCCCATCTCCTTGGCCACGCTGGCTCATTCGGGGATGTGAGGGTAGCCAGGGAGGTGTGAGGTCCCAGCTCGGGGGCTGGCGTTGTGGTGCAGTGTGTTAGCCTTTACCAATCCATGCCCTGCTCCCCCGCCACCTCCCTCGGTCTCCGTGTTCCTCGGATTTGCCTACACTACCACCTTTAAAAACAAAATGGAGCTAGAATTCACACACCAGAAAAGTCACTGTCTGGGGATTGAGCTACACTGCCCCCCCCACCCCATCCCGCCCCAGGAGAGAAGCATTGAGGCCCTGGGGGAGGACCCACTGGCTTCGGGCCACCTGGGTGTCACTGGGCTCCCCTGGGCTGCGTACTCCCAGGCCTGTGGATGGCACATTCATGGGGAGCTGGGAGACCCCGTCCTCTCAGGCAGCTCAGACCGTGGGAGGGGGCGGGGTGGAAACGTGGTGACTGAGCCGAGGCGCTGACTCATCCCGAGTGCCCCTGGATCCTGGACGCCACCGCGTGTGACGTGGGCCTTGGAGGGGCCTCGGCTCCCCAGGGCTCTGTGACAGAGCAGCACGCACGGGCCTCAGCCCCAGGAGCTCCCGGCTGTCTCTGCGGGGGCTGGGCAAGGCCCTGCCCTGGCCTTCCTCATGGCTCCTGGGAGCCTTGGGCGTTCTGGGCTGCTCCACCTCCTGCTGTGTGTGTCCCTCTCTGCCGCCCATCCTGCTTTTTGTAAGGAGGCCCGTCGCATAACGGGCCCACTCTCATGACCTCATCTGAACTTGGTTACAGACCCTACTTCTGGGGCCAGCCTGTGGCACAGTAGGATAATCCTGCGCCTGCGGCACTGGCATCCCATATGGGCACAGGTTCAAGTCCCAGCTGCTCCACTTCCGATCCAGCTGCAGCCTGGGAAATTAGATGAAGATGGCCCAAGTGCTTGGACCCCTGTACCCACGTGGGAAACCCGGGGGAGACTCCTGGGTCCTGGCTTCGGATTGGCTCAGCTCTGACCGTTGGGGCCATTTGGGGAGTGAACCAGCAGATGGAGGACCTCTCTCTCTCTCTCTCTCTCCCTCTCACTGTAATTCTGCCTCTCAAATAAATAAATAAAATCTTTAAAAAAAAAACCCTACTTCTTTTCTATTTATTATTTATTTGGAAGTCAGAATTACAGAGGCAGAGGGAGAAGTCTTCTCTCTACTGATTCACTCCTCAAATCAGCATGACTATCAAGCCTGGCTTGGGCTGAAGCCAGGAGCTCCATCCGGGTCTCCCACATGGGTGCAGGGGCCCAAGCACTTGGGCCACCTTCTGCTGCTTTCCCAGGCCCACGAACAGGGAGCTGGAGCGGAAGAGGAGCACCAGTGCCCGCACGAGACACTGGCACCTCAGGCCCACAAAGACAGTCTCCAAATAGCATCTCCTTCCCAGGCACTGGGGTTAGGACTTCAGCAAGACTTCTTTTGGAGAACACAACTCATCCCATGGCAGAGGCAGGCAGTACTCCCCCCCCCCCCCCGAAGGGGCTTCTTGAGGCCCAGGCGCATTGTGGGAAGGGGAGGTCGGGAGGGGGTGGGCAGAGGCCAAGGCCAATGTGCAGATGCAGACAAGCTCTGCCGGAGCCAACACAGCCCAGGGCTTGGGATCCGGTTTGCCTGGATTTCAATCTCGGTGCTACCACAGCTCTGTCACCTTGGGCAACTGGTTTAAGTTACTGTAAAATGGACATGAGGGGCTGTTGTTTCAATCCATCTTCCATCTTTGTTAGAACAAAACCCATGAGTTTGTGTTGCCAAACATCCTCCCGCACTGGCTGGAGGAGCTGCTACAGACCCCAAACCTGGGTCTGCTCACACGACACACAGAAAGCCAACGACAGACGCGGGGTGGTGGAAGGCGGGAGGCGAGTATGGCACAGCAATTCCTGGGCCTCCCAAGGGGTAGGGGAGAAGGTTCTTATTCTCAGAGACGAGGTCGGGGCTGAGGGGCGCGTGGTCAGCTCGTGCACAGTTCCTGGCTGGTCCGCGGCGCGCGTGGCCTTCCTTCGCCTGGTCGGCGATGCTGTGCGCTTAGGGAACGTGTGGTGGCCGGGTGGCTCGGGGTGGTCTGGGGGTTGCATGTGAGCGGCAGTCACCTTCTGCCCCCGCCTGGAATGCCCACAAACCCCTCTGGACAGGACCGGCCAGCAAGGGTTATGCCTTGGGGGAGCTATGGCGCCTTGAGTGCGGGGATCAGAACCCTGCAGGGCCAGCGGGGCCGCTCCCTCCAGTCAGTGAGCTCCTTCCGGTAAAGGACTGGCGAGGACACCATGGGCCGAGGGTGACGGCGAGAGGCGGGGGCCTGCCTGTGTGCGACAGGGGTCTGGTCTCAGCTGGGTACTTTATAAAGAAAAGAAGTTTATTGAGCTCACAGTTTTGGAGGCCAAAAGTTCAAAGTTAGGCGGCCTGGAGTGGGTGTTGGTGCAGCATTAAGATGCCACTAGGGACGCCCACATCACGTATCAGAGCGCCAGGGCACAGTCCTGGCTCCGCTTTCCGGCCCTGCTTCCTGCTAGTGCACAGCTTGGGAGACAGCAGCTGATGGCGTAAGTCCCTGCCACCCATGTGGGAGCTTCAGATGGTGCTCCTGGCTCGTGGTTTTGGCCTGGCCCAGCCCCGGGTGTTGCATGCATTTGGGGACTAAAGCAGCGGATGAAAGACCCCACCACCACCACTCTCTCTGTCTGATTCTTTCTCTCTGCTTTTCAAGTAAATATAAAGACAGAACACTCAACATCACTAGTCGTTAGGGAAATGCAAATCAAAACCAGAGTGGAACCACTTCAGACCCTTTACAATGGCTTTTTTTTTTTTTTTTTTTGACAGGCAGAGTGGACAGTGAGAGAGAGAGACAGAGAGAAAGGTCTTCCTTTTGCCGTTGGTTCACCCTCCAATGGCCGCCTCGGCCAGCGCGCTGCGGCCGGCGCACCGCGCTGATCCGATGGCAGGAGCCAGGAGCCAGGTGCTTCTCCTGGTCTCCCATGGGGTGCAGGGCCCAAGCACCTGGGCCATCCTCCACTGCACTCCCTGGCCACAGCAGAGAGCTAGCCTGGAAGAGGGGCAACCGGGACAGAATCCGGCACCCCGACCGGGACTAGAACCCAGTGTGCTAGTGCCGCAGGCGGAGGATTAGCCTAGTGAGCTGCGGCGCCGGCCTACAATGGCTTTTATTAAGGAAGGAGGGGTGCCAGCGTTGGGGTGCGGTGGGTTAAGTCCCCTTGAGTCTCTACTGCTCCACTTCCAACCCAGCTCCCTGCTAAAGCGCCTGGGAAAGTAGCAGAAGATGCCTCAAGTGATTGGGCCCCTGCGACACATGGGGGAGACCTGGATGCAGTTCCAGGCTTTTGATTTGGCCTGGCCCAGCCCTGACTGTTGTGACCATTCGGGGAGTGAGTCAGCAGATGGAAGATTTGTCTCTGAAAAAAAAAAGAGAGAAAAGAAAAGCCCTCTACCTTTACATTTAAAAAATGTAAACATAGAATTATCACATGATCCAGCAACTCTGCTCCTGTGTTTGTACACAGAAGAATGGAAAACAGGGACTTACAGATATTTGTCCGCCCATGTTCGTGACAGCATTCTTCATAGTAGCTGAAAGGTGAGGAACATGCAGAAAATTCAGGGGAAATATGTATTTTGAAAATATTGGGGCTGGCATTGTGGTGCAGCCTATAAAGCTGCCACCTGCAGTGCTTGCATCCCATATGGGAGCAGGTTCGAGTCCCAGCTGCTCCACTTCCAGTCCAGCTCCCTGCTAATGCACCTGGGAAAGCAGCAGAAGATGGTCCAAGGCCTTGGTCCCCTGCACCCATGTCAGAGACCCAGAAGTAGCTTCTGACTCCTGGCTTTGGCCTGGCCCAGCCCTGGTCATTGCAGCCATTTGGGGAGTAAACCAGCAGATGGAAGATTTCTCTTTCTCTCTCTCTCTCTCTCTCTCTGTCTTTCCCTCTCTCTCTGTAATTCTGCCACTCAAATAAATAATTTTTAAAGATTTATTTTATTTATTTGAAAGGCAGAGTTGCAGAGAGAGAGAGGGAGAGACAGAGAGAGAGAGAGGGAGAGACAGAGAGAGAGAGAGTGAGATCTTCCATCTGCTGGTTCACTCCCCAAATGACTGTAATGGCCAGGGCGGGGCCAGGCCAAAGCCAGGAGCCAGGAGCTTCATCCTAGGCTCCCACAAGGGTGCAGGGGCCCAAGCACTTGGGCCATCTTCTACTGCTTTCCCAGGTGCATTAGCAGGGAGCTGGATTGGAAGTGAAGCAGCCAGGAATCCAACCAGCGCTCGTATGGGATGCCAGCGCTGCAGGCTGGTGCTTTAACCTGCTAAGCCACAGTGACAGCTCCTCTTTTTCCTTTTTAAAAATGTTTACCTATCTATTTATTTATTTGAAAGGCAGAGTTACAGAAAGAGAGAGAGAGAGAGAGAGACAGAGAGAGAGAGAGGTCTTCTATCCTCTGGTTCATTCCCCAAATGTCTGTAACGGCGAGGGCTGGGTCAGATCAAAGCCAGGAACCTGGAACTCCATCCAGGTCTCCCACGTGGGTGGCCGGGACCCAAGCACTTGGGCCATCCTCCACTGCTTTCCCAGGCGCACTGGCAGGGAGCTGGATGGGAAGTGGAGCAGCCGGGACTTGAACCAGCGCTGATATGGGATGCTGGTCTTGAAGACGGCAGCTTAACCTGCTGCACCACAGCCGGCCCTGAGCTTTTTCTTGTAGCACAAGCTGGAACTGAGCCCCGTGGCTGGCTGGCAGCCGCCTCACACCGGCTGACAGATAAGCCACAGTGGCATCTTTATGCCAATGTTCAAACGAGATAGCATGGCTCTGGGAGCTTTCTCTGCAAGGCTGGCATCTGGCCCTGAGATACTAGGCCCTCTGGGATGGTAAGCACAGGGCCTGCAGGCTGCCGACTGAGACTCACGTGCTGTGCCTCCACTCGGCCAGCGCTGCGGAGTGAGAAGTCCTTTACTGCACGGCTGTGGACCGGACGCCAGCTCGAGGGCTTGTCTCCGGGGCCCCTTAGACAACATCCTCTACAGGTGCCGGGCGTTTGCTTTGCTGCTAGTGCTCTGTGCTCGGGTAACTCCCTATACCCATCTTCTGGCCTATACCTTCATGTTTGCTTATTTTTGCTTTTTTTTTTTTTTGTGAATTCAGAAATTATCTTTGCCCCACTTGGCTTTGTCATTCAACTAAAGGATAAAAGGACCTGTCCCCCTCTTGGAAAAATTATAACTTAAAAAATTTTTTTTATTTATTTGAAAGGCAGAGTTACGGAGAGGCAGAGAGAGGGTGGGGGAGGGAGAGGGAGAGGGAGTGGGGGAGGGGGAGGGGGAGGGAGAAGGAGATCTTCCATCTGCTAGTTCACTCCCCAAATGACCACAAAGGCTGGTGCCGAGCCAATCCGAAGCCAGGAGCCAGGAGCCAGGAGCTCCTCCTAGGTCTCCCACGTGGGTGCAGGGGCCCAAGGACTTGGGCCATCTTCCACTGCTTTCCCAGGCCACAGCAGAGAGCTGGATCAGAAGTGGAGCAGCCGGGACTCGTATGGGATACTGGCATTGCAGGCAATGGCTTTACCAGCTATGCCACAGTGCTGGCCCCAAAAAATTATAACTTTTAAGGATAAAACTGTCACCAGGAGTTGGGGACAGGCCAGCCTGGCTGGTCCTGGGTGACGGCTTCTCGAGTTCGGTTTGCCTAACCCGTGAGGTCGTCACCCCAGCTGTGGAATTCCCTTTCCAAGGGGGATTCGAGGAGCGCGATCCTGATCCTCAGGGCTGGAGAGGAGAGAGGTTCCAGAAGCCAAAGAGGAGGAGGCACGCGCTGGGTTTGGGAGCTGATTCTACGGGGCTCCCCTGGGGGAGACCAGTTCAGACCCAGGAAGGGTGTGACCTTCACACCTTTCCTCTCTGGGCACCCACAGCTCCCCACAGTGCTGGCCACAGCCTTGGCCTGAAAGAGGAGGGCAGGGAAGTGCTACTCATTCCCCAGACCCCTCCACGCCGTGCCCCCCTTCGGACCCAGGAGTGTCGCCAGTCACACACCCCTCACCCCTGCACCTGCTTGTTCTTCTCAGGTGTATTCAGGATCAGTCTTGGGGAGAGAAGCCACCTGCTGCTGGTACAAGCTCCTCCCCTCCTTCAGCCTCTCTGCCCCAGGATCCCCGGCTTCTATTTATATCACACCCACCCTCTTTCCCTCCCCTCGCTTTGCCTGCATCACAGTTGAGAGCCGGAGAGGGAGGGGCGCTCCCTTCGCCGGGAGCTCCTGGGGCCTCCACGGGCCTGTGCCCCTGCCCACGGGAGCTCGACCTGGTCACTTGCATTCCAGGGAGAGTCAGGTTCCTTGGGGGGAGGGCTGGGAGGTGAGAAGGTGAGACAGACCAAGCAGGGGAGTGGGGGTGGACACTCAGGGAAGCCCCCCATCTGGATCACAGTCCCAGTTAGGGGTTGAAGTTGCAGGGCAGGGGGAGACCCTGCAGCCAGTGAGAGAGGAAAGCTGGAGGGCAGGCTGGGAGATCCTGCCTCCACGGAGATCAGGACCAGGAAACAGCCCAGTTGTCTCAACCGGCCCTGCCTGCCGCGACTCTGCAGGGATAAGCCACCAGCAAGAGGAGGGGTCGGCTGTGCTCAGGCCAAGCCCCAGCTTCCAGCCTGCTGCACTATCGCACGGATGCCTACAGAGCGAGCGAGCGGTGCACCGAGGGCTCCCGGCTCCCGGCCCCCTCGCGGAGGCGCGGTCTGAGACGCGGCAGCCGTGCTGCCTCCCAGCGGCCCGGCTCTCATCTGCTGCTGATGCCCACGCCGGATCGCAGCTGCAGAAAGCGGGGCTGAGCTCAGGCTGCCCCAGGAGCCAGCGTGCAGTCGGTGACTCAACGAGGAAGGTCGGGGGTGGGACCTGGGGCCCGAGGGGCCAGCCCAGGTGACCACGGAGCCCAGGGGCTTCTGTGCAAAGACAGGAAGCTGAGGCGGGGGGAACAAGCCACAGCAGAACTGCGATCTAATGAATTCTCAGTAATTCCATTTGTGTCACTGAAACCTCCTCGTGGGTTTAAAACACCAGATTCCCTCCTTCCAGCTTCCTAAAATGCAGCCTGAACCGAAGCCTAAACCCCACAGCCAAGTAACTCCTCCTCCCCTTGCCTGCTACCCACAGCCACCCACCCCCAAGCTCAAGCAATGACACGGGAGCGTCCAGAGAGATGTGGGTGGAGATGTTCCTTTATTCGCTTTTGTTTTGGAGAGGAACGGCTACAGCACAGAGATGATGCCAACAGACCCGGCACTGGGAAGACCACACGCAGAGCACACAGGCACTCGCTCGGGGTCAGCGACAGACGCGTGAACACGATGGCCCCACAGCTGCAGAAGCCCCCTCCCCCATTTTTATTAGTTTCAGGGTTCCCCCCACCCACACCCACCCCAGCTCGGTCACCTTGTCATTTTCAATGAGTGCATCTCCCAGCAAACTGGGTTCTTACTCCTGGGGGCTCAGAGCCCCACCCCCAAAATAAACTTGCGTCCCCTCCCCCCAAGATGAAGGAACTCGACACAGGATGCTGAACCGGAGATGCCAAGCTTCGTGTTTCATCATCCACCAGCTTGGGAGAAGGGCTGCCTCCCAGCAGACCAATGAGAGATGGGAGAACCTTGGGACACAGACACCTGTCTCGTCTCCCTGGGGGTCC
Organism: Oryctolagus cuniculus; assembly: GCF_964237555.1. Taxonomy (NCBI): domain Eukaryota; kingdom Metazoa; phylum Chordata; class Mammalia; order Lagomorpha; family Leporidae; genus Oryctolagus; species Oryctolagus cuniculus. The sequence goes on along the minus strand of NC_091442.1, from coordinate 116,780,139 downwards.
CGGGAATGTGGCCCCGGCTGCCTGACTTTACACCAACCCAGCCAGGAGCCTTCTACCCTTCCTTTGGGAAAAAGACATTTGGGAGCTAACAGATGTAGGGCTCAACCGCATGTTAAAACTGATACTCTTGCTCAGCTTCTGTTCCACCCAAAAGTCCCATTCTGTTCCCTGTGAATGATTTAGCCCACCCCAACCTGGCTCCAAGCCTCCCCAGCAATTTGCATGGGATGTATTAGTTGCAATGACCCCCACAGCCCCAGCCTCCCTGCACTCCCCCAAGGGCGGTCTTGGGTTTTGTGAGCGTCTCCCCCAGGGTGGTGGGCTGTCGCTGTCCCAACTCGGAGACGTCCAGGCAGCAGGGCAAGTGTCAGGTGCTTTTGCTGTCTGTCCTCTCCTCGGCTGTCTGAGTGTTGCTGACGGCACGGAGCTGCCCCTGGGCCGCCGGCTTCACCGACAGCACCAAGCGCTTGCGGAACGTCTCGCAGAGCACGATGTACACAAAGGGGTTGAGGCAGCTGTTGGCATAGCCCAAGCTGATGGCGGCGTTGTACAGGTAGACAAAGGTGAGGGTCGGGCGGCTGATGGACAGCTGGGTCAGCTGCAGCACGTAGTAGGGCGCCCAGCACACGAAGAAGACCAGGCAGATGGCGATGGCCGTGCGCGTCACCCTCTTTGTCCGCAGCCGAATGCTGCGTTGGGAAGCGGGGGCCACCGAGGACGTCATACGCTGCAGGATCCTCACGTACGCGGCCGTGATGACCACAAAGGGCAGGGCGAAGGCCAAGAAGAACTGGTACAGGGTGAACCAGTACAGGTCTGTGTCTGGGTTGGGCAGGCGGATGCCACAGCCCACGGCGCCCCCCGGGAAGGGGATGAGCCTGGCGTAGAGCCACACGGGGGTGATGCTGACAAAGGACAGGGCCCACAGGAGGCCGATGACCAGGGTGGCCACGGAGGGCTTGCGGAACTTGGTGGAGGAGATGGGGTGGACCGTGGCAAGGTAGCGGTCGATGGCCATGGCGGTCAGGATGTAGGTGCTGGTGAACTGACTGTTGGCGTCCATGGCTGTGATGAGGGTGCACATGGTCTCCCCAAAGTGCCAGATGCCGTTGCCCATGAGCTGGTGGATCATGAAGGGCATGCCCAGGAGGAAGAGGAGGTCCACCACGGACAGGTTGATGATGAAGATGTCGGGGACGTTGCTGCACCAGTGCAGCTTGGACTTCTTCACCACCGCGAAGATGACCGTGGAGTTCCCCACGATGCCCAGCAGGCAGATGGTGCCGAACACGGAAGGCATGATGATGTTGACGTAGGAGACGCTCCCTGGGCGCCGGGGCGACCCTGGGGACAGAAGCGCCGGGTCACCCGTGCCCTGCCCCTGCCCAGCCTCCAGACTGTTTCGCCATTCCCCTCCCTACAACACAGGCACACTGTCGCTCCGCCCGTCCCCTCGGCCTCCTCCACGGTCCTCTAGTGAGTCCCGTCAGAGTGTCCTGAACCACCCATTAGGTGACGGACCCCATCGTTTGCCTCCTGCATCTTCGCTGATGGCATGGGACAGGCGCCACGGCCCCTGCAGACAATGGCTCCGGGCACCTGGGCTTCCCCAGGAATCCTCTTCAGGAGCCAGGAGGACGGAAAATATATGTGCATGTGCACGCGTGTGCGTGACTGTGTGACTACTCGTATGCTACGTGAGTGTATTTTTGTGCGTGTGTGCGTGCGACTGTGCGTGCATTCGTGTGCCTGTCAGTGTGTGTTCCTCCCTTACTGCCAGCCCCATCGGTTCACTTCAGAGACGGAAGCTGTGCACCGACTCGGGGCACCTCTGCCGGGATTGTCTTGCCGAGGCCTCCGCCCTCCGGCTCCAGGCTTCCTGCCAAGGGTTCCCTCGGTGGGAGTCTCCCGAGCCCGGGTCCTGCAGCCTGCAAATCCCTCCCCACAAACCTCTCCTCTCCTGCTGCCTTCCCTGTGCCTTCAAAGCTGGGATCCCCGGGCATCTCAGGCAGCTCTGGATGCGTCAGGAAGCGTCATTCACCAGAAAAGTTAATCCCCTCTGGGTCCTGGAGCCTCCGCTTCCTGCTGCCTCTCCCAGGGGCAGTGAGGGTGTCTCAGACCCCCAGGGCTGTGGGGGAGACCCCGGGACCCCGGGCCAGCAGTGAGGAAGCCTCCGGCGGTCTCCCGCATAACCCTTGGCCTCCCCTGCTCCCTCTCCAGCCTGGAATATCTTCCGACAGGCGACAGGCGTATTTGGAACCCGCAGGAGAATCTCCCCTGCCCGTGTCCCTCGCCCCTGCCGGGACTCTGCCCCCGCCCCTTCTGCCCCTGCCCCTGCCCCTCCTCCTCCTCCACTCCCGGCAGAGCAGACTGCAGATCGGGTCCCCAAGAACTAGAATAAAGTTTCCCAGCCCCTGCCCAGCGGAGGCACGCCTCCCCTCCCCCTGCACGCACCGGCCAAGGTGAGGTTATCCGGGCCCTCGGAGGTGTTGCTGGCATTGGGGCCAGTGGGGAGCAGTAAGGCTTGCAGGTCCATCCAGCCGGTGCCGGAGCCGGTGCCGGTGCCGGTGCCCTGCTCCCCGGAGTTGCGCGCCCGTCCGCCCACGCAGGCTGCGGCAGCCTTGTCCCGGAGCGCGAGCCCCGCAGTCCAGAAGGGGTCTTCCTCCTCAGCCTGGCAGCCTCTGCCGCCTCCAAGCCCAACTGCTCGCCCCACTCCCTCCTTCCCGGCTCCCACTGACATCACCTAGACACATTAACATTCGGAGGCAGATGCACATTAACCTCTTCGGTCCCGCGCTGCGGCTCTCCCACTTCAGACTGCCTGCAGAGCGGAGGGGCTGGGCCGGGAGGGGACTTCCTTCCCGCGGGCGCCCGGGGCTGGCTGCTGCCCGCGGGGCCTGCTGCTCGCCTTCCTTGAGGATAGAGGGCTCTCTCAGTCTGCAAAGGCAAAAGGGTGAGCAAATGGGCTTTCTCCCTTTGGAGGAGAGGACCAGCCTGCCTCAGCTGCTAACCCCAGGTATGCGCGCCGCTGAGCCACCGGGCGGGGGCCGGAGACACCATCCTCAGAGCTCGCACTGCAGCGTGCCTGCCTCACGCACCCCGGAGACCATCCTGGGCTCCATCTCTGTGCACGAGGGCTTCCACCCCACACTGCCAGTGCCCCCCTAGAAGCCAGGGCACTCAGAGATGACTCAGGTCACTTCGTGCTGTCCATGGCCAGGGTCTCAGGGACCAGAAGCGGACAAACTCCCAGCTGCCCGGGATCAGCCTAGACTGGGTGTACAGAGATTTTTTTTTTCTAAATGCTCTGAGGTCACGGAGGAGGTTTCCCAGGGACTCTGCAGCTTTGTGTGTGTCCTCAGCTGACGTCCTGCTGCCAGCCCCCGGGGCTGGCCCTCATGGTGGCCACACTTAGGCTCTGGGTACTTTCAGCTGTCACAGCTGCCCGTTCACTGGCACGGAAGCCCCAGCGACAGCGCCGCAGCTCCCCTGAGCTCTGCACGGATCTCCCTTGCCCCCACTGTGGGGCACCTGGTGCTTGTGCTCATCAGAACGGGTTGTCCCTCCCGCGGAGCCATTCCGTCCCACCAACACAAGGAGCCCAAAACAAAGCCGCTAGGGAGTAAACTAGTGGGTGTGAGTTTCAGGAGCAGGAGAAAGATCAGGGAGGGTGGGTCAAGGAAGAGGGTGAAGCTGGGAGAAGAGTGCTTTACTGAGTGGTTGCTGTAGGCAGCAGGGCTCAGTTCATCCAGGCCCTCCTCAGAAGTTTAAGATTGTCTCCTACAATCTTACAGGGCCGGCGCTGTGGTGCAGCAGGTTAAAACCCTGGCCTGAAGCGCTGGCATCCCATATGGGCGCTGGTTCTAGTCCCAGCTGCTCCTCTTCAGATCCAGCTCTCTGCTATGGCCTGGGAAGGCAGTGGAAGATGGCCCAAGTCCTTGGGCCCCTGCACCCACATGGGAGACCTGAAAGAAGCTCCTGGCTCCTGGCTTCGGATCTGCGCAGCTCCAGCCATTGCAGCCATCTGGAGAGTGAACCATCGGATGGAAGACCTCTCTCTGTCTCTACCTTTCTCTGTAACTCTGTCTTTCAAATAAATAAAATAAATCTATAAAAATAAATAACAAACATATTAAAAAATCGTCAAGGGGCAGGCACTCAGTTCAGTGGTTGAGATGCCAAGCATCCCATCTCGGAGTGCCAGGGTTAGAGTGCTGGCTCCACTTCCCACCCCTCTTCCCGTTTAGGCACACCCCAGCAAGTGGTGACTCAAGTACGTGGGGCCCCGCCTCCCGTGTGGAAGATTCAGATGGAGCTCCTGGCTTCAGCCTGGCCCAGCCCTCCTTGTTGCAGGTATTTGGGGCATAAACGAGCAGATAGAAGATCTATGCTTGTCTGTTTGTCCGTCTGTCTGTCTCTGTGTATCTGCACTTCAAATAAATAAAAATACATACATACTTTAACAAGAAAAAAAGTCTCTCAGAATTATCCACCTGGAAGACAGGCTGATGAATTTTTATCTGCTGGCTCCTGTCTCGGTTGGAGCTTCTCCTCCTGGGACGCTTAAGCCTGCATTTCTGGACTGTGTCTGTGCTAGAATCAAGAGGTCCGCCACTCGGGGCTGGCGCTGTGGCTCAGCTGGTTAAAGCTCTGGCCTGCAGTGCCGGCATCCCATATGGGCACTGGTTCGAGTCCTGACTGCTGCATTTCTGATCCAGCTCTCTGCTGTGGCCTGGGAAAGCAGCAGAGGATGACCCAAGTCCCTGGGCCCCTGCACCCATGTGGGAGACCTGGAGGAAGCTCCTGACTCCTGTCTTAGGATTGGCAGTTGCAGCCAGTTGGGAGTGAACCAGAAGATGGAAAATCTCGCTCTGTCTCTGTCTCTGCCTCTCTTTAACTCTGCCTTTTACATAATAATAAATAAAACTTTATAAAAAAAAAGAAAAGAGGCCTACCACGGTATTGAGGCCATCCAGGGAGAAAGCAAACAGACACAAGGTGTGCACTTGAGACAGGACGCTATTGTCACAAGCTGGGCTGAGCTTACAGCCGTCTGTTGCAGCTGGAGCTGAGATCAGAGACCAACAAGGGAAATGTGACATGGATTCCAGAAGCTTCAGGAATGGAGGTCTGTTGCAATAATCCAGATAAAAGACCAGGCGAGTGGAGCTGGGCAGGAATGGGGGGGGGGTCTCAGTACCTTATGCAGAGTCCAGCACGTTGCCGCAGAGCTGGGTGGAAGGTGTGAGTGAGTTAGAGGCACCAGGGATGACTGTGAGGTTCTTGGCAGGAATGGAGTTGTCATTTATTTAAATAGGGAAGCGTGTGGGAGAAGATTTGGAGACTTGAAATTAAGAGTTCTGTTTTGGACACGTTACATTTGAGATGCCTGCTAACATCTGAGCGGAGGGGCGGGCGGCAGTGGATGTGAGAGAATTTGCAGGGGCAGGTCTTGACTGCGGGTCGAAGTGAAAGCTGGTGAGACGGAGTGTGTTTCCCAGGGCGTAAGCCTGAACAGAGACTGGCTGTGGGGCCTGGGCGCTGGGGCTTCCAAAGGTGCCAGGTTGGAAAATGAGCCGTAAGCTTCCCTTTCTCCGACTCTTCCTTGCCACAGTTGTCCCAGCTCCATCCGTCCCGGCAGCCATCTGAGGAATCATTACGAGCACCCACTGTGTCCCAGGCTCAGTGAGAGGCTCCGTGGATGCACTAAAGAGAAAAACAAGCAAGTGTCTGCTACCAAGGAGCTTCAAATAGGACGAGGCAGATAATAACAAGCAAGCTAACAAGTAAACAAGGTGCCCTGTTCAGAGTTCAGATAATCCAGACAAGACCACACCCCTTAACTGCAAGGTGTTCACCAAGTCTCGGCTCTGGAATTAGGCCACCCCTGCCGCCATCTTTACTTGCCGGAACGAAGGGAAGAATTTACCCCGGGACTGAGCAGCAAGGGAAGTTGGGAAGGGTGGGTTTTAGCTTTCTTCCCTCGGCATGTAGGAGGGGTGGGGTGGACGCTGAGTGAGTCAGCCGCGGTGCCAGCCATAAAGGCTGCTTGCTGATGGCCGTGTCATCAGGGACATGGACGGGGGACGGCATCCTCTAGAGAGGGGCCCTGAGGCATCCTCTTTGGAGAGCTGTTCAGGCAGCATCTTCAGCTTGCATTCCAGGGATTGGGTCAGAGGCGGGTGTGTCTGCTAAGCAAGGGTACCTCTTAGATTGCCTGGCCACACCTGGCTCCTACTCCAGCCCTTGCTGCTGCAACCTGCTCGTCATGGTCCCTGACCAAGTACAGGTGTGTGTGCAGGTGCAGGTATGGCTGGTGTGGGCAAATTAAAGTTCTCTCTCTCTCTCCCTTTCATATAAATAAATAGACTTTAAAAAAAGAGATACCAGGGCTCCTTAACCAATAGAAAATGTGATTGGTTTCTATTATAGAAACAAAAATAAAGGCACTTAGGGAATGAACCAGCAGATGGAAAGTCTCTCTCTGTCTCTCCCTGTGTCTGCCACTCAAATAAATAAATGTTTTAACCACACACAGGAGTCCCGTGACAAGATGGTGAAGGGTACCGATGACGCTGGTGAAGGGAAGCAGGCCTCTCATTTCTCCTGCGTCTTAGAGGAGCGCTCGCCAGCTCGGTGACTGCTTTCCAGGTGTCAGAGTCTATATTTATTTTCTCCAGCAATGAGACCACATTTGAAATAGCAGCTGCAATTGGAGTCACCACATAATTAAGTTTATGGAAATCCACTGTCATTCTCTAAGGCCCGTCTGCCATCTTCACTGGCCAAACTGCAGAATAAAATGGAAATGTGACAAAATCGCCACCCGGAATCTTCCAACGCCGTGATGATATTATTAAGCCCGTCAGTCCCCCAGAGGAAGCGGCACTGCTTTCGGTTCATCGCTTTGGTTCGATAGGAATTTCCCTTTGATGTTGCCCATCATCGTTTCTCTATTCTGTCCATCTGAGAAGCAGAGCAATACTTTAGCCAAGGGTTTGAATACCAATAGGGCCTGTTGTAAGGTCTTTCTAGGCTACTTAGTTCATCATTTTTTTTTTTTTTTTTTTGACAGGCAGAGTTAGTGAGAGAGAGACAGAGAGAAAGGTCTTCCTTCCGTTGGTTCACTCCCCAAATGGCTGCTACGGCAGGTGTGCTGCGCTGATCCGAAGCCAGGAGCTGGGTGCTTCCTCCCGGTCTCCCATGCGGGTGCAGGGCCCAAGCACTTGGGCCATCCTCTACTGCCTTCCTGGGCCACAGCAAAGAGCTGGACTGGAAGAGGAGCAACCGGGACAGAACCCGCGCCCCAACTGGGACTAGAACCCGGGGTGCCGGCGCCGCAGGCGGAGGATTAGCCTAGTGAGCTGCAGCGCCAGCTAGTTCATCATTTTTTTTAAGATTTATTTAAATCTCATTATTTATTTACTTATTCACTCATTTACTTATTTGAAAGGCACAGTTACAAAGAGAGATGCAGAGAGAGAGAGAGAGAGAGAGAGAAGGGGGGTGGGGAGAATCTTCTAACTGTTGGTTCACTCCCCAAAGGGCTGCCACAGCCACGGCTGGATCAAGCCGAAGCCAAGAGGCAGGAGCTTCATCCAGGTCTCCTGTGAGGGTGACCAGGGCCCAAGCACTTGGGCCATCTTCCGCTGCTTTCCCAGGCCATAGCAGAGAGCTAGATCAGAAGTGGAGCTTTCGGGACTCAAATCGGTGCCCACGTGGGACAGTGGCGTCAGAGGTGGTGGCTTTACCTGCTGTGCCACAAGGCTAGTCCCCACTTGCTCCCTCTTCACCTCCATTCTGACCAGCAGGTGCCAGAGTTCTGGATTCCCCGGAATGGCTAGTACCCCAGAGTCGTGCTGGATTATCACCAGGACTGACATCAGTCTTGTCACTGTGCATGGCTACCCTGGCAGATGGCCTCAGGTTCCCACAGGGGAGGTGGGGGCAGAATTCCAGCACCTGCCCATCCTGTTCGGGCTCCAGGGGCGACCGTGACTGACTCAAGCCCGGGAGTTGGGTCAGCGGCCGTGTTCTCAATTTCTGTGGCTAAAGTCAGACCGCTTGACCAGGCCTGAGGTTTTTGCACAAACGCCAATCAAGAAGCAGCAGGTGGGCTGCTCATATCGCTTGATTCTAGAGACCCCGTGACAAATTAGCCGTATTAATGTCCCCGCTCTCATCCCGGAACTCCACTGGCCCTGCCTGTTGTAATAAGCACGCTGATTTCCTGGAGAAATTAAGCTCTCCCCATATCCCCTCGCGCTTCTTTAACCACTGCCACTCCCGCCAGCAGCTCCCGCCCCCAGCGGCCTGGAGGTGCCGCTGCTCCCAAAGGATTTCTCAAGACTTTGGTTTCCTAGGGGATCAACTTCTAGGCAACCGAAACAAACGCCATGTCCACTGCCTTCGACTAGGGGTTAACTATTTCAAAAGCAACTGGGAGCTGCTGAAGTGTGATGAGATTTATCCATGTATCTTCTAACAAGGCTGTGTCTCCTATTTGGTGGGGGACTCTATTGCACGAATTGAGGCTGGGGTATGATCTGGGGCCAGGGCGGGGGCAGGGAAGCGAGTTTTCATCTGATACACTGACCCCAGTGATCCGTAGGAACATGCAGACAGCAGCTGAGTCCTGGGCAGCAGGGACAGGGGAAGAGGGAGACACACTATGCCCTTGGGAGCCCGGGTAGGGCAGGGTGAGCCGCGGGTGATGGGGAAAAGGGTTTATTCCTGCCAACAGGCTGGCTCTTCAGGACATTGCTGGACAGGGCTGAGTGACAGGTCAGGGCCAGGTGACTGGAAGAGGGTGGGTCAGAGACTCTGTCCCCAGGAGGAGTTTGCAGGCAGTGGTGGCCTTGTCTAGCGGTTCCGTGGTCTCAGCTGTGGTGTTCAGCCTGCACTATTGGCTGCACCATCTCAACAAGCAGGGGGCAGGGAGAATTCAGAGCAAGAGACTGTGACCAGGGAGGATGCGCCACGCGGCTCCCGAGGGGGCCTTGGCAAAGCCAGGAACACGCTGTGACCTAACGTCTTTGCACGGCCGCCCAAACCCTTGAGCTGTGTCGTCAGCCCTTTGTGCAGCTGAAGAAAGCGGAACAGGAGCTGCAGCCCCGATTCCCCGGCACAATGGCAGGGACGGAGCTGAGTGGCGGGGGCACCGCCGTGGCCCTCCAGGTGTGCGCCGGCAGCATGGCTAAGTCAGCTATCTCGGCCGGCGCCGCGGCTCACTAGGCTAATCCTCCGCCTTGCGGCGCCGGCACACCGGGTTCTAGTCCCGGTCGGGGCGCCGGATTCTGTCCCGGTTGCCCCTCTTCCAGGCCAGCTCTCTGCTGTGGCCAGGGAGTGCAGTGGAGGATGGCCCAGGTGCTTGGGCCCTGCACCCCATGGGAGACCAGGATAAGCACCTGGCTCCTGGCTCCTGCCATCGGATCAGCGCGGTGCGCCGGCCGCAGCGCACTGGCCGCGGCGGCCATTGGAGGGTGAACCAACGGCAAAGGAAGACCTTTCTCTCTGTCTCTCTCTCTCACTGTCCACTCTGCCTGTCAAAAAATAAAAAAAAAAAATTAAAAAAAAAATAAGTCAGCTATCTCACCCTCAGCTGCGGCTCCTTCCTCCAGCACCTTCCTGCTGCCCCTCCGTGTCCCATCCAAGCCTTCCAAATGGACAGAGAGAGCCGCCGTCTTCGGGGTTAGAGCAGGCTTCAAATAACCGAACTGTCACACGAGTGTCGTGTCAAGGATTCGTGGCTGCACACCGTCGGCCGGATGCCTCCTCCCGTGGCAGTCACTGATGCGCCCTTTGTTCTTTCCAATCCGCTGTCCTCCTCCTCTGGCCCCAGTAGCCTGACCCCCCAGGACAAGCTGCCCAGGCAGCGATCCAAGGGCGGAAGGAAAGCGGGGCCTGGGCATTCACCCCTGTGCTCCCTCCCTCGCCAGGCTGCCGGCCCCTCCCCTCCTCTGCTTTCTCAACACAGCTGCCCTGCTGGGCTCAGCTCACAGCTCCGCTTCCTTCACCGTCAGGCCTCAGCGCAGGAAGAGTGGCCAAGGCTCCTGCGCCGTTGCTGGCCCCGGGGCCAGGCTGCAGCCCCCTCGTTGACTTCCCTCGGGAAGCCCATTTGGCCCTTTCTGCTTCCTCCCGGAGTCTGATTGACTCCATCCAGGAAGGAGCTGACAACTGCTGCGAGCGTTCACGGCCCCACGTGCAGACGCAACAAAGTTCGGAAGAGGCAGCGGAGACGATCTCTCCTTGATCTCCGTTGCGAGAACCAGGCGATCTCTGCCAAACTCCTCCCACCCGACTCCACTCCCCCTCCGCCCGCAGTAGGAACAGGTCAGACTCGCAGAAAGCAGAGCCCGGGACCAAGGGTATGTGAGGGTGTTTGCTGGGGTGGGGGTGGGGGTGTCATCTAGAGAATGGGTTGGAACAACACACGTGACTCCCAAATCCAGAGGCCCACAGTGAATCATGGCAGGGGGTGTAAGGGAAGCTGTCCTTCACCTTGGAGAGAACTCACGGCTGCCTCAAACTTTGCTGGTCATGGTGTTGCAATCAGGAGTGAGGATAGAGGCGGGGGAGGGGTGCAGGGGAGCTGGGAACAAAAAACAAGGATTTCCATTTGGCCACCCCTACAAGAGGCCTGTGCCCTACCCCATGGGACCACTGAGAAGTCACATGGACTATGTCTCACGACCCTTTGTCCTGGGGACCAGGAGGAAGGCAGGCACCCTCGGCTTTCAGCTCACGTTGGTCAGTGTTTTCCCAAAGGAAGGTTAATTCTCACTGCACTTCTGGGTTGGTCACACATGGGATCCCCACGTTCTGAGTTGCGGCGGCCATAAGGAAGACCCCAAGGTAAAAGGCACACAGCGCCCATCCGGGATGCAGCATCATGAGGTGGTTCTTGCTAAGCCCAAATGCCCACAGCAGTCAAGGCTGGACCAGGCCGAAGCTAGGGGCCAGTAACTACATCTGGGATTCCCAGACGGTTGGCAGAGACCTAAGTAGTTGGACCACCATCCGCGGCCTTGTGAGGCACTGTGGAAGGAAGCTGGATCAGAAGCGGAGGAGGCACTGCTGGCACCAGCACTCCCAGATGGGATGCAGGAGTCCCAGGCAGCCGTTTAACCCTCTACCCCGCAGCGCCCGCCCCCTCCGCTCGCTCTAGACAGACCTGGAACACTCCGTCACTGCACAGGACATAACCCTGCCCCCTCGCTGACGACATTGTGTTGCTGCGACCTAGAGAGGAGAAAGGCACAGGTGCCCTCGGTGTGACAGAAATATCGCAACACCACGACCAGCAAAGTTTGAGGCAGCCGTGGGTTCTCTCCAAGGTGAAGGACAGCTTACACCCCTGCCATGATTCACTGTGGGCCTCTGGATTCGGGAGTCACGTGTGTTGTTCCAACCCATTCTCTAGATGACTTAGACGCTCCTGGCTTTGAGGGGAGCCCCGAGCAAGGAGGGCTCTGCAGCTGAACCCTGCCACAGTGCAAGCTCTGCCACTTGGCCCTACAGACCCGGCAGGGCCAAGGAGGCTAAAGAAAATGGACCAGCCTCACTGCAGGAGCTTCCAGTTTTTGGAGCAAAGTCATGCCTTCTTCAGCAAACTGCTTATTTTCTCCTTTTGAGAAACAAATCTTTGTTACTCCCAGGTCTTGGTAGACAGTGCCCAACCACAGGACAACACAGGGCCACATCCTCTGAGCCACCTGTCATGGACCCGCCCCGACGTTTCCTGGCAGCCCCCATCATCGCGTGGTCATGCTCATATACAGCTCACAACTCAACCCGCGCCCCTCGTGCTGCGCTGCCACTCCTCCCTTTCCCACGTCAGGTCTCTGGGCTCTTCCGCGTTGAGGAAGAAGGAGAGCCTCGGTTTCCAGCTGACTCTCCTGGAGGACCCCAGCCAGGGCTGGGCTGAGGATGCCACGAATCAGGAACCGAGGCTTGCACGTGGGCGTGTTCCTCACACAGGTGGAAGCCCCAGGGTTGGCTGGTTCCGCTCCTGACGGGCAGGGGACTCGGTCGGGAGACCGAGAATGGAGTCCAGGCACTCTCTGCCATGATCATTTCTTCTACCACGTCCAGGTGTAAAAACAAGGAGTGTGATCACAGCCTTTGTCGTTGGCACGACTGACATCCCAGCCTCCCTGAGGATAAAGGTTTGTATGTGCACATCTTCCCATGCAATTTAAGTTCCTAATACTTAAAGCCAGTACTAGAGACAATAAGAAAAAAGTCCATGCAGATGAATTTAAACATTTTTTAAGATAAAGAATATTTTTGATCCACAGCTGGTTACAGCCCCAAATGCACAGCCTGTGGATACAGAAACCTGACTGTGCACCAAAGAGAAATGAAACATGTGTCCACTCCAAAAACTTGTACAAAAATGTTTGTGGTGGTGTTGTTCATAACAAAAGAGGGAAGCAATCCAAATGTCCATCTGCTGAGGGCATGAAAAGATGTGGTACAGGGGCTAGTAAAGGGCCACCTGCAACTCTGGCATCCCATGTGAGCACCAGTTCAAGTCCTGGCATCCCACTTCCAATCCAGCTCTCTGCTGTGGCCTGGGAAAGCAGAGGAAGATGGCCCAAGTGCTTGGGCCTCTGCACCCACCTTGGAGACACAGATGGAGTTCTTGGCTCCTGGCTCCCACCTGGCCCAGCCTTGGCTGTTTCGGCCATCTGGAGAGTGAACCAGGAGATGGAAAATCTCTCTTTCTCTCTGTCTCTCCCCATTCTCTGTGTCTCTGACTATCAAGTAAATAAATATTTTTTTAAAAAAAGATATGATGCACCTGTACCATAGAATTTTCCAGATGCCAGCGCTGTGGTGTAGTAGGCTAAGCCTCTGCCTGTGGCGCCAGCACCCTCTATGAGCGCTGGTTCCAGTCCCAGCTGCTCCTCTTCTAATCCAGCTCTCTGCCTGTGGCCTGGGAGAGAAGCAGAAGATATCCCAAGTGCTTGGGCCCCTGCACCCACCTGGAAGACCCAGAAGAAGTTCCTGGCTCCTGGCTTTGGACTGGCCTAGCTCCCGCCCTTGCAGGCATTTGGGGAGTTAACTAGTGGATGGAAGGCCTCTCTCTGTTTCTCCCACTCTTTGTCTGTAACTCTACTTCTCAAATAAATAAAATCTTAAAAAAAAAAACTAGACTTTACTAATCTGTTAAAAAGAAGGAAATACTCATACATGCATGCTTCAATACGGATGAAACTTCTTTTTTTTTTTTAAAAAAAGATTTACTTATTTATTTGAAAGGCAGAGTTACAGAAAGAAAGGAAGAGAGAGAGAGAGAATATTCCACCTGTTGGTTCACTCCCTAAATGGCTGCAACAGCTGGAGCTGGGGCTGAAGCCAGGAGCCAGGAGCCAGGAGCCAGGAGCCTCCTCCAGATCTCCTATGTGGATGTGGGTTCAGGTGCCCAAGGACTTGGGCCATCTTCTGCCACTTTCCCAGGCACACTAGCAGGGAGCTGGATTGGGGCTGGAGCAGCTGGGACATAAACCAGCGCCCGTATGGGATTTATCCGCTACAGCATAACACTGGCCCCAGTATGCATGAATCTTGAATAAAGCCAATCACAAAGATCCGGTATTGTATGAGTTCAACCAATCAGATGTCCAGAACTGGCAGATCTGTAGAGAGAGAGAGTAGATCAGTGGATGCCTGGGGCTGGAGGGAGGGGCGATGAGAAAGAGATTGACTGCTGGTGGGCAAGAGTTCTTTAACAGGTGGTGAAAATGTTCTACACCTGGCCATGGTGATTCGATCACTCTGTGAACAGACTTTAAGGCCACTGAGCTGAACAATTTAAGACAATGTCTTTCATGGGCCGGCAGCGCAGCTCAATAGGCTAATCCTCCGCCTGTGGTGCCGGCACCCTGGGTTCTAGTCCTGGTTGGGGCACTGGATTCTGTCCCGGTTGCTCCTCTTCCAGTCCAGCTCTCTGCTGTGGCCCAGGAGTGCAGCACCCTGCACCCGCATGGGAGACCAGGAGGAAGCACCTGGCTCCTGGCTCCTAGCTTTGGATCAGCATGGTGCGCCGGCCGCAGCAGCCACTGGAGGGTGAACCAACGGCAAAAGGAAGACCTTTCTCTCTGTCTCTCACTGTCCACTCTGCCTGTCAAAAAAAAAAAAAAAAAAAAAAGAATGTATTTTATGGTATGTGAATTTCACCTCAACAAATCTGGTTAAGCCTCCATCTGCAGTGCCGGCATGGTTCGAGTCCCAGCTGCTCCATTTCCAATCCAGCTCTCTGCTGTGGCTTAGGAAAGCAGAGGAAGATGACCCAAGTCCTTGGGCCTCTGCACCTGCGTGGGAAACCGGGAAGCTGCTGGATCCTGGCTTTGGATCAGCCCAGCGTCAGCTGTTGCTGTCATCTGGGGAGTGAACCAGCCGATGGAAGATCTCTCTGCCTCTCCTCTCTCTGTAATTCCACCTGTGGAAAAAAAAAAAACTGGGGGGAAGGAAGACAGGTGTGATGGTGTGATGGTGCAGTGGGTTTAGCTGCCACTTGGGTCACCCAAATCCTGTGTCAGAGCACCTGAGACTGGGCCCCTCATCTGCTTCTGATCCAGCTTCCTGCTGATGCACCTGGGAATCTTCAGGTGATGGCTCAAGTACATGGACCCCTGCCACCCACGTGGGAGGCCCAGATGGCATTGCTGGCTCCTGGTTTGGCCTGGCCCAACCCTGGTTGTTACAGACATCTGGGGAGTGAACCAGCGAATGGAAGATCTCTGTCTCTCTCTGTCTCTCTCTCTCTGTTACTTTGCCTTTCAAATCAATCAATCAAGCTTATAGAAATAAAAGTCTAGGGGTGGAGCTGTGGATGGAGGAAGCACTTCAGGCCCTTGACCGCCTTCTCCTGGTCTCCCATTTCGCTCGGCCTCCTGGGCACCTTGCCCAGCTCTGCCCCGCCAACCACTGGAGGACCTTGGGGCTGTCCGTTGGGGAGCACCTTTGCTGAAATGAACCTCTGAGTGGAGCGTGATGTGTTTCCACTGCTCCCGCTGAGGCTCTCAGAGTGGCCACTCGGATGAGTTCGACTTGCTGTGTCATCCGCTGGGCCCCGGCCTGCCTGGTGCCACATGGTGACTGCAGTGAGAGGAGCCTGCCCCGGGCTTCTCCCTGCTGTGGCACTTGGGGGAAGGCAGGGCTGTGGTAACTCATGTTTATTCAGCCTTTTTACGCAGATGCGGTATTTGCAGCTGACCCCGCGGGGCAGACATGATTCCTAAGTGACAGATGTGGAGCTGTGCAGAGCTGGTAGCCTGCCCAGAGCTGGCGCAAGGGAGTCGAGCCTCAAGCCCAGGCCTTTTGCTTTCCTAATTCCCAACTCCTCACTCGTTCCTCCTCCAGGGGACTCCCTGCTGTTTAGACTTTCTTCCTACTTCCAAAATGCCTTGTCTCAGCCCCTCCTGGTCTGCCTCTCCCTGGCCAGTTGCCCACACTGGGGCCTCTTACCCTCTGCTGCACCCTCTGGCCCCTGATTTCACTCAGCTGAACAGGGCTGGGCTGGCTTGCCCTGTGACACGGGGTAAATATTTGCAGGAAGGAGTGAGGTGGGGCAGAATGAGAGAGTCTCTTTTGGACAACCTTTAATCCCAAATTGTTTAGACCCCTGATGATCTGGCCTCTGCTGCCCGCCAGGCTACTTCTCTCACGGCCCCTTCTTCCCCACACCGTGCCCTGTGGCATCCTGGAGTAGCTCCGGGCTTCCAGAAAGAGCTGCTGCTCTGACAGCCTTTGCACAAGTTGGCCCCTTGGACCTTCCTGGCTTGGCTGCCTCCCTGGACGCGGCAGAAGGGCCTTCTCCTCTGGGGAGCCGCCCCCGCCCTCCCGCCTGCTCCTGCCTCTGTCCCCACTGAGCTGTGGCCGCGGCCGCATCTGGCAATGACGCTGTGGGGGCCTCCCGGTCACCCATCTCCAGCTGCCTGTGCAGTTGTCCCGCCACATTGATAATTGCCCTGGGCTGACAGAGCCCTCTTTGACAGTGAGGTCTCGGTCCTCTACCTTCAATCCCCACCCCGCCCAAGGCCTGGAAGGAAGAGGAAAAGGTCAGTCCCTTTGCCTCCAGGAAAAGCATCCTGCGTGCAGCTGAGTTCCAAAACCCGCCCACCCTCTGCAGGAGGCCAAGGCTAGACTTGACCTGGGCCCTGCTCAGCGGCTTCTTCATGGCCTTGTGTAAACCTTAGCTCCCAGATTCCTGCCTCGGACTAAGGCACCAGCACATTTCATGTACTTTCCCGTTTTCTCACTGTCTGCAGGGACAAAGCCCTATTGATTGCTGGGTCTACACCCGCTGTGGTGTCGGGCACAGAGCAGAGGCACCGTGTTGAACTCAGTCTGGCTTCAGAGTGCCTGGGCACAGCGCCCCTGGCCTCTTGTCTCCGTCTCCCCCCTTTCTCCCCTCTTCCCTGGGATCCCTTCCCAACCTCACCTCCCTCCTCTGCTCCCGAAGCCACTGAAGTCTGTTGGATTGTCAAGGGTGCTCGGGGGAGAAAGGCTGGGAGGTGGAGCTAGCCAGTCTTCCTGTTCTCCCATCCTGCTTCTGGAAATGGGGTTGGAGAGAAACAGACAGACAGGCAGAGCTGGAGGAGAGCCTGGAAGAGAGCGCCCGGCGTCCGCAGGGCCCAGGGCATGGGTAGAGCCTGTGTGGGGCACACAGCAGGTGGGGCCCCGCGGGGCAGCTCCGAGCACCCTGGGGCCTGGGCAGCCTGAGCTGTGCAGAAGGCCTCAGAGCCCTCCCCAGAGGCTGCTCTTGACTGCCCCCTCGCTCCTTCTGTGCATCTTAACCTCATAGAAGCTTCCCACTTTTCCCTCCTCCTCAGGGCCCAGCCACGTCACAAGCTTATTAACTTTCCTGGCAGCATCCAGCTCACTCGGGCGCTGAGTCAGCGCCATCCCAGCCGCCCGTCCAGGAGGGAGGCTGCCAGGCTGACTCACGGGCAGGGCTGGGACTCCGCTGAGGCCTTCTCTACCCCACAAAGGAAATAGTCGGGCAGCGGGGCTCAACTCTGCCCCGGGGGGTGCACCCAGGGCTGGTGACCTCAGGGTTTGTGTTTTTAAAAAGGAGAGAGGATAAGAGAGAGAGAGAGAGAGTCTTCCATCCACTGGTTTACTCTCCACATGGCTGCAATGGCCAGTGCTGGGCCAGGCCAAACCCAGGAGCCAAGAGCTTAATCACAGTCTCCCATGTGGGTAGCAGGGCCCATGCACTCGGGCCATCCTCTGCTGCTTTTCCCAGGCCATTAGCAGGGAGCGGGATCGGAACTGGAGCAGCCGGGACTAGAACCAATACCCATATGGGATGCAGGCATTGCAGGCAGCGGCTTAACCTGCTATGCTACAGTGCCAGCCCCAGGGTACCCCATTTGCTTAAGTCAATTCGGGTTGAGTTTTTTTTTTTTTTTTTTTTTTTGACAAGCAGGGTGGACAGTGAGAGAGAGAGACAGAGAGGAAGGTCTTCCTTTGCCGTTGGTTCACCCTCCAGTGGCCGCCGCGGCCAGTGCACTGTGGCCGGCGCACCGCGCTGATCCGATGGCAGGAGCCAGGTACTTCTCCTGGTCTCCCATGGGGTGCAGGGCCCAAGCACTTGGGCCATCCTCCACTGCACTCCCTGGCCACAGCAGAGAGCTGGCCTGGAAGAGGGGCAACCGGGACAGAATCCGGTGCCCTGACCGGGACTAGAACCTGGTGTGCCGGTGCCGCAAGGCGGAGGATTAGCCTAGTGAGCCGCGGCGCCGGCCTCGGGTTGAGTTTTCTGTCACTCGTACTTGGAAGAATACCAGTATTTAGTGCCATGTTTAACTCATTCTAAAGTGTGCATTTTTCCACGTTAACATCCCCAAGGTCGGGCGTGCACTTCACGGTGCAGGGCAACCTCCTAGGGCCGCCGTCATTGTTTGCAAACGTGAGAAACTGAGCACAGCTGCTCTGAGGTGCACTGCAGGGCCTGCAGGGCCTCGATTTGGTGCGATTTAAAATGTCTTCCGAAGATAGCTGTGCTCCGGCATTTGGGTAAGAAGTGATTCTGTTGAGAGAGGGAGGGATGACAAACTTTTCCCTCTGAGGAATGACAGCTCTCTTCTAACAAAGCCGCAGGCAAGAGCTTTGTAGGGGCCGGTGTTGTGTGGTGTAGCAGGGTAAGCCTCCACCTGGGACGCCAGCATCCCATATGGGTGCCTGTGTGAGACCCAGCTGCTCCACTTCTGATCCAGCTCCCCGCTAATGCCCCTGGGAAAGCAATGGAGGGTGGCCCAAGTGCTTGTGCCCCTAACATAATGTGGGAACATAAAGCATTAATGCAAGTAAAAATGTCTCAGCAGTTCAACTTTATAACAATTACAAATAAACCTGTTAAATTTTCCTGGACAATGCCAAAATTTGGATTTTTTAAAAAACAATTAAATTTCTTATTGATGGCAACTAAATGGTGTTTGTAGCATTTTTAAAAAAGATTTATTTATTTATTTATTTGAAAGCCAGAGTTACACAGAGAGAGAAGGAGAGGCAGAGAGAGAGAGAGAGAGAGAGAGAGAGAAAGAGGTCTTCCATCCACTAGTTCACTCCCTGGCCACAAGCACTGGAGCTGCGCTGATCTGAAGCCAGGAGCCAGGAGCTTCTTCCAGGTCTCCCACATGGGTGCAGGGGCCCACGGACTTGGGCCATCATCTACAGCTTTCCCAGGCCATAGCAGAGAGCTGGATCAGAAGTGGAACAGTGGGACTCGAACTGGTGCCCATAGGAGATGCTGTCTCTGCAGCCGGTGGCTTTACTCACTCCGCCACAGCACCGGCCCCTGTAGCATTTTTATCATTCAGAAGATTCCATCCATTCACTAGATTTTTCTCACTGAGTTGTCCTACATGCAAGTACATGTTTTTATGTTGTCTGTCTTTTGTGCTATTCCTGTAAGTTTGCTATTAAAATACATTAAACTATACCTGCTTTTGGTCTTTATTATATATATAAAAAAAGACATAGGCCCCATGAGGATTTTTTGTCTTTGTTCATTTATGAAACCCAAGTACTTAGACCAGTGCCTGGCATATAATAGATGCTGCATAAATATTTGTTGGCTGGAGGCAGCATTGTGGTGCAGTGGGCTAAGCCACCACTTTCAATACCAGCATCCCATGCTGGAGCACCGTTTTGAGTCCCGGCTGCTCTGCTTCTGATCCAGCTCTCTGCTGTGGCCTGGGAAAGCAGTGGAGGATGGCCCAAGTCCTTAGGCCTCTGCACCTGCATGGGAGACCCAGAAGAAGCTCCTGGCTTTCACCTGGTCCAGCCCCAGTCATTGCGGCCATTTGGGGAGTGAACCAGTGGATGGGAAGACCTCTCTCTCTGTCTCTACCTCTCTCTATAACTCATATATATATATATATATAACTTTATTTATTTATTTCAAATAAATAAAATAAATTTTAAAACATTGATTCAGAACAAGGAGAACTTTGATAGGGAGAAAAACCAATGGAGCCTGTTCCACCAACCGGGAATAGAAAGCGTTGCACCTGACTGCTGGAGCCTCTCTTCTCCCTCTCTCTTCTCCCTCTCTCTTCTCCCTCTCTCTTCTCCCTCTCTCTTCGCTCTCTGTGGCTCTCAAATTAGGGAAAAAAAAAAAAAGTCTTAGGCTGCAGCGTCTGGATATACACACCGAGCGACAAAACTCTCAGGAAACACACAGGCGAGATTTCGGTAGAAGTGTGGCTGGAGGGGCGGGGAGGGGGCGGTCCGGGACGGGCTCTCGGCTGGCTGCTGGGGACACGGGATGCTGGTTCACCTGGACGCCTGCAGGATGGTCCCAGGGGTGTTTGCCTGATAGGAACTCTTTTTTTTTTTTTTTTTTTTGACAGGCAGAGTGGACAGTGAGAGAGAGAGACAGAGAGAAAGGTCTTCTTTTTTTGCCGTTGGTTCACCCTCCAATGGCTGCCGCGGCCGGTGCGCTGCAGCCGGTGCACCGCACTGATCCGATGGCAGGAGCCAGGAGCCAGGTGCTTCTCCTGGTCTCCCATGGGGTGCAGGGCCCAAGCACTTGGGCCATCCTCCACTGCACTCCCTGGCCACAGCAGAGAGCTGGCCTGGAAGAGGGGCAACCGGGACAGAATCCGGCGCCCCGACCGGGACTAGAACCCGGTGTGCTGGCACCGCTAGGCGGAGGATTAGCCTAGTGAGCCGCGGCGCTGGCCTGATAGGAACTCTTTACACTTGACATTCGTTTCGTGTGGTTTTCTCTCTGTGTGTTTTATAATAATAATAATAATAATAATAAAAGACTGTGGGGCCGGCACTGTGGCATAGCAGGTGAAGCCGCTGCCTACAGCACTGGCATCCATATGGGCACCGGCTCTTTTCAAAAAGGTTGAAAAAGACTAAAAGTGGCACACTGACCTGGCTACCCAGTTCACTTGAACCTTCCCATTGGCCGCAGGACACCGTGCGAGTCCTCCGCGGCGGCTGCAAGGCTCGGCCTGACCCGGTCTGCTGTCGTTTGTGGTCTCTGGACGTGTGGGCAGAGGCCCCAGGGAGAGGGCCGGGGTCCGGGGAGGCCCCAGCACCCGGAAAAGCCCAAGGAGCCAGGAGGCTGAGACACGCAGCAGGGCAGGGCCCCGGTGGGCTGGCGGGTACCGGGGGTCAGTAAGGGGCTGGGGCACCATCCAGGCACAACTGCCAGCACCGCAGTGCGGGCCGGCGGACTGGCTCCCTGGCCTCAAGCTTCTCCTTAAAAGAAAAATGATTTTAAAAATTTATTTGAAAGACAAAGTGACAGAGAGGGAGGGAGAGAGAGGTCAGTCTTCCATCCGCTGGCCCATTTCCCAAATGCCTACAAAGCCAGGGCTGGGCCAGGCAGAAGCCAGGAGCCAGGAGCTCCAGCCGGGTCTCCCACATGGCTGCAGGGGTCCAAGCGCCTGGGCCGTCCTCCGCTGCCCTCCCGGGTGCAGTGGCAGGGAGCTGGAGCAGAAGCGGAGCAGCCAGGACTTGAGCTGGCGCTCTGAAACAAGATGCAGGCGGCGGCTGCACCCGCCGCACCGCCGCACCGCCCCGTTCTTCCCCTTTTACCGTGTTTCCCTGATCTGTAGTTTTGTGATCTGTGTTTTTTCCATTTCATTGTAGTGAGTTTCATAAGAAGCTTGAAATCCCATGGAGGCCGGCGCCACGGCTCACTAGGCTAATCCTCTGCCTGCAGCGCCCGCACCCTGGGGTTCTAGTCCTGGTCGGAGTACCGGATTCTGTCCCGGTTGCCCCTCTTCCAGCTCTCTGCTGTGGCCCAGGAAGGCAGTGGAGGATGGCCCAAGTGCTTGGGCCCTGAACCCGCATAGGAGACCAGGAGAAACACCTGGCTCCTGGCTTCAGATCAGCACGGTACACCGGCTGCAGCAGCCATTGGAGGGTGAACCAACGGAAAAGGAAGACCTTTCTCTCTCTCTCTCTCTCTCACTGTCCACTCTGCCTGTCAAAAAATAAATAAATTAAAAAAAAAAGAAATCCCATGGAACAACAGTAGGGAAAAAGCACACCTAAAGCATCTAATTTTTAAAGAATGGCTTTATTTTTTTCTCATAAAAATAATTATTGCATATTTATAGCATGTGCCCTCTTCCCCAATATATTAAACTTCAACAAAACTTTTAGACAAAATATTTTATTGTGGTGACCTCAGAAACCATAGAACATAAATATAATTTTTAAATTATTCTTGTTTTGTTCTTCTGGTAATGGGTACCAAAATACAGCTAGGTAGGAGAAATAAGTGCTAGTTTTTTTTTTTAAAGATATATTTATTTATTTGAGAGGTAGAGTTACAGACAGAGAAGTCTTCCATCCACTGGTTCACTCCCCAAATGCCCACAACGGCTGGAGCTGGGCCAGTCTGAAGCCAGAAGCCAGGAGCTTCTTCCGCGTCTCCAGCACGGATGTGGGGGCCCAAGCACTCGGGCCTTCCTCCGCTGCTCTCTCCCAGGTGCCTTAGCAGGGAGCTGGAGCAGAAGCGGAACAGCCAGGCCTCAAACTGAGCTTTCCCAGGCCAGCAGCAGGGAGCTGGAAGGGAAGTGGAGCAGCCAGAACTCGAACGGGCGCCCCTATGGGATGCCGGTGCTGCAGGCAGAGGGTTCACCTGCTAGCCACGGCGCCGGCCCAGCGCTAGTGTTCCACAGCACGGTGGGGAGAACATAGTCTACAGTAGTTTGTTATACATATGTATGTTAAAAGGCCTGTGTAGGTTACTATACTTTCTAAAAACTTTTTGTTAGTTTCATTTTCTTTGAGAGAGAGAGAGAGAGAGAGAGAGAGAGAATCTTCTGTCCTCCGAATCACCCCCAAATGCGGCAACAGCCGGGACTGGGCCATGCCAAAGCCGGGAGCCTGGAACTTCTACAGGTCTGCCTGTGGGTGGCAGGGATCCCAGTTCTCTCTGCCGCCTCCCAGGGCACGCACTTGCCGGGAGCTGGACTCAGAAGCAGAGCCGGGACTCGAACTCGGGCTCTCGGATATAGGGTGCGGGTGTCCCTACCACTGTGTCTACCACCCACCCCAGCATTCAGGTTTTTAAAATGAGCAAAAAGATTCAAAGAGACACCTCAAAAAAAGGAGCTATGCACATGCCAGATGCACATATCGTTAACGACGGTGGGACATCACGGAGTGAGGCTCGACTGGATGCAGGACAAGGATGGAAACGTCACGTGTGGCTGAGGCGGTGCCGCTGCTTCGACTGCTTTAGAAAGCTGCACGCACGCCTCCCTCTGAGCCAGCCGCTGCCCGGAGGGTGCAGGCCCAGGTCCGCTCTGAGCCGGCCTGACCGTGCCCCAGGGGAAGGGCCCCAGCCTCTGTAACAGATCTGTACCCTGCAAAGAGGACCCAACTCCAACCACACACAGACGATGCCTGAATCTCACAGGGGTTTCCGTGAAACAGGCTGGGCTCAAGACACTGAGACTGTGCCATTCCGGTTACACAGACACAGCGATAGGCCAAGCTAACCTGTGCTGTCACACCTGGCCACGGAAGCGACCGGAAGGGGGCAAATGGGGACTTCCGGGGTCCTGACAGTGTTCTCCCTCTCTGAGCTGGGTGCTGGTTACACAGGTGTGCTGTGTTTCTAAACACATCTAAGTATTTATGTTTCCATAAAAGGTAACAGGGTAAAAATAAAATAAATAAATAAATAAATAAATAAATAAAGGAAACATCATGAATTGAAATTGAGAATGTCCCTAAACAGGGTGGGCACTTAGTGCAATGGCGAAGACGCTCTTGGGACACCCACACCCCATTGGAACGCCTGAGTTTGAGCCCACCTTCACCTCCAATCCGGCTTCCTGCCAATGTGCACCCTGGGAGGCATGTGCCATGTGCCACCCATGTGGGAGACCGTGAAGGAGTTCCAGGCTTTTGGCTTCAGCCTGGCCCAGCCCTGGCTGTTGTGGGGGAGTGAACCAGTGGACGGAAAACCAATCTCTCTCTCTCCCTCTCCCGCCCCCTTCCTATCAAAGAAAATGAAAATAAAGGAATACAAAAATTTCATTTAGTTTTAAAATTTGAGAGGTAGAGTTATAGACTGAAGGAAAGACAGACAGAAAGGTCTTCCATCCACTGGTTCACTCCCCAAATGGCCACAACAGCCAGAGCAGGGCCAATCTGAAGCCAGGAGCCAGGAGCTTCTTATCCGGGTCTCCCACGTGGGTACAGGGGCCCAAGGACCTGGGCCATCTTCCACTGCTTTCCCAGGCCATAGCAGAGAGGAGCAGCCAGGACTTGAACCGGCGCCCATAAGGGATCTTGGCACTGCAGGTAGAGGCTTAGCCTACTACGCCACAGCGCTGGCCTCTATAAAAATGTATAAAGTCTACAAACCAGACCTTTCTGGAAACACCCACGTCTTGCCTGCTGCAGGCTGTCCGGCTGCTCTGGGCAGGGGAGGGCGCTGCTTCTCCTGTCTGTGAGTGGCTTTGAGTGGAAAAGTCTGAAAGCACCATTCCCCTTTCCTCATAGTGGGGTTTTATGACGCCACCTTCAGGAATCCTCGATCACAGTGTTTTGGAACCGGAGCACTTCCCAAACACCTGCCATAGCCGGGGCTGATCCAGGCCAAAGCCAGGAGCCTGGGACTCCATCTGGGTCTCCCACGTGGGTGGCAGGGCCTCGGGCCATCGCTGCTGCCTCCCAGAGTGCACATTAGCGAGAAGCTGAAGCCAGGGCTGGACTCTCAGCATACTGGTGTCCCAGGGCATCGCAACTGCTATGCTAAGTGCCTGCCCCCTAGTCTTCATTTTTGAAACAAAGGCTTGGGCCGGCGCCACGGCTCACTAGGCTAATCCTCCGCCTAGCGGCGCGGGCACACCGGGTTCTAGTCCTGGTCGGGGCGCTGGATTCTGTCCCGGTTGCCCCTCTTCCAGGCCAGCTCTCTGCTGTGGCCAGGGAGTGCAGTGGAGGATGGCCCAGGTGCTTGGGCCCTGCACCCCATGGGAGACCAGGAAAAGCACCTGGCTCCTGGCTCCTGCTATCGGATCAGCGCGGTGCGCCGGTGCGCCGGCTGCAGCGCGCCGGCCGCGGCGGCCATTGGAGGGTGAACCAACGGCAAAGGAAGACCTTTCTCTCTGTCTGTCTCTCTCACTGTCCACTCTGCCTGTCAAAAAAAAAAAAAAAAAAAAGAAAAGAAAAAAGAAACAAAGGCTTTATGTTCCACGCGCAACTAAAAATCTTCAGTTCAGAAACAGGTGTTTGGTATTGTTGAAGATGCAGTGCCAACTCCAGGTTCTGATCCGGCTTCCTGCTGATGCAGACCCTGGGAGGAAGCAGTTGATAGCCCATGGAATTGGGTTTCTGGCACCCACGTGGGAGATCTGGACTGAATTCCCGGCTCCAGGCTTCGCCCAGCCTAGCCTCAGCCCCTGCAGGCATTTGCTAAGTGAACCAGTGGATGAGGTCTCTAAGCGGTAAAGAAGGAGTTACAGCACTTTACCACTAGAGGACGCCAAAGAACAGCGTATACGGCGAGCCCTCAGGTAACTAGGTCTCCAGTCACCAGCCTTGGCTGCCTTTCTCTCTAAGGAAACCCATTCATTGTATTTCTCTGTCTCTCCAGATGCTCCAGCCTCAGGTAGGCCCCAAATATGAGACCCAGATTGATAAAAAGTGTATGTTTAGATTCTCTCCCCAAAGAACCCAAAGAACATTTATATTGGCTGCAGCGGTCAGAAAGCCAGAATAAAATCTCACAGTGGGCTTCCATGGTCAGGCTCAGACTGCAAAGGCTGGCTTGTGGAGGCCTCCACCGGGTCACCCTAGGAGGGGACCGACTCTGACCGGCCCTGGGCTGTAGGGTTTTAGCCCTTCACCCCTCATTCCCTGCACCCTGTGGCTTGACCCTCAGTTTTTCTCGTCTGTGAGATGGACACAACACTAGGAACAAGCATCCAGTGTTGTTGGGAGAACTGGAAGAGACAAGGGTGCACACAGTCAGCGCTGGGGAAAAGCCAGCCTTGTTTTGTGACCGAGGAGTCCTCTGGGTAACTGCCACCCCAGGCACGCCCATGATCCCATTGAACCATTCAAATTCACCCCACACGAGCGTCCAATCCAATTCCCAAAACGTTTGCTGAGCGTTTACTGTCCATCGAGAAGTTGTTGGTGATTTAGCCACCAGGGGTACATTTAAAAAAAAAATGGTTGCCAGCTTTTAAAAATTGAGTCTCCAAAAAAAGATTCCTTTATTTACTTATTTGAAAAGCAGAGCATCAGAGAAAGAGGGCGAGACAGAGATGTCTGGTTCACTCCCCAAATGGCCCCAACAGCCAGGGCTGGGCCAGGCTGCAGCCAGGAGCCAGGAGCTCCATCCTGGTCTCCCACACAGGCCGGAGTGGCACAGGGGACCACGCAGGTGGCCACCACGCGCTGCCTTCCCCAGCGCCTCGGCAGGACTGCTGGATCGGAAGCAGACTGCTGGAACTTGAACAGGGACTCCAGCTTGGGACGCTGGCATCGCAAGCTGCCGCTTAGCCTGCGGCACCACGGCGCAGCCCCCCCCCCCCCCAATAAATAAATGAAATAAAAATATTCCTCGTCAGTCCTTACTGCTTCTGGCTGGATAACAGTCGCGGTCTCTGAACTTCACTCTGCCCCCGCTTCAGATTCCAAACCACGAGGAAACCTCAGGACCTGGCTTGAGTCTTGACCTCCTAAGCACAGGACTCCTGCGCCTTGGCGTCCGTACTTTGCACACCAGGCCCTCAAGGAGCCTTCTCTCTCCAGTGAGTTATCTGCTTTCTTTCCTGCCCGCTCTTGCAGCGTGCTGCAGCGGACTGCCCCGCCTCACGCCGGCCTGGCCCGCGCAGCGTCTCCGGAGGCCTTGCTGGGCCCCTTCTCTGAGTCCTTCTCCCGTGCTAACGGCACTCTTCACGTCGGCGTCCCTCGGGGACCTGCTCCTGGCTGTGGATGGACACCGGCCGTCTGTTCTACTTTCCAATCTTCTCTAGATCCTTGTGGATGGCCAACAAAGGCTCATTGCGTCCAGCATTCTGATTTCGGAGCCTGTGGCCTGGCTCTGCTAGTTCGTAGCTGTGTGATCTTGGGGCAGGATCCTTGATGGGCCTCTCAAAGCCTCAGCTTCCTCATCTGAAGGATGGGGTCGTAGCAACACGTCCCCGGGGACTCGCGCAGTGACAAAGCATAACAAGCACTGGCCAGGCTCTGCACGGTGCCCGGAGCTGTCAGAGGCAGACAAGATGAACAGTGGAAGGTGTCCTGGAGGCAGCGGGACGTGAGCTGGAATCTGATACGTGAAGAAGCAAGAGAAGACGTCCTAGGCCCAAGGATGAGCCTGATGGAAGACTGAACAGGAATGAGCAGGGTGAGCTCCAGCCAGGAAGAGACAGGAAGAGGGAAAAGGACAGGAAGTGCCTTTCCAGGAGCCTGGATTGACAGATTGGTAGGCGGAGACGTTAGTGTTTTCTGGAAGGTTCCTGGCATTGGGTTGGCCCTTCTGCAATGGCAACAACATTGGAAATGTTGGAGACCATTGGAGAGGCCACACCCACGGGACCAGGAAGTTGCCCCACTGGATGGACAGGGACAAAATGCCAGGATGCCAGCTGTATTCCCTGGGTTAGGCTTAACGTTCTCCGTCTGCACTTAGGCATTCCTTACGGCCATACGAGGAGGGCGTTTGGCTTAGGAGCCATCTGTGGTAGAAGGGGGTGGTTGTGAGGTCAGGGCCGGCGCAGTTGCTACGGTTGTCCCTGCAAGGTGTGGCTTGGTAACAGGGCAGGCAGAGCAGAGATGCCCCGGTGTCCCGGTGCCCTGCAGCAGCTGGGTCACCAGGAAGCTCTGGATGTCACTGCACTTTGGGACCGGGCAACATAACTGCCCCAAATTCCGAGTGGAAGGGAGGAGCTTTGGGGATCTTCCCCAAGGCCCACAGGCAGTGACGCACAGCTACTGGGGTTCCAAAGGCTGCCCGTGGCTCAAGCGGGGAGCTCCTGGTACAGTTACAGCTCCGTGCTCCCCTGCGGTGACTGAGCCCAAGGCAAGGTATGGAGTGGGTGAGCCCGTCCATCTGCTGGTTCACTCCCCAGCTGCCTGTAAAGGCCAGGGCTGGACGGAGACGGAAGCTGGCAGCTGGGAATGCCCGCCGTCCAGGTCTCCCTCACGGGTGACAGGAGCCCAGCCGCTAAAGCCCTCTCTGCTGTCTCCCAGGGTCTGCGTAAGCAGCAAGTCGGAGCCAAGAGTGGCACCAGAATTGAGCCCAGGGGCTCCGAGACGGGACGTGGGCATCCAAACCAGCGTCTTAACTGCAAGTCTGAGGAACCCACCCCAGTTTCGATTATTATTATTATTTTTTGCCCCGAAATAATTTCATCTTTTCCAGGAACTTTTTCAAGTTTGTGTCATTTACAAAATAGAAACAATGTAAGTTGTGGCGAAAGAGCCCTGCGGCTGGGAGGTGGGAGGTGAGCGGGCAGTGTCTGCCCTCCTCCGGTGACTAACTCACAACGGTTCTGTGGGGCTGCACGGGATCTGGCCTTGGGGAAAGTGCCCCACCCCAATAGTTCCAGGAGCAGTCCTTTCTCCCAGGTCCACTGTCCTCGGGACACCTGCTGTAGACACTCCTGCCCCGGAGTCACCAGGGCACCGGCTTCCGCCTCCCTGCAGGGAGGTGGGCTCACCCCCAGGGCGGCCACGGCAGCTTATCTCTCTATCACCTGCACCATGACTTACTCAGGGTAAATATTTGTGGAATAACTCATTTTTTTTGGCCAGGGCTTTTGTGGAAGGGTGCTTTTGCCTTGGGGGAAAAGTGTCTGACACGTGGATCCTAACTCCAGCGTGTGGTACTGGCCCCGACGATGACTTACACATGAACAATCCGGAATGTCCCGGCCACCTGGCTGTTGCAGCACTGGCAGACGGCAGCGGCGCCCCCCTGCCCCCCATCTGAGACCCACACCAGCACGCAGGCCCAGGAGCCCGCAGGAGGAGGATGGGGGTCCTCCTAAGAGTTCACTCTCAGCGCCACTTCTCAGCCGCTGGGCCTTGGCACCGGACCTCCAGGAACCTAGAAAACCCTGCTCGCCCCTCCTCCAGCTGCCTGAGGACCCCATCCCAGGAAGCCTCCGGGAAGCGCCCCCTCCCCTTCCTCCCCAGTAGGTCGGAGCTCCGTGCCCTTCTCCGCGGCTGCAGGGTGCGGAGCGAGCGGGGGCCTCGCCCGCCTTGTAGCCCGCGTTCCCGCTCCCTGTGCAAGTCCCGCACCAGGGTCTCGGGCCCCCTCACACCTCCGCCGCACCGGCCTCCCTGGCCCGCTCCTGGGGTCTCCCGATCGACCGCAAGCTCGGGGCTTCACTCCGCGCCGCCCCCTCCCCAAGCCCGGAGCGCTTTCCCCGGGGCGGAGGGGGTCGGCAGGTGTCAGGAGGAGCCCCCCTTCCCACCTGGGGAGACCGACTGCGAGGGCCGGGGCGCCGGGGCCTCGGTGGGGCGGGGGCTGGCCCGGGAATTCAGGGAATCGATCGTCTTCTGGGAAGCGTGACCGTGAAACCCCGACTCGGGAGCCTCAGGCGGGGCGTGAGCCCCTGAGGGGAGGCTCGGGATGGGGTCTGGAGGCTCGCGGCAGGGCATTGACCCCTCGGCAACTCGGCTGTCCGACCCGGCCCGCCGCCCTTCCCCTGACAGGGTGGCCAGGGGCTGCGGCCTCTTTAAGGTCCGACCTCCTCCCACCTCCTCAGAGCCGCTCCGCCAGTTCCAGACTTCCCTCCGCGATGAGGTCATCTCCCCGCCGCCCATTGGCTGCGCCGCGCTGTCAGTCACAGGAAGTCGCGCCGCCGTCCCCTCCTCCCTCGTTCCCCTTCCTTCCCCGAACGCCCCTCTGGGCCGCGGAGCCCTGCCCCGACTGGGCCTCTGATTGGCCAGCTGCGCTGCCACTCCTCCGGCGGGGCGGGGCGGGAGGCGGGAGGCGGCTGTGGTGGGAGGGCCCGCAGCTTCCGTGGCTAAGAGGAGCCGGCGGCGGCTGTGTCTGTGGTGGCCCCGGCGGCGGCGGCGGCGAGCGCGACCGGCCCTGCCTCCCCACCCCCTCGGCTCTGCTCGCCACACGCCCTCGGCGCGCGCCGACCTCTCCCCGGCCCCGCGCGCCCTGCCTGGACGGTGAGCCTCGGGAGGAGCCGCGAGCGGCCGGAGCCGAGCCGGGCGAGCCGCGGAGCCCGGGCCAGGAGAGCGCCGCGGTGAGTGGGAGTCCGGGCCGGGGACCCCTCCCCCACCGCCGCCCCGCCCCGCGCCGCCCCGCGCATCCTTTCTCCTCGCGGCCACGCCGCGCGCGCCCCCGGGGTGCGGGCGTCGCGTCGCCGGTCCTCCCCGCGCTGCCCGCCGCTCCCACTCCTCTCGTCCGTCGGGGCGGGGGTCGCGGGCCGGGGCGCTCGGGCGCAGCCTTGCACCTGTGCACCCGCCGGGCCGGGCCGGGCCTCGCCTCGCCTCGCTGCGCTGGGCGGGGAGGCGCGGGGGTTCCCGCCCAGGCTGCGCCCCGGGTGTGTGCGCGCAGCGGCTGCGGTGGCGGGGTTCCCCGCGCTCTGTGCAACCCTCGGGATCTCCGGGCCAGGAGACGCATCAGGGCTGGATGCCTGAGTGGCAGCCCGAACCCCGCCAGGTGGGCAGGGTCCTGTGCGGGTTTGAAACTTGCAAGCCGAGAACTTCAGCCTCGTAAGAAAGCGTCCGTCAGTGCGCGTTGCTGACAGCCCCTCGCCTGACCCTGCGCCCCTCGGTGGGACCACGAAAAAAAAAAAAAGGGGAGAAGCACTGGTATTGTGCAGCAGCTGGGACTGGACCTTGCGGGGCGACTCCCAGATCTGCCAGTGGCCAGCTTGAGCCTCGGGTTGCTCATCTGGGAAATGGGGGTAGTCGTGTCCATCGGATCTGAGCCTGGCGCGCAGTCAGGGCCCAGGAGCTGTTAGCTGTTGTGAGGTTGAGTTAAGGGCCGGGCTGTGGTGCCTCTGGCTGGATTTCTCTGTTTTCTCCGTGTTATGTAGAGCGGCCTGGTCCCCAGGTAACCGCCTCCCAGGCAGGAGCGGGAGGTGTGTGGCCACCTACGGTGCCACGTTTTCACACAGTTTCAAATTCGGAATGTCCCCAGCTTGCCAGCGTTTGAGATCGCTTCTGCAGGAAGTTGGAGCTTGTAGGACAGCTTGCATGTTCAGTAAGGGGCTTCCCTGCAGGGGAGCCCCAGAACTCCGGGTGGCACTGCGGGAAGCAGTGAGGAGGTGCCCGGCTGGCCCTGGAAGTCGCTGAACGTAAGCTTTGCCCGATGTCCTTTGCGTTTTTCACTGCAAGTCAAAGGGCTTTCTGATGCTTTCTACTGAAATGATAAACACGTGAAGGAGGCGTCTGGGGGTAGCGGCAGCGCTTGCTCCTGGTCCTTGCTGGTAACTGCTAAGGCTAAGAGTCATTCCCACTAGGGTGTGTGCGCCTTTTAAGAGTTAAATCAGGAGAGATGCTGGAATCACACCCCGTCATCCAGAAGTATCAACTGCAGACTTGCCACGTCCTTCGAGTGCTGTCAGATTCTGCGAGGGAGGGACTCGGGGCATAAACCAGGATCTCAGCCTGTGAGGGCAAAGCTGTAAAACCTGGGTCACCCAGGAGTGACGGTGGGTCCTGCTTAGATAACGACGCTGTGCATTCATTTAGCAGACTTTTATTTAAAAATTATTTATTTATTTGAAAAGCAGAGTAAGAGAGAGGGAGAAAGAGAGAGATCTTCCATCTGTTGGTTTAGTCCTGAGCTGGCTGCAACAGCCGAGGCTGGGCTAGACTGAAGCCAGGGTCCTGGAACTCCATCTGGGCGTCCTCTATGGGTGGCAGGGATCCAAGCACTCGGGCCATCTTCCACTGCTTTCCCAGGTGCATTAGCAGGGAGCTGAATTGGAAGTGGAGCAGCCGGGACTCAAACTGGCGCGTGTCTCAGGAGGTGGCTTACCCACTGTACCGCGATGCTGGCCCCTCACCTGTAGACTTTTGTTCCACCCCTCGAATGTGCCAGGTATTTTTCCGAGAGCAGGGGTCATCAGGATAGCGAGATGTCCCTGCTTGTGAGCAGCTCCCAGCAGTGGGAGGGGTAGGAGGGGCGGAGGGTTGTAAACAGGGCGTGCACTGTGGCCGCAAGCCCGGGGTTGTAGGAGAGGCTAGAGGGCCCTTCTCTGGCTGTGTGGGACGATGGTGTTTGAGCTGAGGGGCTCCAAGAGAGCTGCTGAGGTCAGAAGGTTTTCCCAGCCCCAGGGAGAGGCAGGAAACTGGCATTCCTGATGCGCCCTGTGCCCCAGGCCTTCAGCTCATCTTGTGATGTGCTGCTTCAGCCTTCCCAAGCCCCTGTGAGGCTGATTTTCCCTGTCTCTAGGAGAGGCAAACTGCGGTTCAGGGCAGGTAACTTGTTTAGGCTCATACAGTGAGTGAGGACTTAAATCTGATTTGAAAGCATATGTCGGGGTGGGGGGGGCCGGCGCCGTGGCTCACTTGGTTAATCCTCCGCCTGCAGTGCCGGCATCCCATATGGGTGCTGGGTTCTAGTCCTGGTTGCTCCTCTTCCAGTCTAGCTCTCTGCTGTGGCCCAGGAGGGCAGTGGAGGATGGCCCAAGTGCTTGGGCCCTGCTCCCGCATGGGAGACCAGGAGGAGGCACCTGGCTCCTGGCTTCAGATTGGCACAGCGCGCCAGCCATAGTGACCATTTGGGAAGTAAACCAACGGAAGGAAGACCTTTCTCTCTTTCTCTCTCTCTCTCACTGTCTAACTCTGCCTGTCTTAAAAAAAAAAAAAGGCATATGTCAGGTGCCGGTGCTAGTGGGTAAAGCCGCCACCTGCAGTGCCAGCATCCTATATGGGCACCAGTTCGAGACCTGGCTGCTGCACTTCTGATCCAGCTCTCTGCTGTGGCCTGAGAAAGCAGTAGAGGATGGTCCAAGTCCTTGGGCTCCTGTACCCGCGTGGGAGACACAGAGGAAGCTCCTGGCTCCTGGCTTTAGATTGGCGCAGCTCCGGCGTTTGTGGCCATCTGGGGAGTGAATCATCGGATGGGAGACCTCTCTCTCTCTCTCTCTGCCTCTGCCTCTCTCTAACTCTGCCTTTCAAATAATTAAATAATTCTTAAAAAAATTTAAAAAAGCATAGTGTGCACTTTTTTGGTAACCATGCTTTGTAGAAGACAGCATAGGGATGTTTATGCTGATGCCTGTGACACCGGCATCCATATGGGCACTGGTTCGAGTCCCAGCTGCTCTGCTGTGAGCCAGCTCCCTGCTGATGTGCCTGGGAAAGCAGTGGGGGATGGCCCGAGTGCTTGCTTGGGCCCCTGCACCACGTGGGAGAACCAGACGAAGCTTCTGGCTTCGGCTCTGGCTGTTGTGGCCATCTGTGGATGTGAACCAGCAGGTGGAAGATCTCTCTTTCTCTCTAACTCTTTCAAATAAGTAAATCTTTAAAAAGAATTCAGTATAAAGAATGTATGCGGTTCCATTTGTAATATTTTACTATATCTGTTACAGGTTTCTTATTGTGAAAAGGTTCATATTTGAGTCACTAAGGCCTATATAATTAATAAAGATTATCTTTATCAAATTGTATTTATTTTACACTTATAATGTGATGTTTCCTTAAAAATGTGGCCAGGGGAGTATTCGGGATGTTGATACAGATTCTGTATGAGGCTTTTTATATAAAATTTGTTAAACAGATACAGACTTGCTTAAATATTTAGTTAAGTGTACGGAGAGAGAATTTTATACATATGCCCAATTAATTTACAAAGGGAAAACTAGAATTTTGATTACATTTGGAGTGAACAGTATGACAAGAGCATACGCTAGACTGGAAGTTCCCCACAGGCGAGAAATCATTTGTTCCTGGTTTCAGGAGCAGTTGTTAGACACAGTAGATGCTCAGTAAATTTTTTCACATAGAAGATGAATGTGTGTGTGTGTGTGTATTTATATATTTATTTATGCTGGGGTTGGTAGTTGGAACTCCATCTAGGTCTCCCACATGAATGGCAGGTGTCGAGCACTTGGGCCGTCCTCCACTGCTTTCCCAGGCACATTAGCAGAAAGCTGGATCGGAAGGGGAGCAGCTGGGAAATGAACCAGCGTCCATATGGGATGCTGGCATTGCACACAGGCTTAACCCACTAGGCCATACACTGGCCCCCTAGGAACATTTTTATCACTTCTTGTTGAGAAAAAACTTTAACCATGAGGTTATATTTGAGAAGGCCCTTGAAAAAGAAAAGGAAAGACATTGATGAGTTGTGGGTGAAGGTATGGGCATGGGGAGTAGTTTATAAATGCATACATCTTGGAAGAAAAGGAAAATTAAAACGAGGAATGGCCCCCTGTCACAGTTCACCAGATACAGGGACTGTTGTGGCTGGGCCTTGATACAGTTTCAAGAAGGAAATCATCTCTGCTCTCAGGAACCACGTTTTGGAGAGTGGGTGTATTAACTGCCTGTCGGTGTATAACCGGTTGCTTCAAAAGTTAGTGTTGGAGGGCTGGTGCTGTGGCGTAGCAAGTAAAGCCACCGCCTGCAGTGCTGGCATCCCATTTGGGCACCGGTTCAAGTCCTGGCTGTTCCACTTCCGATCCAGCTCCCTGCTATGGCCTGGGAAAGCAGTAGAACATGGCTCAAGTCCTTGGGACCCTGCACCCATGTGGGAGATCCGAAAGAAGCTCCTGGTTCCTGGCTTCGGATCTGCACAGCTCCGGCCGTTGTGGCCAACTGGGGAGTGAACCAGCGGATGGAAGACTTTTCTCTCTCTCGCTGGGTCTCCTTCTCTCTCTTTGTAACTCTGACTTTCAAATAAATAACTAAATCTTTCTTTTTTTTAATTAGTATTGGAGGGTCCTGCATTAGCAGGAAGTTGATGGGAAGCAGAATAGCAGGTCCCAAACCAGGTGCTTCGATATTGTATGCACTCCAACAGCTTGACCTCCTGTGCCACAGCACCGGCTGATGAAGGCTCAAGTGTTGGGCCCCTCCACCCACATGGAAGACGTGGGTGGCGTTCCTGGTGGCTGGCTGCTCGTGGGGCCGGTTGAGTAGCTTGGTGCAGGCTGTTGGTGGGAATTCCGGGTTCTCTCTCTGAGGCCTCTCCCCACAGCCGTTTGAAGGTGGCCTGGCAGCTGGCTTCCCCCCAGGCAAGCAATCCAAGAGACCAAGCTACATTTCCTGTGTTTTTTTTTTTTTTTTTTTTTTTTTTTTTTTTTTGACAGGCAGAGTTAGAGAGAGAGAGAAAGGTCTTCCTTCTGTTGGTTCACCCCCTAAATGGCCGCTATGGCCAGTGCGCTGCGCCGATCTGAAGCCAGGAGCCAGGTGCTTCCTCCTGGTCTCCCATGCGGGTGTAGGGCCAAGGACCTGGGCCATCCTCCACTGCCTTCCCAGGCCACAGCAGAGAGCTGGACTGGAAGAGGAGCAACTAGGACGGAACCGGCGCCCCGACCGGGACTAGAACCCGCGGTGCGAGCGCCGCAGGTAGAGGATTAGCCAAGTGAGCTGTGGCACCGGCCTACATTTCCTATTAAAACCTGGCTTCCTAAGTTCAGTTTTCTGTTGGCACACGTTGTGGGAAGGGACTGTAGAGAGATGTGAATGCCAGGAGGTGAGGATTGTGGAGGGCCATCTCGGGGGCGGCCACACCTCGGTGGAGTGGAAGGAAGTGTTGTGAACGGGCACACTATGCCGCGGTGGGGGAGGGAGGGACTCCAGGGAGGGAAGGCTTGACCTAGGAGGGGTGCGGGAATTGGGAAAGACTTACTTCTTTTAACAGATATTTATAAATATTTATTGAGTGTTTACTGTGTGCCTTCCTCACGGAAAGCTAAGATGTGGAAATGGACACTGAGTTAGGACCGCATGAGACATTTTAAGTAATGTAGGCCAGCATTTTTTTAGTATTTGTGGGCCAGCATTGACATAAGGGACAAATCCTTTGATTCCTGCATGTAAGGTGAGGGTGGAGTCATTTTCCTCCCACTGAAAAAAACAGTCACTTCTCAGGGATAGACAAGCAGTAATGGTTTCAGGAGGTAAGAGAGATAGAAGCGTTGAGCTGCCTGGATTGGAATCCTGGCTCCACTTGCTGTGTGTGTGTGTGTGTGTGTGTGTGTGCACGCGCACGCCCTTAGGCTGTGTGCCTGGTACTCTTGCTGCTTTATCTCCTCTGTGACTCATTAGTTGTAAAATGGGGATAATAGTGGTACCTGCTGTATGTTGCTGTGTGAGGATCGTGTTTTTAACAAGTGAAGTCCTCGGAACAGCTTCACAGGTGCATCATCGTCATGGTTACTGAGCTCGTCCTTACTGGTTTCGGCAGCAGCTCAGAACTGACCGTGGCTGAACAAGGTTGGCCGTAGAGGAGCGAATGCAGAGTGATGTGGGAGTCCCGGAAGGAGCATTTCAGTGTCCACCTTGCCACCTTGGCATCAGCTTTCCCAGGACGAGTATCCTGTGTCGAGGTAGTTTTTATTTTGTAAGCTAGAGTGAATCAGTAGCTTTATTTAGTTGAATTCTCGTTAAGGATGCATCTCACTCTTGCCCTCTTGGAATTACTGGGCCCTCTATCTGCAGAATGGGTTTAACCAGAAGTGATGCTGTCAAAGACGCACATTTTCAAAGAGAAGAGGGAAGTAGGAACTGGGTAAAAGTACCTAAAATGTGGACCCGTGTGGCTGAGGGACGAAGTTAGCCTGCAGGGGATTTTAAAGATTCAGAAAGTTAAGTTACAAGAAGTTCCTGAATCTGGTGTGGGGGTGGGCGCATGGTGCAGGGCTTAGGTCGCTGCCTGCATTTCGTGTTGTGGAATGCCTGGTTCCAGTCCTGTCTGCTTCCTACCCAGCTTCCTGCTTACGTATACCCTAGGAGGCCAGTGATGACTCACGTATTTGGGCCTCTGCCACCCAGATGGAGTTGAGGGCTCCTGGCTTCGGCGTGGCCTGTCCCTGGCTTTGCAGGCATTTGGGGAGTGAACAGACAGATGGAAGATCTCTCTTTCACATAAAATGAAAATAAATACACAGCAATAAATCTGGACTTAGAGAGGTTTAGTAATCGAAAGGGCAAATTACGTGAAACTATTAGTTTGAACAAGCTCTTCAGACACATTAGTCATCTTCCTGGCAAAGTGGGCCGGTTCCCTCAGGGTAGAAGGAAGAGGCAGTGGGCCCAGAAGTGAATGGAGCTCTTCATAGCTTTCAGGCCTCAGGTTTCTGATTTTGTATAACAGAAACACATAGATTACATTTTCTTAAAAGCTACAGTTAAAAATATTTAACTATACTTGTATATCCTATCTATGAAGAGTGAAAATGAGTAAACTTTGTTATTGCATGTTTTAAAGCAAATTTTTAAACAATATTTATTTTATTTATTTGAAAGGCCGAGTTACACAGAGAGAGGGAGAGATAGAGATAGATCTTTCATCTGTTGGTTCACTCCCCAAATGGGTACAGTGGCCAAGGCTGGGCCAGGCTGAAGCCAGAAGAATCTTCTAGGTCCCCCACATGGGTGCAGGGGCCCAAGGACTTGAGCCATCTTCTGCTGCTTTCTCAGGTGCATTAGCAGGGAGCTGGATCAGAAGTGGAGCAGCCGGGACTGGAACCGGTGCCCATATGGGATGCCAGTGCTGTAGATGGTGGCTTAACCTGCTATGTCACAACACTGACCCCCCCAAGGCAGGTTTTTTTTTTAATTTACTGGAGCTGGCACAGTGGCGTACCAAGTTAAGTTGCTGTCTGCAATGCCAGCGTCCCATATGGGCAGCTGGTTCGAGTGCTGCTCCACTTCTAATCTAGCCCTCTGATAATGCACCGGGGAAGGCAGTGAGGATGGCCCAAGTGCTTGAGCCCCTGCACCCATGTGGGAGACCTGGAGGACGCTCCTGGCTCCTGACTTCAACCTGGTCCAGCCCTGTACCCGTGGCCATTTGGGGCATGAACCAGTGGATGGAAGGTCTCTCTTTCAGTCTCTCCCTCTCTCTCTCTCTCTGTAATTTTTTCTAATAAACAAATACATAAAGCTTTTTAAAAAAAGATTTATTGGGGCCGGCGCCGTGGCTCACTTGGTTAATCCTCTGCCTGCGGTGCTGGCATCCTATATGGGCACCGTGTTCTAGTCCCAGTTGCTCCTCTTCCAGTCCAGCTCTCTGCTGTGGCCCGGGAGGGCAGTGGAGGATGGCCCAGGTGCTTGGGCCCTGCACCCACATGGGAGAACAGGGAGGAGGCACCTGGCTCCTGGCTTTGGGTCAGCGCAGCGCCGGCCGTCGCGGCCATTTAGGGGGTGAGCCAGTGGAAGGAAGACCTTTCTGTCTCTGACTCTCTTACTGTCTGTAACTCTACCTGTCAAAAAAAATGATTTATTAATCTATTTATTTGAAAGACAGAGCAACAGAGACAGAGGGAGAGACAGATATTTTTTACCCACTGGTTTGCTCCTCAAGTGCTGGTGACGGCTTGGACTGGGCCAGTCCAAAGTCAAGACTCAGGAAGTCTGTCCTGGTCTCCCATGTGGGAGACCCAGTACTTGAGCCATCATCTGTGGCCTCCCAGAGCGTGCATTAGCAGGAAATTGGATCAGAGTGAAGATGGGACCCAACCTATCTTCAGGGATCCCAAGCAGTGGCCCAACTTGAGTGCCACAGTGCCTGCCCGTAGGTACCATGTTTTAACTTTGATCATCTGCTCCTTTTGTTCCCCATTTACTCTTTTTTTTTTAAAGATTTTTAAAAAATTTTATTTATTTGACAGGTAGAGTTATAGACAGTGAGAGAGAGAGACAGAGAGAAAGGTCTTCCTTCTGTTGGTTCTCTCCCCAAATGGCCGCCATAGCCGGCGCTGCACCGATCCGAAGCCAGAAGCCAGGTGCTTCTTACTGGTCTTTCATGCGGGTCCAGGGGCCCAAGCACTTGGGCCATCCTCCACTGCCTTCCCAGGCTACAGCAGAGAGCTGGACTGGAAGAGGAGTAACTGGGACTAGAACCGGCGCCCATATGGGATGCCAGCGCCACAGGTGGAAGATTAACCTAGTGCGCCACGGCGCTGGCCCCCCGCCCCCCATTTACTCTTATTAATATGCATTTAAAATCATTCTCTGAGAAAATAAGAGCTGGCAGTGAGTAACTTGGATAAAAGTCGTTAGCACTGTTAGTGAAATGGAAGTTACATTGAGAATTGTTTGTGTAGGAACCAAGGGGTTTCAGCTCTCAAAATATTCTTTGCAATATTCCTTGTATGTATATATTGTTGCCATTCCCAAAATACAAAACAGTAATAGTGACTTTACATCTTAATATGTTTGATAAATACTTGCCAAATAAGGGCATACCATAGTGTCCAAAATGTTATAATATTTTGATCAGTGTTTTAAGAATCTTAAAATTGTGAATAATTTGAGAGGTAGACAGAGTGTGAGAGAGGAAGAGAGAGAGAGCATGCTTGTGCGAGCTCACTCCCATCCTGCCATTTGCTAGTTCACTCCCCAAATGCCTGCAGTGGCCAGGAGTAGTCCAGGACCCAGGCCAGGATTCAGGAATGCAATCCAAGTCGTCCGTGTAGGTGGCAGGAACCCTGCTAAGCCATCACTGATGTCTTCCATGGCTTCTTGCATTGACAGGAAGGTGCTCTGAAATGGGATATATGTGTGTGTGTGTGTGTGTGTGTGTGTGTGTGTGTGTGTATGTATGTGAAAAGGCAGAGTTGTAGAGAGAGAATCTTCATCCGCTAGTTCACTCCCCACATGGCTGCAACAGCCAGAGCTGGGCCAGTCCAAAGGCAGGAGCTTCCTCTGGGTCTCCCACGTGGATGCAGGGGCCCAAATACGTGGGCCATCCTCCACTGTTGTCTCCATCTGCTGGTTCATTCCCCAGACGCTTGCAACAACCGGAGTTGGCCAAACCAAAACCAGGGGGAGCCTAGATTTCAGTTTAGATCTCCCATGTGGTAGCTGGGACCTAAGCGCTTGAGCCACCATTTACTGCTTCCCTGGTACACATTAGGAGGAAGCTGGAATTGGAAGTGGAGTTGGGACTTGAACCCAGGTACTCCAATATGCATGCAAGTGTCTCAAGTGGCATTTTTCTTGTTTTTTTTTTTTTTTTTTTTTTTTTTTTTTAAGATTTATTTATTTTATTTGAAAGGCAGAGTTGTGGAGGGAGGGAGGGAGAGAGAGAGAGAGAGAAGAGAGAGATCTTTCTTCTTAGTTTACTCTCCAAATGGCCACAATGGCTAGAGCTTGGCCAGACCAAAGCCAGGAGCCAGGAGCTTCTTCCTGGTCTCCAGTGTGTGTGCAGGGGCCCAAACGTGGGCCAACTTCTGCTTTCCCAGGTGTATTAGCAAGGAGTTGGATCAGAAGTAGAGCAGTCAGCAATCGAACCAGCACCCATATGGGATGCTAGCACTGCAGGTGGCGGCCTATCCGCCATGCTACAGTACTGGCCCCTCAAGTGGCATTTAAACTTCTATGCTACATACCCATTAACTTTTTTTTTTTTTTTTACAGGCAGTTAGACAGAGAGAGAGGGAGACAGAGAGAAAGGTCTTCCTTCCATTGGTTCACCCCCAAAATGGCTGCTACGGCTGGCGCGCTGCACCGATCTGAAGCCAAGAGCCAGGTGCTTCCTCCTGGTCTCCCATGCGGTGCAGGGCCCAAGCACTTGGGCCATCCTCCACTGCCTTCCCGGGCCACAGCAGAGAGCTGGACAGGAAGAGGAGCAACCGGGACTAGAACACGAGGTGCCGGCGCCGCAGGCGGAGGATTAGCCTAGTGAGCCGCAGCGCCGGCCTCCCATTAACTTTTTAAAAATTGACTATTTTTACTTTGAAAGAAAGATCGTCTTCCTGCTGGTTCACCCCCCGATGCCCACGGCAGCCGGGGCTGACTTGAACACAGCCCTTGTGGTTTGGGAGGGGTGCTTCCTCAGGGCACTTTGCCACTGTGCCACTTTCATTCAGCAACACTCCAGGTGCACACACTGAGGTCGTGGCGTGGGAGACAGAGGTTGTGAAGTTTTATTCTATTTTGTGGATTCAGGGAGCCATTTCCCAGTCTCTTGTTGGTGTGCTTCCTTTCTGTTCAGATTTTTTTAGGGGGTGGAGGGCACTGGAATGGTGTCAGGGAACCAAGAACATAATGAAATCACACACTAATGGTTTGAAATGTAATGAAGATTTCCTTTACCTCCTGGAAGTTCGTCTGTAAATGTCCGACATGAGTCTCGTATATCTTGGGTCAGATGATTGTTTGTTTAGTCCTTTTCCTAAATCAGACACTCTGAAGCATGCTGGACTCTTTCCTTTTTCCCTGTTTGACCTTTACTTGAAAGCTGATTCTGAAAGTGGACCTGGCGCAGTCAGTACGTATGGAAACTGGGTATGACTCGTGCAGTTTGGACACGTATTCGTGACATTTGTTTTCGACATGTCTAATAACCTGTTGGGTACCTAAATAAAACTGAGTTAATTATAGTGTAACCTTTTGTTCTATTTGGAGAGCGGTAAGGGATTTTTGAATACCCTCCAAA
This sequence comes from Oryctolagus cuniculus, assembly GCF_964237555.1. Classification (NCBI taxonomy): domain Eukaryota; kingdom Metazoa; phylum Chordata; class Mammalia; order Lagomorpha; family Leporidae; genus Oryctolagus; species Oryctolagus cuniculus. The sequence goes on along the minus strand of NC_091442.1, from coordinate 116,739,095 downwards.
ATTCACCTTCATCAAATGAGCTTACAAAGCTCCTTCTGGAGCAGGATTCTCAAAACTTTAGCTGCGTGAACCACTCTGCCGCTCTGGGCGGTGCTTTGCTTTGTTTTTTAAAAAGCCGAGTGCGTGTCCTTGCTGTTTGGAGGTAGTAGGGTGGGTTCTGCAGCTGAGTGCACCTGTTCTCAGTCCTGGCTCTGCCGCTCACTGGCTCTCTGATCCTGGGCAAGGAAGTTAATCTTTTTGAATCACTGTTTCCTCATGGGAGAGTTGTGAGAGGTAAATAAATTCACCTGTAAAACACTTAGCACATAATTAGCGTTTACTGCCTGTTAATTTTCATAGCACCCAGAAATTCTCCTTTGTAGCAGTAGCCACGATTATAATTAAATAATTGTGAACTTGTGTTTTCCTTCTTTTAAGCTTCATGAAGACAAGCAGCACGTCTGTCTTCACTGCCGTCCCCATCGTCCAGCGTCCTGCTTGGCTGGAGTGCGATGGATGCTCAGTAGGTGTTTGTTGGAAGAATGGACACCTTCTCCTGACCCTGTCCTCCCTGCACTTAACGCACAGTGTCCTGAACACCGTTCCTTTGGCACACTTGGGGATTACTTTGTTACTTGAACTTCGTTCTGTGAAAGGGAAGATAGTGAAGAGATGAGTAACACAACCAGGAGGATCAGAACCCTATTCAAAAGTGTGAGAGCACACGACTCTGACTTGCTATCCCCCGTAATCCAGTTATCCGGCTCTGAGTTCCACAGAGCAGTTTTCATTACGGTCACCACCGATGCGCGTGTTGCTGAGCCTTTGGGCTTTTCCTGGCTTAGTAAAGTGTAGCCTCTACTCAGTCAGGAACCTTAGGTTGATCTCCTTTCTACTTCGTAGAATACAGTCTGTGAGCAAAAACTTGTTAGGCTCTGTCGTCAGGTGTATATGCAGGGGCTGCGCTGTGTGTCGCTGGTTAAGCCAGTGAGTGCCTGCAGCCAGCATCCCATATGGGTACTGTTTGTGTCCCGGCGGCTCCAGTTCTCATCCAGTTCCTTGCTAATGCGCCTGGGAAAGCAGCAGAACATGGCCCAAGTGCTTGGTCCCCTGCCATCCACGTAGGAGGAAGTTCCTGACTTCCATCTGGCCCAGCTCTTTCCATCTGGAGAGTGAACCAGTGGATGGAAGATCTCTGTGTGTCTCCCTCCTTCTCTACCTTTACCTTTGAAATAAAATAAATAAATCTTTAAAAAAAAGTATCTGTAATCTGATCACTTCTCAGCACTTCCATCATAATGCCTCTTGTCTAAGCCATCTGTATTAGTTTAGTTTCCTGTCGTTGCCGTACAAGATTTGGTGGCTTAGAATAATGTGTGTTTGTCTCACACAGTTCTGGAGATCAGACACCTGAAGGCAATATAACTGAGCCAGACATCAAGTGTCAGCGACCTGCATTCTAGAAACTTTAGGGCAGGGTGTTCCTTAACCTTTCCCAGCTTTGGTGGCTACTGCATTCCTTGGCTCGGCAGTGTCATGTCATGGGCGACATCTATTTTATTTTTTTTTTTTACTTTTTTGACAGGCAGAGTGGACAGTGAGAGAGAGAGACAGAGAGAAAGGTCTTCCTTTTGCCGTTGGTTCACCCTCCAAGGGCGCCGCGGCCGGCGCACCGCGGCCGGTGTACCACACTGATCCGAAGGCAGGAGCCAGGTGCTTCTCCTGGTCTCCCATGGGGTGCAGGGCCCAAGCACTTGGGCCATCCTCCACTGCCTTCCCGGGCCACAGCAGAGAGCTGGCCTGGAAGAGGAGCAACCGGGACAGAATCTGGCACCCCGACCGGGACTAGAACCCAGTGTGCTGGCGCCGCAAGGCGGAGGATTAGCCTAGTGAGCCACGGCGCCGGCCAATGGGTGACATCTTTGAATCTCTCTCTGTACCTCTTTTCTCCTCTGTTTTGTCAGATCTCTTTCTGCCTCCCTTTTTTCTTGCAAGAACATGTGATTGCATGTAAGGCCCACCCACGTAATTTAGGATAACCCCTGTCCCCAAACCCTTAATTCAATCACACGTGCAAAGACCCTCTTCTTTTTTCTACCATGTGAGATGACCTTCAAAGGTTCCAGAGATTAGGACATAGGTATCTTTCAGGGGCGTTGTTTGGTCTGCTTTAGCCTTGTTCTCCTGATCCCAAAGAGTTATATCTGTTCTGTATGCAAATTTTAACCATCATAGTTTAACATCCCCATTGCAGTATTAACTCAGATCTAAGATTTCATTTAAATATCAGCTCAAAAGTTGAAAATTTCATTGTCTAAATGAATACAAATACATCTCTCTGTTCCCAAAATCTAGTAGTGGGACATATATGATAGTTATGGACAATCTCAGTTCAAAAACACAATGCAAGGAAACAATGGATCGTTGGTCCCATGCAATTTGAAAGTCCAGCAGGGGAAATTTTTCTGTTAAGTTTCAGAGCTTGGGAGTAATTATTGGTGGTTGTGGCTCTGGCTTCTGATCTCAGAATTATGCTTCCCTTTCTTTGAAAAAAAATTATTTATGGGGAGGCACACAGAGATGATGCTGAGACTGACTTCTTTACTACCCAGACTCCCGTGATGGCTGGGGTTGGGCCAGGGCCAAAGCTAGGAGCCAGGAATGCAGTCTAGGTTTCCAGTGCAGGTGGCAGGAACCAAGTTACTGGAGTCATCACTGCTGCCTCGCAGGGTCTGCATTAGCAGAAAGCTGGGATCAGGAGCCAGCGGCAGGTATTGAACCCAGGTACTCAGATACGGAATGCCAGTGCCCTAGCTGCTAGGCTAAATGCCAACCCCATCCAACCCCCCTCCTTTTTTAAAGATTTATTTATTTGAGGGCTGGTACTGTGGCACATGGGAAAGCTGTGTAAGATGGCCCAGGTCCATGGGTCTGTGCACTCACATGGGAGACCCGGAAAAAGCTCTGGGCTCCTGGCTGCTGCCTGGCCCAGCCTTGGCCGTTATGGCATTTTGGGAAGTGAACCAGCAGGTGGAGGATCTCCAGCTCTCCTCCTTTTTCTGTAACACTGTCTTTATTTCTTTTTATTTTTTATTTATTTGAGAGGCAAAGTTACAGACAGGAGAGATGGAAAGAGGTTTTCCATCTGCTGGTTTACTCCCCAAATGGCCACAATGGCCAAAGCTGGGCCAATCCAAAGTGAGGAGCCAGGAGCTTCTTCTGGGTCTCCTATGTAGGTGCAGGGACCCAGGCACCTGGGCCGTCTTCCTTCCCCTGCTTTTCCAGGCCATTAGCAGGGAGCTGGATTGGAAGTAGAGCAGCCGGGACACGAACCAGCTCCCATATGGGATGCTGGCACCACATGTATATAACAGCTTCATCTCCAACACTGCCTTTCAAATAAATACAAAATTAAAAACCTTTAAAAGAAAAAAAAAGATTTATTTATTTGTACAAATGGCTGCAATAGCCAGGGCTGGGCCAGGCAGAAGCCAGGAGCCAGAAGTTGCATTTGGGTTTCCCATATGTACCTTCCCAGGTGTGTTAGCAGGGTGTGGATTGGAAATAGAGCAGCCAGGACACTAACTAGCACCCACATGGATGCCAGTGTTGCAGGCAGCAGCGTAACTGGCGACGCCTCAGTTCTGGCCCCCATCCATCCTTTTTTTAAGGGTTGCATGTGTTTTCAGGTGAGAAGGTTCCTCACTCCTACCCCCTGTTCTTGGAAATTGTGGTAAGATACATGTAAACATGTTGTAAAATTTACCATTAAAGTGTACTGGACAGTTATACTAAACGCACTCATATTGTTGTGCAGTCATCACTACTGTCCATCTCTAGAATGTGCTTTATCTTGCAAAAATGAAATTCTGATTCCATTAAACAATAAATTAAACCCACTCTTTCTATGATTTTGACCATTGTGAATGTCTCATGTAAGTGGACCTGTCTGGTATTTGTGTTCTGTGACAGACTTATTTCAATTAGCAAAACATCTTCAAAATTTATCTGTGTTGTAGTGGTTCTGTAGTCCTGTTTCTTTAGGACTGGAAGAGCAGTTTCATTGTCCTGTTTGCTACTTGTAGAATTTTGGTAGTTCAACAGCTTTCCTTTATTTCATTCTCTCTCTGTCTTTCAGTCTAGGCTGGCAGAATTGCTGCTGATAAAGCATTCTCAGAAACCTTGTGGTCGCCTGTGTACAGCTCAGAGACGCTTGTCGTTAGATGTGGGAGTCCTCTGTAGAGTTTTCCTGCGTAGCCCCATCTCTCTTCCCAGCATCCTCTTGTGGTTGACTGGGGGAATCTGTGAGTAAACATGCCTAATGTCCTTGGCACTGGTTTTCTCTCCTAGGTAGGTGTGCTTCCATGCTTTCTTTTTAAATATTTATTTATTGGAAAGTCAGCGTTAGAGAGGGAGGAGAGGTATTCCATCTGCTGTTTTACTCCCTAGATGGCTGCAATGGCCAGGGCTGGGCCAGGCTGACGCCAGGAGCTTCATCTGGGTGTCCAACATGGGTGGCGTGTTGAAGTGCTTGGGCCCTCTTCCACTGCTTTTCCCAGGCCATTAGCAGGGAGCTGGATTGGAAGTGGAGCAGTGGGGATACGAACAGGCACCCATATGAGATGCCCGCGTCACAGGCGAGGGCTTCACCTGCTGCACCACAACGCTGGCCCCTAGGCATGCTTTCCTAACAGCCCGTCTCCTGATTTTAGCATCTTGTCATCTAGATAAACTAAATTTCCAGACCATGGAGTCTGGGGGTTTCTTTTTGTTTACCATTTCTACTATTGATTAATTCTTCCCCTTGCACTTTACTGTAAGCAGCAAGAAGAATCCAAGGCTGTATCTTCAGTATGTTGCTTAGAAATCCCATCATCTAAATATAAATATGTCAGTGCACAGCCGAAATCCTCTGTTTTCCACACAACTGTCAGACACAGTTCACCCGAGTTTTCCCCACTGTCTGATAAAGATCCGCTTTCCTTCAGTCTCTGCTAACACGTTCCTTCCTTCCTCCTGGGCCTTTGCCAGAACTGCCTCGCATGTCTGTGTTTTTACATAAACACCCTGTTTATGAGGATGTGTATGTTCTCTGAAATAAATTAGGCCTCGGCACTGTGCTTCTGACTTCCTTGTAACACTCAGCAGAAATACCTCTTTTTTTTTTTTTTTAAGATTTATTTATTTGTTTGAAAAAGCTACACAGAGAGAGGAGAAGCAGAGAGAGAGAGAGAGAGAGAGAGAGAGAGAGGTCTTCCATCCAATGGTTCACTCCCCAATTGGCTGTAACGACTGAGCTGTGTCGATCTGAAGCCAGGAGCCAGGAGCTTCTTCTGGGTCTTCCACGCGGGTGCAGGGGCCCAAAGACTTGGGCCATCCTCTGCTGCTTTCCCAGGGCATAGCCGAGAGCTGGATCAGAAGAAGAGCAGCTGCGTCGCGAACCGGCGTCCATATGGGATGCTGGTGCTTCAGGCCAGGGCGTTAACCTGCTGTGCCACAGCACTGGCCCCAGGAATGCCTTTAATGTCCACATTTCTGCCAGCAGCCTGTTTAGAGGCAGGGTGGGGAACGTCTGCCCGTGGGCCATGTGAAGCAATGACATCGTGTGGTCTGGCCCTGCCAGGGCAATTGCAGGCAGGACTTGAAATTCAGTAAATCTGGGGCTGGTGCTGTGGCGTAGCGGGTTAAGCTGCCGCCTGCAGTGCTGGCATCCCATATGGGTGCTGGTTCGAGTTCTGGCAGCTCCACTTTTTGATTCAGCTCTCTGTTATGGCCTGGGAAAGCTGTAGAAGCTGGCCCAAATCCTTGGGCCCCTGCATCCGTGTGGGAAAACCTGGAAGAAGCTCCTGGCTTTGGATCGGCACAGATCCCTCCATTGCGGCCAACTGGGGAGTGAACCAGCAGATGGAAGCCCCCTCTCTCTCTGCCTCTTTTTCTCTCTTTGTGTAACTCTGACTTTCAAATAAATAAAATAAATCTTAAAAAAATTCAATAAATCTATAGCAGGTTATTTTTTTAAATAGTTATTTATTTATTTCAAAGTCAGATCTTCCATCTGCTGGTTCAGTCCCCAAAAGGCTGAAACAGCCTGGGCGTGACCATTCCAAAGCCAGGAGCTTTATCCAGTTCTCCCACTAAGTGGCAGGGCCCCAGGTACTTGGGCCAGTTTCCTGCTGTTTTTCCAAAGCCATTAGCAGGGAGCTAGATCTAAAGTAGACCAGCTGAGACACGAACCAGCACCTACATGGGATGCCGGCACTGAAGACGGCAGCTTTACCTGCTACGCCACAGCACTGAAGATGGCAGCTTTACCTGCTATGCCACAGTGCTGAAGACACCGGCTTTACCCGCTACACCATAGCGCCGGCCCCAAGGAATGTTTTTATTTCTCTTTGATTCCTTCCATGACCACTGTTCATTTAGGAACGTGTTTTCAGTCTACACATGTTTGCATATTTTCTAGAGATTCTTAAGTTGTTCAGACAAAATAAGCTTTAATTCAAAAAAGTTAAAAAAGACAAATAAGGACATTATATAATGATTAAGGGATCCATTGGACAGGAAGATATGACTATAATGAATGTATATGCACCCAATGCCTGGCTATTTAAAATAAGTATTAATGGATATAAAGGTAGACATGGACTTCATTCATTCTGGTCAGAAGAGATACATGGTATGATTTCCATTTTTTTTTAATTTACTGAGACTTATGGCCTAGTATATGATCTGTCCTATAGAAAGTTCTATGCACTATGAAAAGAATTTGTATTCTTCAACTGTGGGATGAAATGTTTTGTAGATATCAAATAGGTCCACTTGGTCTATAGTGTAGATTAGCTCTGTTGTTTCTGTGTTGATTTTCTGTCTAGTTGATCTGTCCATTGATGAAAGTGGGGTGTTAAAGTCCCCCATTACTATTTTTTAAAGATTTATTTATTTATTTGAAAAGCAGAGTTACAGAGAGAAAGAGAAGTCTTGCATCCGATGGTTCACTCCCCAAATGGTCGCAATGGCTGGAGCTGTGCCGATCCAAAGCCAGGAGCCAGGAACATCTTCCGGGTCCCCAACACAGGTGCAGGGGCCTAAACAATTGAACCATCTTCCACTGCTTTCCCAGGCCATAGCAGAGAGCTGGATTGGAAGTAGAGTGGCCAGGACTCGAACCTGTGTCCATATGGGATGCTGGCACTGCAGGTGGCAGCTTTACCTGCTACACCACAGCACCGCCCCCTCCCCATTACTGTTGTAGTAGAGTTCTTGTCTCCCTTTATATCCATTAATACTTATTTTAAATAGCCAGGCACCCTGGCATTGGGTGCACATAACATTTATTATAGTCATATCTTCCTGTCCAATGGATCCCTTAATCATTATATAATGTCCTTATTTGTCTTTTTTAACTTTTTTGTGTTAAAGCTTATTTTGTCTGATATTAGGATGGCTATACCTGCTCATTTTTGCTTTCCATTAGCATGGAGTGTCTTTTTCCATCCTTTCACTTTGCATGTAACTTTGTTGGTAAGGAGTGTTTCTTGTAGGCAGAAAATGGATGTGTCTTGTTTTTCAGTTCATTCAGCCAGTCTGTATCTTTTAGTTGGAGAGTTTAGGCCATTTATATTCAAGGTTACTATTGATAAGTAATGAATTGGCCCTGCCATTTTCTCATAAATATTCCTGTTGTTTGCTTTGGATTTCCTTTATGCTTTTACTAGGAGATATTCTGCCTTCACCTTTCATAATGGTGATTATCTGTGTTTCTGTGTGTAGCACATCCTAAAGCATCATTTGTAAGGCTGAATGAGTGGTGACAAATTCTTTCAATTTCTGTTTGTTATGGAACATCTTTATTTCACCTTCATTCATATATGAGAGCTTTGCAGGGTATATTCTGGGTTCACAGTTTTTTCTTTTAAGACTTGGATTATGTCTCTCCATTCTTTCCTAGTCTGTGGGGTTTCTGATGAGGTATCAGCTGTGAGTCTAATTGGAGAGCCTCTGAAGGTAATCTAGTGGTTCTCTAGAGCACATTTAGAATCTTTTATGTTTTACTTCTGAGTTTGACTCCAATGTGTTGTCATGAAGATCTTTTCTGGTCATGTCTATTAGGAGTTCTCTGAGCTTCGTGTATTTGTATGTCCCTTTATTTCTCCACATTCTGTAATTATTTCACTGAATAGGCCTTCTAATCCAGTCTCTATTCAGGAACTACTAAGACCCATATATTGGGTTGTCTGGTAGTATCCCATAAATCTTGAACACTGTTTTTAATTTTTCTAATGTCTTTTTTAGTCTGACTGAGATATTTCCAAAGATTTGTCTTCCAGCTTGGAATTCTTTCTTCTGCCTCACCTGTGGAAATCTGTTTCCACTATGTTTTTTATTCGACATATTGAATTCTTCGTTTCTGATATTTCAGTTTGATGTCTCTTCAGAATCTCTATCTCATGGGGAAATTTTTCATCCATTTCATGCATGGATTTCTTTAACTCATGAATTTGCTTCTCACTGCTTCTGAGTAGTCCTATGATCAATCTTCTGAATTCCTTTTCAGGCATTTTATCAATCTCTTTGTCTTCACATTCTAATATTAAAGTATTGTGTTCCTTTGGGGAGTCATGTTATCTTTCTCGTTCTCATTTCTTATGTTTCTGAATTTATTCTTAGGCATTTGTGGAAACACTTGTTGGTTTTCTCTACTGATGGGTTTATTTTTGAACTGTGCTTCTGTGGCTTAGTAGAGTTTCTGCTCCTTCAGTGAATAGCAGAGGCATGTGCTGGGTGGGGCCAGGGAGCTCTGGTCAGTGCTCAAGGGTGGGGCGAGAGTCCAGGGTGACACCCAGGTTGGGCATGGTAGGTCTCCTCTGTTGTCAGCAGGGGGAGGGTCTGATCTCCCTGTGGGTGTAATCACACCCTCACCTCCCTCTTCCAAGGTGCCTGGGGTTAGCCCACAGTGGCTACAGCCCTCACCCATGCTGGCGCATGAGCTGCACAAAGGATCTGTGCAGACCTCAGCGTGAGCACCGAACCCTCCACAGAGACCCACCCCAGGCAGTCAGGGAGCTGTGCGCCTCTGACGCCAGTCAGACACCCAGCCACATTCAGCACCCTGTTGTGCAGTCCCAGAATTCTCACAGTCACGGCACGGGAGGCTCCCCCAGTCACAGGGTACAGAGGATCCCCTCTCAGCCTGGCGAGCTGCCCGGTCCATGGGGAGAGCAGGGATGTTCCCAGAACCAGCCGCCTGTGGTGCCCCACCTTGGCAGTTTGAGCCCTGGAGCCTGTGATGGGTTGAGAGGATGGAGCCACTTCACAATCCTGAGTGGGTGCCCAGCTTCCTGTCAACCCTCCCTGCCAGACTCAAAGTTAGTGGGACACGCAGATTTTCACCTCTGGGAAGACACCCTGGTCGCATGGTGTTAAGATGTCACCTTCTGTTTTCTGGGTGCTGGGCACCCTCATGGGGAGATGGGGAGAGAGAATGTACTTTCTTTCGCTGGATTGTGGGGTCCCCTGCCGCCCTGCTGGGGCTCTGGGCTGGACGCAGAGTCAGTGTGGCCTGCAAGGTTCTCCCTCGTGTGGCGTCACCAGTAGCATGGGCTGGCGCAGTCTGCTGTCACCTTGCTTTCAGAAGCTGCCGCTGGCTGCAGGAGTTGTCGTCTGCTGCACGTCCACTCTTTACACGCTGCTCCATGGAATTCCTCTTCCTTCTATAGAGTTTCCACTGCACACGTCTCTCCAGCTCTCCTGGGAATACACTTCCTCCACTTTTTTTCTACTGTCTTCCCTGGTCAAAATCAGCATAGTTTTCTTATTCAGCCATTGTGGAATTCCTGGCAAGCTGTTTTTTAAGTTGATAATTTGTACCGCCCGTGAATGGTGTTATAAATATCCAAATGGCCATTGGCAGAAAAAAAGTTTTCTCACCCCTAGTTTAAGGCAATTTAGGCTTTTTTTTTCTTGGTTTAGTCATGTGTCTAAAAATTCTTCTGGCCTCTCCCCATTTCCAATTTCAAAGCCACTTCCAAATTTTTAAGTATTTGTCACAGCAGCATTTCACTTCCAGGTACCAAAATCTGTATTACTCAGGGTTCAACCAGAGAAACAAAACCAGGAGGAGAGAGATAGATACATGTTAAGAGATTTATTGCAAGCGTTGACTGACATGATTATGGGTCTGGCTGGCTAGGTCTGACATCCACAAGCCAGGTTGTCAAAGACCGGGGCTTCGGTCTGGTGTTGTGGTGTATCAAGTTGCTGCCCATAAATGAGCCCTGTTTGAGTCCTGGCCACCCTACTGTCCACCCAGTTCCCTGCGGTTATGCCTAGGAAGGCAGGAGAAGATGGCCCAAGTACTTAGGCCCCTGCCACCCATGTGGGAGACCCAGATGGAGTTCCTAGCTCCAGCCTGTCCCAGACTTGGCTGTTGCACCTCTTTGGGAAGTGAACTAGTAGATGGAAAATCTCTCTTTTTCTTTCTGTCCCTCTCTGTGCTCTGCTACTCTTTCAAATAGATTTTTTTTTTTTAAAGAAAAAGGATAGACTGCAACTCTCAGCAGGAACTAAAGCTGCCTTCCACAGGAAGAATTTCTTCTGAGAAACCTCAGTTATGTTTGTTTTGTTTTGAAAATTTTTATTTATTTAAAAACAGAGAGAGGGAGACAGAGAAAGAAATCTGTCCATTGATTCACCCCCCCAATGCCCACACTAGCCAAGGCTGGGGCAGGCAAAGCTGGAATCTAAGTCTTCCATTTGGGTGCAGGGACTCAAGTGCGTGAGCCGTCACCTGCTGCCTCCCAGGTGTACATTGGTAGGAAGCTGGGATCAGGAGTGGAGGCAGGACTCAACCCTAGGCCCTCTGGAATGGGACGTGGGTTTCCCAAGTGGTGTCTTAAGCACTGTACCAAACATCTGCCCCTTGGTTCTGTTCCTGGGGCCTTTCAGTAAATTGGGCCAGGCCCGTCCAGATAATCTAGGCCAGTCTGCTTTACTTAAAAGTCAACTGGTGATGAACATTAAATACCTTCACAGCAACACTATAGATTAATGTGTTTGTTAACAACAAAAGCATAAGTTGTACTCAGGGATTCAAACATATAAACATATTCTAAGCAAACATAAACCAAACTAAAACTTTTATGTATTTTTTTCATGAAAATGGAGTTTTGAAAGTATGCAATCAAGGCCAGCGCCGCGGCTCACTAAGCTGATCCTCCGCCTTGAGGCGCCAGCACACTGGGTTCTAGTCCCAGTCGGGGCGCTGGATTCTGTCCCGCTTGCCCCTCTTCCAGGCCAGCTCTCTGCTGTGGCCAGGGAAGGCAGTGAAGGATGGCCCAGGTGCTTGGGCCCTGCACCCCATGGGAGACCAGGATAAGTACCTGGCTCCTGCCATCGGATCAGCGCGGTGCAGCGGCCGCAGCGGCCATTGGAGGGTGAACCAATGGCAAAGGAAGACCTTTCTCTCTGTCTCTCTCTTTCCCTGTCCACTCTGCCTGTTTAAAAAAAAAAAAAAAGTATGCAATCAAATTTTGAACAGTTAAAAAACCTGTGTAGAGGAGCAGACACAGATTTTAAGTGACAAACACATTTTACTGGAGAGTGAGATGGTGGGGGCAGGGCGGGGAAAAATTCTCCCAGCTGCTAATTCATCCCCCAGATGCCTGCAACAACTGGTTTAGGGCCAGGTGGAAGAGAGGAGCTGAACATTCATTTGAGGTGTCCCATGTGGGTTTCAGGAACCCAACCACTTGAGCTGCCGTCTTGCCCCCCGCCCTGCCCTGCACTGGCAGGAAGCTGGAATCGGGAGCTGGAACTGGACACTCTGATGCAGGGTGAGTGCTTGTTAACTGGCATCTTAACCGCTGAGCTTGACGAGCAATCCTCAGTCCATATTCTGATTTCTAAACCCAAAGATTAGTGTTGTATGGTTTTTGAATTGATGTAAATAGAATCAGAGTATATATATTGTCTTGTACATTTTTGGGATTAATAGGTTAAAAGATTTATTTACTTATTTGAAAGGCAGAGTGGCGCACAGAATTGGGGGAGGATATATCTTCTCTCTGCTGCTTCATTCCCCAAATGCAACAACCAGGGGTGGGCTAGCCAAAGGCAGGAGCCATGAACCCTGATTGAGTCTCCAGTATGGGTGGCAGGGACCCAAGTGCAAAGGCCATCTTCTTGGCCTCCCAGGCACGTTAGTAGGAAGCTGGGTTGGGGGTTGGAGTGGGGGTCAAGACTATCCCGGGCAGTCTGGTATGGGATGTGGACGTCCTAAAGGATGACTTAACCTGCTGTACCACAGTGCCTGCCCTTGGATTAATATTTGATTGAATAATTGGAAACGATAGCTAAGCTGATGCAAACTGACTAGCACACCATCATAATTATCTCTTGCCTGGATTATTGAAATAACTTCCTTTGAACTAGATTCCCTGTCTCTGTCCTTTTTATTTTTTAAAGATTTATTTATTTATTTGAAAGGCAGAGTTACAGAAGAAGAGGAGGAGGGGTGGAGGAGGAGGGAGAGGGAGAGAGAGAGGGAGGAAAGAGAGAGAGAGGGAGAGAGATCTTCCATCCACTGGTTCACTCTCCAGGTGGCTGCAAGGGCTGGAGCTGGGCTGATCTGAAGCCAGGAGTCTGGAGCTTCTTCCAGGTCTCCCATGCAGATGCAGGGGCCCAGGGACTTGGGCCATCCTCTACTACTTTCCTAGGCTATAGCAGAGAGCTGGATTGGAAAGTGGAGCAGCTGGGACTTGAACAGGCTCCCATGTGGGATGCCAGCACTGCAGACAGCAGCTTTACCTTACACCACAGTGCCAGCCCCTGTCCTTGGTTTCTTATCTGTCCTCCGCATAGTAGCCAGTCAGCTTCATCCTGTGTCACTCCCTACCTTGCTTAGTCTGCTGCATCCCCACCTGCTGTTTTGTTTGTTTGTTGCTGTTCTTGGATCTGCCAGATCATTGTGCTTGCTGTTCCCTTCACTTGAAAGTCTTTCCTAGAATCCTATTTTCCCCCCTAGAATCTTTTTTTTTTTAAAGATTTATTAATTTTATTTGAAAGGCAGAGTTACAGAGAGGCAGAAGCAGAGAGAGAGAGAGAGGTCTTCCATCCTCTGGTTCACCCCCCAAACGGGCGCAGTGGCTGGAACTGGGCCGATCAGAAGCCAGGAGCTTCTTCCGGGTCTCCCACATGGGTGCGGGGGCCCAAGCACTTGGATGATCATCTGCTTCCCCCGGAGCTTTAGGCGGGGCTGGATTGGAAGTGGAGTGGCCAGGACTTGAATGGTTGCTCTGGTTTAGGATGCTGGCTTTGCTGGCAGCAGCTTAACTTATTTTTGCCACAGTGGTGGCCCTTCTGGAATATTTGCAAGGTTTACTTGCTCACTCTTAGAGCTAGCTCCTTATTGGAGAGATCACCGTAGATTAAAAAAAAAAAAAAAAAAAAAAAGGCAGCCTTACTCCTCAGTCCCAACCTCCCTATTCCCCTGAGCCTGTTTCACTTTCTCCACAGGTTTACCACTGCCTGATGTGTGTGTGTGGTCCGTCTCCTCCCACTGGTGATCACCTCTATGAGGGGAGGGACTTTCTGCTGTATCCTCAACTCCAGAGGTACTTGCTTAATGAATGAATGAATTGAATGTTTCTTACTTCCCAAGTGGCACTTAGTAACACAGTTGATCACTTGCTGTGATGGCCTTCTCCTGAGTTCTCTTCAGATACCTAGTTCATTCCTTCCCGTCACACCATTCCTATTCTCTCTTGCCAGCTGTAATTCAGCTTGACCTCTGTGTGAAGTTTTGTCAAGGCTCAGCCTTAAACCTTTTCTTCTTCTGTAGCTCTCGTCTGGTCCTCTAGCTGGAAATAAACTTACATGCCAGGGATTCCCAAATGTGTGTATCCATCTGTTTTGATACTGGTCATCTTGCCATCTCCACTTGGATGTCTCAGACATCTCAGATTTATGTTCTCAACTGAACTCTTAATCTTTATTTTCTGCTGCCAAAGTTGGTGTGACTTCAGCATTCCCACTTCTGCAACCTCCCTCTGCCCCTTTGAGATTTATTTTATTTATTTGAAAGGCCGAGAAAGAGATCTTCCACCTGCTTGTTCACTCACCAAATGGCTGCCATGGCTGGGGCTGTGCCAAGCTGAAGCCAGAAGACTGGAATTCCATCTGGGTCTCCCACATGGGCAGCGAGGGTCGAAGTGCTTGAACCATCCTCCACTGCTTTCCCAGGCACATTAGCAGAGAGCTGGATTGGAAGTGGAGCAGAGGGACTCGAACTAGCACTCTGATTTGGGGTGCTGGCATTATAGTTGGCAGTTTATTGCACTATGCCACAGTGCCAGCCCTCCACCCCCCCCCCATTTCTACAATAGCACTATCACTTGTCCACTAGTTACACAACCCAGAAGTCTAAAGGGTCATCTTTGACATTTCCCTCTCCCTCCTTGTATGCATTTCATTATCAACTTTTGTTGATAGTTCATAAATATTACCTCATTTGTCAGCTTCTCATCTCTTCTTTTTTTTTATTTTTATTTTTTTGACAGGCAGAGTGGACAGTGAGAGAGACAGAGAGAAAGGTCTTCCTTTGCCGTTGGTTCACCCTCCAATGGGCGCCGCGGCCGGCGCGCTGCGGCTGGTGCACCGCGCTGATCCGATGGCAGGAGCCAGGTACTTATCCTGGTCTCCCATGGGGTGCAGGGCCCAAGTACTTGGGCCATCCTCCACTGCACTTCCCTGGCCACAGCAGAGAGCTGGCCTGGAAGAGGGGCAAGCAGGACAGAATCTGGCGCCCCGACCGGGACTAGAACCCGGTGTGCCGGCGCCACAAGGCGGAGGATTAGCCTAGTGAGCCGCGGCGCCGGCCAGCTTCTCATCTCTTCTACGAAGTACTATAGCTAGTATAAGCCATGCCCTTTTCAGTACCACTTAAATAAATATTTAATTGTGGCTGGTACTTTGGTATAGTGGGCTAAGCCTCCACCTGTGGTGCTGGAACCTGATATGGGAACCTGGTTTGAGTCCTGGCTGCTCTTCTTCTGATCCAGCTCTCTGCTGTGGCCTGGGAAAGCAATAGAAGATGGACCAAGTGCTTGGGCCCCTGCATGCACATGGGAGACCTAGAAGAAGCTCTTGGCTTTGGATTGGCTGAGCTCCAGCCATTGTGGCCATTAGGAGAGTGAACCAGTGGATAGAAGACTTCTCTCTCTGTATTTCTCCCTCTGTAACTCATATAAATAAATAGAATCTTAAAAAAAAAATACCTTCCTGTTCTCTAAGTGACGTAAGAAACTGAAAAGGCCAGCCACAGACTGGGAGGAAATATTTATGTTATGTATATGTACCTCCAATATGAATATCTCAATTAAAAAATGGATAAAAGACTTGAATAGGGCCGGCGCCGTGGCTCACTAGGCTAATCCTCCGCCTTGTGGCGCCGGCACACCGGGTTCTAGTCCCGGTCGGGGTGCCGGATTCTGTCCCGGTTGCCCCTCTTCCAGGCCAGCTCTCTGCTGTGGCCAGGGAGTGCAGTGGAGGATGGCCCAGGTGTTTGGGCCCTGCATCCCATGGGAGACCAGGAAAAGCACCTGGCTCCTGGCTCCTGCCATTGGATCAGCGCGGTGCGCCGGCCGCAGCGTGGCGGCCATTGGAGGGTGAACCAACGGCAAAAGGAAGACCTTTCTCTCTGTCTCTCTCTCTCACTGTCCACTCTGCCTGTCAAAAAAAAAAAAAAAAAAAAAAAAAAAGACTTGAATAGACACTTCATGGAAAGTATATATGAATGTTCAAAACCATAGGGCAAGACGTCAACGTCTCATCACCAGGGAAATAGAAGTTCAAGCAGCAGTGAAATACCATAGTCACCGGGATCGTAGCGGTTCAGAGAGGTGGACAGTCCCCAGTGTTAGCAGCTTCAGTTCTTGTCTGTTGTTAATGGGAATCTGAAGTGGCACAGCTGCTTTGGAAAATGATCTGTCAGTTTCCTACAAAGTTTTAAATAATACTGATTGTACATCCAGAAGTTTTGCTGGTAGGTGTTTATTAGCCAAGAGAAACGAAAGCATGCATTCACAAAATGACCGTGCAAATGTTCATAGCAGCATTATTCATAATAGCCCCAAACTGCCAAAAACTCAAATTCCATCACCAGGCAAAATGGTTGAACAAGCAGTAGATTGTACAAAAGAAGGAATGAATTATAAGTACATGCAACAATAGGGATGAAACATGTTGAGTAAAAGAAGACAAAAAGGGGCTGGCGCTGTGGCCTAGCGTGCCAAGCCTCTGCCTGCGGTGCTGCCATCCCATATGGGTGCTGGTTGAAGTCCCAGCTGCTCCTCTTCTGATCCAGCTCTGCCTCTGGCCTGGGAAAGCAGTGGAGGATGGCCCAAGTGCTTGGGCCCCTGCACCTGTGTGGGAGATCCAGAAGAAGCCCCTTGCTCCTGGCTTCGGATTGGCTCAGCTCCAGCCGTTGTGACCATTTGAGGAATGAACCAGCAGATGGAAGACCTCTCTCTTTGTCCCTCCCTCTCTCTCTCTGTAACTCTACCTCTCAAATAAATACATATTTTTTTTTAATTTTTTTTTTTGACAGGCAGAGTGGACAGTGAGAGAGACAAACAGAGAGAGAAAGGTCTTCCTTTGCCGTTGGTTCACCCTCCAATGGCCGCCGCTGCAGCCGGCGCACCGCGCTGATCTGATGGCAGGAGCCAGGAGCCAGGTGCTTTTCCTGGTCTCCCATGGGGTGCAGGGCCCAAGCACCTGGGCCATCCTCCACTGCACTCCCTGGCCATAGCAGAGAGCTGGCCTGGAAGAGGGGCAACCGGGACAGAATCCGGCGCCCCAACCGGGACTAGAACCCGGTGTGCCGGCGCCGCAAGGTGGAGGATTAGCCTATTGAGCCACGGCGCTGGCTAAATAAATACATATTTTTTTTTAAAAAGGAAGACACAACAGAGAGTTTATGATTTATGTGAATTTCTAGAATAGGTAAAACCAGTTTGTGGTGGTGGAATTAGATCAATGGTTGCTGTGGCTGGGGGTGGAAAAACTGCAAAAATACATGAGGAGGGAGCCAGCACTGTGGCGTAGTGGATAAAGCCACCGCCTGCAGTGCCGGCATCCCATATGGACACTGGTTCGAGTCCCGGCCACTTTACTTCTGCTTCTGATCGAGCTCTCTGCTATGGCCTGGGAAAGCAGTTGAAGATGGCCCAAGCACCTGCATGGGAGACCTGGAAGAGGCTCCTGGCTCCTGGCTTCAGGTCAGCCCAGCTCCAGCTGTGGCAGCCATTTGGAGAATGAACCAGTGGATGGAAAACCTCTCTCTCTTTCTCTCTGCCTCAGCCTCTGCCTCTCTGTAACTCTGCCTTTCAAATAAATAAAATAAATCGTTTTAAAAAAATACCTGAGGAGAAGCTCGTACTGTGGCGTGGTTGGTAAGCCAGTGTCTGCAGTGCCAGCATCCCGTGTGGATGCTGGGTTCGAGCCCCAGCTACTCTACTTCTGATCCAGCTCTCTGGCCCAAGTGGTTGGGCCCCTGCACCTGTGTGGGAGACCCAGATGAAGCTCCTGGCTCTTGGCTTCTGGCTTCAGGCTGGCCCAATGCAGGCCATTATGGCCATTTGGGGAGGGAACCAGTGGATTGAAGATCTCTTTCTCTCTTTGTAATTTCTGACTTTCAAATACGAAAAAAAGTATAGGAGGGGCAATGGTAATGTTTGTTTCTTGATTGAGAGTGATGGTTACATGAGAGAGTGTGCTTAGGAAAACCCACTGAGGGACTGGTGTTCTGCAGCAGGTTAAGCTGCTGCTTGCAGTGCCAGAGTCCCATGAGTGCTGGTTTGCATCTTACTTGCTCCCCTTGCAATCCAGCTCCCAGCTAATGCACCTGGGAAGGTAGTGGAGCATGGCCCAAATGGTTGAGCCTTTGCCTCCGATGTGGGAAATCCAGATGGAGTTCCTGGCTCCTGACTCCTGCCTGGCCCAGCCCCAGCCTTTTGGGGGGAATGAACCAGCAAATCAAAGATTCTCTCTCTCTCTCTCTCTCTCTCTCTCTCTCTCTCTCTCTCTCTCTCTCTCTCTCTGTGTGTGTGTGTCTCACTTGCCCACTCTCTCTCACTCTGCCTTTCAAATACATGAAATAAAAAAAACCTAATTGAATCTGTACACACTTAAAATGTGCATTTTACTATATGTTAGTTACACTTCAAAGTTAATTTTAAAAATATTTGCAGGTCAACACTCTATGAACTAAGCAAAAGATATTAAGATGCCAGATTTGGCTGAGGTCACACCCTAACGACAGATCTGCATCCCCACATATGTGCATACTACAAGAATCCTAACTACAACAAACTGTCAAATTTCTGTTGAATGAATGAATAATGTGCCTTCTTGCAGCACCATTGGAAGCATATAGCCTACCCTTCAGTCTTCCTGCAGTCTTTTCTTTTTGTTCATTTATTTTTATTTATTTGAATGGTAAAGCTGCGGGCATGGGAGGGTAAGGGATGCCTCTTCCGTCTGCTGGTTCACTCCCCAGATGCCTGCAGCAGCCAGGGCTGGGCCGGGCTGGAGCCGGGAGCTCCATCAGTCTCCCATGGGAGTGTCAGGGACCTGAGTGTATCAGTCGTCATCCGCTGCCTCCAGGGCTGTGCAGTAGCAGGAAGCTGGAGTTGGAAGCAGAGGTGGGACCTGAACTCAGGCCCTTGGATGTGGAGTGCAGGTGTCCAGTAGTGACCTAACCAGCTGCACCACAGTGGCCCCACTAGCAGTTTTTTTTTTTTTTTTTTTTTTTTTTTTAACACAGTTAATCTGTTTGCCTTCTCCTGGCAGTGGTCTATTGAGTATGCAAGATTGTTCATTCACTCAGACAGCTGTAGAGCATCTACTGTGTGTATTTACCCTGCCTAATTGAAGGATTTGCTGACTGAGGGGAATTACAGTTGTCTTGATTATATATATGAAATTCACATTTGACTTAGAACAGTAAATGCTGGGTAAGTTGTTCTTGCTTAGACGTTGTTTCGGTGACCATTTATTTTTCTTGTGCATTCATACTCTGCTGTCTGTAGAAAAATAACAGGCTTAATTATCTGTACATTTCAGAGTATCTTTTTGGTATAAAGAAATGGCAGGTTTCTTTTCTTCCTGTAAAGGTTGAGATCTTGAGGGATGAATGGAATGACTGCATTTTGTTGCTAGAACCAAGTTGCTTGTTGGTCTTGTAGTTAGTCTGTGCTTGTATGCTGTCTCCATCAAATTTAGTTTTGACTGAAGCAGATTTTTATGGGTCACCAGGCAGAACTACTGCATGTTTTTTTCAACCAGAACTTTAAAAAGCAGTGGTTATCATTCTGTACTGGTAACTGCCACTTCTCTGACTTTGGTCCGGCTGCCCTGAGTTGTTGAAACAGCTTTCTTCCTTCCCAATCTTCAAACTGTCCTTGCCCATTTTTAAAAAAATATTAGCATGAGGCTAAATTCCGTAGAAAACAACTCAATACAAACAAACCATCCAGTAAACTTGTTTCAGACTCACCTCTCTCTATGGTGCCTGCATGTAATTCCTCTCCCTGCCTTTTATAATCGTTTCACTTGTTTCTCTTTTTCCTCTTCCTTTCTATTAATGCTGTAATGGTGTCGGGGTGGCAGCTGCACCTGATTACAACTCCCCGCCCCCAACACGTATCTGAGATCATGTCTGTGGCAGGCAGAGTCAGTGAGTAAAGCGCGTATCTGAGATCATGTCTGTAGCAGGCAGAGTCAGCGAGCAAAGCGAGCAGACCGATGGTGCTCAGTGGAGCTGAGTTCAGAGCCCACGGCGGGAGGAAGCGCAGTTCTCTAGATAGCGGTGGACCTCTTTCTTTCCTCCCTTCCTTTGTCTTGGCACATTCCCTTGAAAAGGAAGCCAGGGAGATTAAGAGCTGCTACCACCTGATACCAGCCCAGAAACTCAGGAGGGGGCGTTTCCCGCAGCAGCAGTCGGGTGCGGTAGGAGAGCTGCGCGGCCTTGGCCTCTCCCTGTGCAGTGTTCAGTTGGCTTCTGTGCTGACAGAGGAATGTAACAGAAACATGGGCAGAGAGAAGGAGCAATGGGCCTTGGAATGGGCATTGCTCTGTGTGTAATCTCGATAGGTCAGTTTGTAAAAGATCTGTTTGCCTTCGTGATGGGTTTCTCTGATCTGAGCTGTTTCTGTTTATGCTCAGGCAAGAAGTAATATATTTCTGAAGAAAGTGCACATTTTCAGATTATGCTGTTTCAAATACTTGTTACCTTGGGTGGGTTCAAAAGATTAAATGTGGGGGCCAGGGTTGTGGTGCAGTGGGTTAAATTCCTGCTTGTAGTGTTGGCATCCCATGTTGGGAGTGCAGATTCAAGTCCCAGCCGCTCAACTTCTGATTCAGCTCCCTGCTGATGCACCTGGGTAGGCAACAGAAGATGGCAGAGGTACTTGGCCCCCTGCTCCTCACGTGGGAGACCAGGGTGGAGTTCCGGGCTTCAGCCTGGCTGTGTGGCCAACGGGGAAGTGAACAAGCAGATGGAAGACCTCTTTCTGTGGCGCTGCCTTTAGAATCAATCAATAAAAAAGTCTTTAAAAAAGATTAAAGGTACTTTTGTTTTATATTCCCACCAGCAGTGCGCAGGGGTTCCGGTTTCTCATAATCCTTACCAACACTAAACTATTTTCTGTTTTTGACAACAGCCATCCTAATGGGTGTGTGGTAGTCAAAATATTTTTAGTGTTTTTGTGTATGATGTTACATAATGGTGCTTTGTAGTTATTATTACATTGCTCCCCCGCCCCCCGCCCTGCCCCCAGTACTTTCAGTCAAATCTGAAGTTTCTCGTTACCATAAATGCTATCAGGGCAGGGACCTTGTCCATCTTCATCACTAGTCCCTGCGGCCCAGACAGTACTTGACACATTCAGTTTTTGAATGACTGAATGAATGAGTGGAAAGTATAGAGGCCAACTGTAGTGGTTAAGACTTAAATCATTTGGCATCAGACAGACCTGTTTGAGTACTGGTTTCTTCATATTTTTTTTTTTTTTTTTTTTTTTTGGACAGGCAGAGTGGACAGTGAGAGAGAGAGACAGAGAGAGAAAGGTCTTCCTTTTGCCGTTGGTTCACCCTCCAATGGCCGCCGCTGCAGCCGGCGCACCGCGCTGATCCTGGCAGGAGCCAGGAGCCAGGTGCTTTTCCTGGTCTCCCATGGGGTGCAGGGCCCAAGCACCTGGGCCATCCTCCACTGCACTCCCTGGCCATAGCAGAGAGCTGGCCTGGAAGAGGGGCAACCGGGACAGAATCCGGCGCCCCAACCGGGACTAGAACCCGGTGTGCCGGCGCCGCAAGGTGGAGGATTAGCCTATTGAGCCACGGCGCCGGCTGGTTTCTTCATATTTTTTTTTAAAGATTTATTAATTTATTTGAAAGTCAGAGTTACACAGAGAGAAGAGAGGCGCAGAGAGAGAGAGGTCTTCCATCTGCTGGTTCACTCCCCAGTTGGCCACAAATGCTGGAGCTGTGCCAATCCGAAGCCCGAAGCCAGAAGCCAGAAGCCAGAAGCCAGGAGCCAGGAGCCAGGAGCCAGGAGCTTCTCCTGGGTCTCCCACGTGGGTGCAGGGGCCCAAGGACTTGGGCCATCTTCCCAGTCCATAGCAGAGAGCTGGATCAGAAGTGGAGCAGCTGGGTCTCCAACTGGCGCCCATGTGGGATGCCTGCGCTTGGGCCAGGGCATTAACCCACTGCCAGCCCCTCCTCATTTTTTTTTAAAAGTTATCTGTTTGTTTGGATGAGAGAGACAGATCTTGCAGCTGCTGGTTTATTTCCCAAATGCTTGCCAATACCTGGGGCTGGACCAGCCAGAAAACAGGAGGCAGGAGCGCAGTCTGGATCGCGCGTGTTGAGTCATCACCTGCTGCCTCCGAGGGTGCACATTAGCTGGAAGGTGGAATTGGAAACAGAGCCAGGACTCAAATCCAGGCATTCTGACAGGGGATGCAGGTATCCCAAGGGTCATCTTAACCTTTGTGTCAGGCGCTCACCCCTGGCTTCCTCATTTGTAAAGTGGATTTGATAATGCCTCCTTCATAGGCTTGTGTTGAGATTAAATGAAATCACATGTGTAAAACCCTTAGTACTATACCTTGCACATTGTAATTATCTTCTAGTGGCAGGTAGTGTTATTGCTGGAGATGCGTTAATTGGTCAAGAAGACATGAGTAGACTTGGATTTTGATTTTTTTAAATTTTGAATTATTTATTTGAGAGGCAGAGAAAAGTGAGTGAGCGAGCCAGCTCTCCCCCATATGCTGGTTCACTTCCCAAATGCCTGCAGTGAGTGGGGCTGGCTGGGCTGGGCTGGGCTGAAGCCAAAAGCCAGGAATTCTATCAAGATCTCCCATATGGGTAGCCATCACCACTGCCTCCTAAGATCTGCGTAAGCAGGAAGCTGGAACTCGGAGCCTGCTGGGAGTTGAACCTAGGTACTCCAGTGTGAGATATAGGCATTGTAATTGGTGTGTTAACAGGCCAAATGGCCTCCTCTGCTTGAGGCTGTGACATCCTCATGTGTGTTAATAAGCTGTGTACTACTGAACCCGTTGTCTAATGTCTTGGGGTCTGAGTTGACCCTGTAAAATCAGAGCATTAAGTTAGAGACGCCCAAGTTCCCTTCTGTGTTTTCATTTGATCCTTGGAATTGTCACTGTAGTCACTCCAGCAATCATTACCATGTCATGCTATCTCAACTTTAATTATATAGGAGATTGTTAATCCCAGAGCCTAAATCTCAGAAGCATTTGAATGATAGATTTTTAAAAAATGTTTAAAGATACTTTGATTTTAAAAGGTAAACCGTTGAAGTAGTTGAAGAATAGCTTGCTGTAGTCTGGCTGGTTAGATGATTGAGTGCCGTGCGGTGACCCTAGACGTGGACTGCAGGCTGTAATGCAGGTTGTAGTGGCAGCTGGGTGTTGTGTTGTGCTCAGCTGTGGGGGAGACTTACTGTAAAGGTCCTTTTCTGTCTGTCTGTCGTGCTAATGGAGGAAATCATCTGTAGGAGAGAGGATGGGGCCATTGTGTACTTGTTTGTAGCAAGTGTCAGACCAGGAATGCAAACATTTTGCCCAACCGTGAAGGGGTTAGGACTCCTCCCAGCACAGGTTTGTTGTTGTTGTTGTTGTTGTTTTTTGGTACAAATAACTCAGAGAGAGTTGAAGTAGCTAACTTTGTTGAGTGTTTCACATTAGGCACTGTCAGGTGCTTCCGTGTGCGATGTCTTACTTGGTTTTGTTTGTTGACAGAATAGTTGTTTTTGCATGGAAGTGCTGCTCAGTGTCACCACTCTTTATCACTCCTGATTTGAGGATGGTCTTTGTACATGAGCTCCTGCAGCTTTTTTATTTTTAAGACTTACTTATTTATTTGAAAGTTGGAGTTACACACAGAGAGAAGGAGAGGCAGAGAGAGAGAGAAAGTGAGGTCTTCCATCCGTTGATTCACTACCCAATTGGCCGCAATGGCCGGAGCTGCACCGATCTGAAGCCAGGAGCCAGGAGCCAGGAGCTAGGAGCTTCTTCTGGGTCTCCCATGTAGGTGCAGAGGCCCAAGGACTTGGGCCATCTTCTACTGCTTTCCCAGGCCACAGCAGAGATCTGGATCAGAAGTGGAGCAGCCAGGACTCAAACCGGCGCCCACATGGGATGCGGCACTTCAGGCAGCAGGTTTACCCACTCCTACAGCTTTGTTAGGGAGCCTTTGCTGCTTGCTCCAGGAAGTGTGTGTGACCTCAGGGAGGAGCTCCTTTGTCTTCATTAGTAGAAAATAATTCTGGAGAGCTTTCACCACCAAACCTCCTCCCTCTCCCCCCCCAGTCTCTTCAGAGAGTGTTTCTCCAAGTAGGAATCCTGAAAACTTTTTCCATAGAAAATATAATTGGTGATTAGACCTATAGCTGAAACACACATAGTATGTATGTATGTATGTAGCACACGTGCAATATGTGTACATACACAGCAAACATGCACTCAAACACAGTATAGCACACACACACTCAGACAGTATGCATGTATTTAACACACAGGTACTCACATAGTATGTGTGTGTATAGCACACACACACTCATACAGTATGCATGTATTTAACACACGGGTACTCACATAGTATGTGTGTGTATAGCACACACACACTCATACAGTATGCATGTATTTAACACACGGGTACTCACATAGTATATGTGTGTATAGCACACACACACTCATACAGTATGCATGTATTTAACACACGGGTACTCACATAGTATGTGTGTATATAGCACACACACACTCATACAGTATGCATGTATTTAACACACGGGTACTCAAATAGTATGTGTGTATATAGCACACACACACTCATACAGTATGCATGTATTTAACACACAGGTACTCACATAGTATGTGTGTGTATAGCACACACACACTCATACAGTATGCATGTATTTAACACACAGGTACTCACATAGTATGTGTGTATATAGCACACACACTCATACAGTATGCATGTATTTAACACACAGGTACTCACATAGTATGTGTGTATATAGCACACACACACTCATACAGTATGCATGTATTTAACACACGGGTACTCAAATAGTATGTGTGTATATAGCACACACACACTCATACAGTATGCATGTATTACACATGCACTCACACAGTATATATGTAACACATGTATTTACACAGTGTTATATAGCACACAGGCAGTCACACACATGTGTATAGCATGCATGCTTATGTACTTATGTATGTGCAGCATACACTCACACAAGTATGTATATAGCATACATGCACTCTACATATATAGCACACATGTATTCACACAGTATATACACAGAACACACGTACTTACATGTATGTATGATATGTATATAGCACACATTGTATATATAGCATACATGTACTCACATGTTGTATGTATATGGTATGCATGCACTCAGTAATGTATGTAGTAACAGTATTCACGCAGTATGTAGGTGTATAGCGCACACACACTCATACGCTGTGTGTATGAATATACTCATGCATTCTCACATGCACACTTCATCTTAATTAGTATGTTTGTCACGTAGAAGAATTTCTATAATATAAGTCTTATTTAAGCATTTGTTTAATGGGAAGAGTTTGGGCCATGGAGATCACTTAATAATTATATGGCTTTGATGTGAACTCTTCTGGGCCTGACATCCCATCGGTAAAGTAGGGACAGACAAGGTGACTCCAGAAAGTTTGTGCAAAAATGGAATTAAAAGATAATGCATGGGGCCAGCGCTGTGGCAGAGCGGGTAAAGCCACCCCCTGCAGTGCCCACATCCCATATGGGCGCCGGTTTGTATCCCGGATGCTCCACTTCTGATCCAGCTCTCTGCTATGGCCTGGGAAAACAGTAGAAGATGGCCCAAGTCCTTGGGCCCCAACATGTGTGTAGGAGACCTGGAAGAAGCTCCTGGCTCCTGGCTTCAGATCAGTGCAACTCTGGTTGTTGCGGCCAGTTGGGGAGTGAACCAGTATCCGGATGGAAGACCCCTCTCTCTCTCTCTCTGCCTCTCCTTCTCTCTGTGTATAACTCTGACTTTCAAATAAATAAATAATTTTTTTAAAAAAAATAAAGCACGTTTCCTGTGAATTTTTTGTTTTTAAATTTTTACGTATTTATTTGATTGGCAAAGAGAGAAAGGGCACTCCCATTTGCTGGTTACTCCCCATACCCACAGCAGCCAGGGCTGGGTGAGGGCTGAAGCCAGGAACAAGGAACTCAATCCAGGTCTCCTTCATGGGTAGGAGGAACTCAGCCATTTGAGTGATGCCCCAGGTTCTGTCTTGGCTGGAAGCTGGAGTCAAGAGCCAGAGCCAGGAGTCAAACCCTGCACCCTGATAAGGAACCCCACTGTGAACTTTTTGAAGCCCTTGTTTGTGTATTCCCTAGGGATGCTGTCCAGACTAAGATACAGTGTTTGTGAAGTTCATGGGCACCCAGCGGCTGTTGTCACTGCTCCCTGTTTCACATCACATTGAGTAAAATCTCTCTGAACGTAACCAGCTTTCTTGGTCTCTTTGTTAAGATTGTTTAGTCGTATGCCCCATTGACAATGGAATTTATTTTTCTTTGCTTATCAATTGCAAATGCTATTAGAATTTTTATTCTTGTCCAGACTTCGGAATGAGGAAATTTTTATTTGGACAGAATTAAATGAATGTGCTTTAGGCAGCTTTCTGAGATCTGGCACATTTAGACAGGAAAATTAAAATTGCTTTCATGGTGGAGCCGGCACCTGGAACATAGCTGGCAACAGGCGGCAAGGTTGTGCAATCACATTCCTTATCGGATGTTCAGTGAGGTTATTGTTTCCCGAATACTCGAGGAAGTCCCTGCTCCCTTCCTTTCTGTCAAGAGCTGATTGTGGAGTAGGAGATGAGTAAATGAAAATTAATCTGACTTTTGGCAACTGGAGAACGCGAGGAATGCTAACCCCTGGGCATGTGGGCTTGCTTCAGGTCCCAGAGATCTCAGAGTCACGAGCCATGGTTATGAGCGTTTAAAGTAACAGCTATGGATGAACTCTGGCCTAAGCCTGGCAATTTAAAGAACTTTAGGTTGATAATGGAATGCATAGATGTTTTTAGTGCCAGTAGCCAGGAGCGTCTTCTGGGTCTCCCACGTGGGTGCAGGGGACCAAGCACTTGGGAAATCTGCTGCTTTCTCAGGCCAGCAGAGAGCTGGATTGGAAATAGAGCAACTGGGACTTGAACTGATGGCCATATGACATGCTGGTGCTGCAGGTGGGAGCTTTACCCACTATACCACCACACCGGTCTCTTATCTAAAATTCTTGGTAAAAAAAAATATTTTCTTTCACTCCATTGTTTCCAAAATAGCCACAATGATTTTTAAAAAATTATTTGAAAGAGTTACAGAAGCACACACACACACACACACACACACGAAAGATCTTCCTTCCACTGGCTCACCCCCAGATAGCTGCAGTGGCTGGGCTGGGCCAGCCGGAAGCCAGGAGCTTCATCCAGGTCTCCCACATGGGTGCGGGGACCCTGGCACTTGTGCCGTCTCCTGCTGCTTTCCTAGGCACATCAGCTGAGAGCTGGATAGGGTGGAGCACTTAGAACTCAAACTGGCGCCCATGTGGGATGCCAGCACTGCTGCTGGTGGCTAACCTGCTGTGCTATATGCTGGCACCCACATGATCTTGAAAACATAAACGGAATCCTCACTTCTCTGTGTAAATCCCTCCCCTCCAGTGGGTTTCCCACTGTAGAATTCTCCATGGCCTTCAGGGTGCATACATGCTCTCTGTTGAGCTTAGCCCTCATGGGAGCCCTTTCTCCACCGGTTGGGCCCAGCCTTTCATTGGTCTTACGTCCCACGAAGTCCTTTCTGTGTTTCCTGTGTAGCTTGGAGTGATGTGAAGTTATTTCCCTGATGGCTTACTCACCTGCTTTCATCTTCTTGCGCTCCTCAAGGGCAGAGGCCGATTTTATCCTTTTTGTGTAGTACGTTCTGGCACATGGTAGATATTTAATAAATGTTGGATGAATTAATGTGTAGTAATTTCTGCTTTATTTAGAAAAGCGAACACTTTATTTATTTAAAATGTTTATTTAGGGGCCAGCACTGTCGCATAGCAGGCTAAGCCTGTGCCTGTGGCATTGGCATCCCATATGGGCACCAGTTCTAGTCCCGGCTATTCCTCTTCCAGTCCAGCTCTCTGCTATGGCCTGAGAAAGCAGTGGAGGATGGCCCAAGTGCTTGGGCCCCTGCACCTGTGTGGGAGAACCAGAAGAAGCTCCTGGCTCCTGGCTCCTGGCTTTGGATCGGCCCACCTCTGGCCCTTGTGGCCATTTAGGGAGTGAAGCAGCAGATGGAAGCCCTCTCTTTCTGTTTCTCCCTCTCTTTCTAACTCTGCTTTTCAAAAAAATAAATACAACATTTTCTTTTAAAAAGGCAGAGTAACAGAGAGAGGGAAGGTCAGAGGTCTTTTGTCCACTGGTTCATTCCGCAGCAGTCAGGATTGGGCCAGCCCCGGGGGCTCCAGGGGCCTAAGCAGTTGGACCATCTTCCGCTGCCTTCCCAGATACGTTAGCAGGTGCTGGAGCAGCGAGACTGAAACCTGTGCTCCGATGCGGAGTAAGCGGCAGCTTAATCCTCCGCTTCAGATTGCCATTCCTGAAAAATGGACACTTCGGTTCCTAGAGGAGCAGGCATTTGCCTGCTGATTTGACAGCCAACACGATGGTGAAAGGTCAACATGGGACATAAATAAATTGTGTGTTTCTTGGAGTTAAAGTTTTTAGAGTTCAGGTTAGGTGGTACCTCCTGTGGGAAGGTGTTTCCTGACAGGTCCTAGTTGGGTTATGTTTCTTGTTGGGTCTGTGACACCATGTGCTTGTGTGAGAACAGGTTGCCTGTTTCATTCCCCTTGAGGGAGAGGGAATTTAGTTTATCGTCATATCGTACTGGTAGTTGTGCTCAATGAATGTTCCGTGAGGAGTGTGTGTCCCAGTGTTGCAAGAAACTAACAGCGTATAGAGCTCATTGATCCTAAGGATCACTTTGTTCTTTATCTGTTTCTCAAGTTCACTGAATTGTGATACTACTAGTAAAATTATTTTTTAGATTTTTACTATGGAAAATTTCAAACACATACACAGAAAAAAAAGAGAATAAAGTAGTGAACCAGCAGCATGGACCCATCCCCCAGCCTCTGCAGGTATCAGTACATGACGGGTCTTGGTACCTCACTTCCCCTGCCTTCCTCAGTATTTTAACACAGATCTCAAGTCATACCATTTCATCTGCACCTACTTCAGAAAGGGAACTAGTTTAAAACCTAGTTAACTCTTAGAAAAACCTGATACAAAAACTTCCTTTTGTTCTTGAATCAGCCGGGATGCCAGCTGGTGAATTTCCATGTGTTAAGCTATTCCTGAGGCCTGACTCACTTCCAAAAACATCCACTCCGTTGTAATGGCTGACATAGCAGCAGTTTGCTGGAATGTCTTATAGTGGTTAAGTATGTGTCTGTGCCTCGAGAGGTTACCAATAAGAAAAATTTGTCAATGTCAAATTTTTCATTTTGGAGATGTGTAAAGACAAATGATGCTTTTTGACATTGGTGGTTACCTCCATTTACAATTTGGAAAATGACAATGAAATGTGGTTTGTGTATTTGTGAATTTCCATAGTTCATTGTGAGTGAATTCCTTAGGGCCCTTGTTAGCAGTAAAATGAAAAGTTGGCCGGCACTGCGGCTCACTAGGCTAATCCTCCACCTTGCGGCGCCGGCACACCGGGTTCTAGTCCCGGTCGGGGCGCCGGATTCTGTCCCGGTTGCCCCTCTTCCAGGCCAGTTCTCTGCTGTGGCCAGGGAGTGCAGTGGAGGATGGCCCAAGTGCTTGGGCCCTGCACCCCATGGGAGACCAGGAGAAGTACCTGGCTCCTGCCATCGGATCAGCGCGGTGCGCCGGCCGCGGCAGCCATTGGAGGGTGAACCAACGGCAAAAGGAAGACCTTTCTCTCTGTCTCTCTCACTGTCCACTCTGCCTGTCCAAAAAAAAAGATAATCCTTTAACATATCTGCTGAAAGAAAACAGTGCCTCTCTTCCCTTTCTAAAGGACATTTTATTTGCAAATGAGGCTATTTTCCGAGGTCTAGGTACAACTTTAACTTCCAGGATTAGCCTATTGAGCCGCAGTGCCAGCAGGATTATCTTTTAAAATATAGAGATTGGCGCCTAGTGAATGGTTGAATTAGAACTGTGCTTTCTTGTTCTCTGGAGAAGAAATGAAGGGGAACAGAAGTGATCATAATAATGCTTAACTTTTTTATTTTTCGACCAGGGGAACATGACCCTGATTATAAGAAGCGACAAGTCCCAGCCCTGCTAGGAGTGAGCCTTGCTTTCCCTTTATCTGAGTCACGGCAGGAGTCTCCTGTATGTGAGATGGGTAGAAGGTGTTGGATATGGTGATCCCAAGTTTGTTCTCAGCTGTTTATTTTGAAAATTTGCTCTTTTATCTTCCCCCTTTTAAAGGATTTATTTATTTCAAAGACACACAGAGAGATCCATCTTCCATCTGCTGATTCACTCCCCAAATGGGTACAATGGCTGGAGCTGGGCCAGCATGAAGCCAGGAGCCCAGAAGTCCACACAGGTCTCCCACATGAGTGGCAGGGGCCCAAGGGATTGGACCACTTTCATTCCTTCTAGGCCTGTTAGCAGGAAGCTAGATTGGAAGCAGCTGGGACAGACCAGCACTCTGATAAGGGATGGTGGCATCACAAGTAGTGGCTTAACCTGCTGTGCCACAGTGTCCGACTCTTACTCTTTCCTGAACCCCGTAACCCTCAGTGGATTCCTCTGGTAAGGGCTCAGTGTGTGACTCCTTGAACAGGGATTTTACCATGATCATCTGTGTGTCCTTAGCATCTAGTACATGGTCACTTGGAAAATATTTGGTGACACATGATGGTCCTTTCCAGTGCTGAGATGGGGTTGTGAGTCCTCCAGAGGCCTCCGCCCACACTGTGGCACTAGTGGTAGTCCTGTGTGGGCTCCTCTGTTTTGTTCCTCTTCCTAAATGCTTTATTCTCAGGATCACTGTTTTCTTTTGGGCTATTCCTGGGAACAGGAGAGGAACACTTGTGTCTGGAACAGGAAGCGTTGTCAGACTGAAGTTATCGTGGGCAGGTTCTCTCTCTCTCTCTCTCTCTCTCTCTTTTTTTTTTTTTTTTTTTTTTTTTGACAGGCAGAGTGGACAGTGAGAGAGAGAGACAGAGAGAAAGGTCTTCCTTTGCCGTTGGTTCACCCACCAATGGCCGCCGCGGCCGGCGTGCTGCGGCAGGCACACCGCACTGATCCAATGGCAGGAGCCAGGTGCTTCTCCTGGTCTCCCATGGGGTGCAGGGCCCAAGTACTTGGGCCATCCTCCACTGCCTTCTCGGGCCACAGCAGAGAGCTGACCTGGAAGAGGGGCAACTGGGACAGAATCCGGCGCCCGACTGGGACTAGAACCTGGTGTGCCGGCGCCGCAAGGTGGAGGATTTAGCCTAGTGAGCTGCAGCTGGCCCGTGGGCAGGTTCTCAAGTCCTCCAGTGGCTATCAGAAAGAGTTCTGTGTTGGTAACTGATGCCAGAGTGCTTTCCACTTCACTGTTCCACCTCCTGTACTGAGCTTTGGTCCCTGCAAGTGACTTTGAGGGGAAATGGATTTCAGTCTTTTTTTTTTTTTTCCTAAGATTTATTTATTTGAAAGGCAGAGTTACAGGGAGAGGGAAAGACACTCTCTCTCTCTCTCTCTCTCTCTCTCACACACACACACACATGCAAATTGAAAGAGAGAGAGAGAGAGAGAGAGAGAAAGAGGATGGATGGATGGATGGGTGAGGGACATCCGCCATTGCCAGGGCTGGGCCAGGCCAAAGACTGGAGCATGGAGCTCCATCCAGGTCTCCCATGTGAGTGGCAGGGGCACACATACTTGGGGCCATCTTTGCTGCCTTCCCAGGAGCATTAGCAGAGAGCTGGTTTGGAAGTGGAGCGGCCAGGACTGGAACCAGCCAGCACTCACGTGGGATAATGGCATCACAGGTGGCGACATAACCCTCTGTGGGGAACTTTAAGCTTTAAAGGATATGTCCGTCATGCAGAATTAATTGATCTGCATCAGTCAGACTATGTGATGTTTCTCTTATCTGTGTGGTGACTGTTGATATAGGGGCTGAGCTGAACTAAGTGTAGTTTATCGTCTGTGCAAGACAGTAACACGGAGATGTTAAACATGGTGTCACTGAGCTGACCTATTCATGTATTGGAAAAACTGGAAAGTCAGTTCTCTCAACTTCAGCATATACAAAACCTTGAGTGATTTTAAATTTTCTTCTTCTAAATTTTTTTCTCATTATAAGCTTCCCATGTCTTATTTAATTTTTAAAAAAATTTGTTTTCATTTTATTTGAAAGGCAGAGCGAGAGCGAGATATTTGCTCCCCGGAGGCCCACAACAGCTGGTGCTGGGCCAGGCTGAAACCAGGAGCCCAGAACTCCATCCTGGGCCCCCATGTGGGTGGCAGAGACCCAGGGACTGCTGTCTTGCAGGCTGCATATTAGCAGGAAGCTGGATTGAAAGTGGAGTAGTTGGGACTTGAACTGTGCATGCCAACGTGGGATGGAAGTGTCAAGTGGCATCGTAACTGGCACACCAGTCCCTGTCCCTGTGTCTCATTTGATGGCACCTCCACTCTTCAGGTTACCCTAGTTGGAGCTTTGAACTGTTCCTTGTTTCTTATCCCATCTCCAGTCTGCTAGGAAAACTTACTGGACCTGTCTTCAAAATGTATCCCAAATAAGCCATCTCTGTCTCTGCCCTCTCTCTGTTGACTGTTGTACTTCTAACCGATGTCTGTTTCTGTCCTTTGCTTCATTCTCAGCACTGCTGTCTGAATCATTCTTTTTATACCTCAGTCAGATCATGTCGCTCCTCTGTTACTCTGAGCCCTGTAGTGGCTCCTCATTCTGCTCTGAGTAGAAGCCCATGGAGCCTTACATTCTTTAATTTTCCATTCTCTGGTGGCTGGCTGCTGCGGCCACACTCGCTCTCTCGCTTCCCTGAAGTTGGCATGCTGCTTTGGCCTGTGCGCCACTGCATGGGCCGTTGGCTGTGCCTGGAATGCTTCTCCTCTGGGTGTGTGCGGGGCAGTCTCTCATCCCTCTGCTTCATGTTGCTTTCTCAGTGACGTCTAGTGTGGTCATCGTATTTAAAAGTGCAACTCAGGTGGGCGCGTGGTTAAGAGACTGCTTGGGACACCCACATGCCATTTCGGAGTGCCTGGCTTTCAGTCCTGGCTCTGATCAGAGTCCAGCGTCCTGCTAGTGTGCAGCCTGGCAGGCAGTAGGTGACGACTCAGTACCTGGGTCCCTGCCCCTGTGTGGGAGACCTCGCGTGGGTTCCTGGCTCCTGATTTGGGCTTGACCGAGTCCTGACAGTTGTGGGCATTTGGAGAGTGGACCAGTGGGTGGGAGATCTCCATTTGCCTGTTTGTCTCTGGCTCTCTTTTCTGTGTCTCTCTGCCTTTCAAGTAAAATAAATATATAAAAACTTTAAAGGAGAGTGAGTGAGCCTGAAGTTCAGTTCCCAGAGAAGCTAAATCCAGTCCCTGATACAGCTAAGCTACAGAGTCTGTGGGATTACCACTCTTTTATTTAAAAAAAAAAAAAAAAGGATTTTATTTATTTATTTGACAGGTAGAGTTACAGTGAGAAAGAGAGAGAGACAGAGAGAAAGGTCTTCCCTCCGTTGGTTCACTCCCCAAATGGCTGCAGTGGCTGGAGCTGCGCCAGTCCAAAGCCAGGAACCAGGTGTTTCTTCCTGGTCTCCCACATGGGTGCAGGGGCCCAAGCACTTAGGCCATCCTCTACTGCTTTCCCAGGCCATGGCAGAGAGCTGGACTAGAAGAGGGGCAACTGGGACTAGAACCAGCGTCCACGTGGGATGCCGGTGCTGCAGGTGGAGGATTAACCTCGTGTGCCACGGCGCCGCCCCCGGGACTACCACTCTTAAAGAAGGCGTCACTCCCCTGCCCTCAGCACTTCTACTGCCTTTATTCTGATCTGCCTTTTCTAAAGCATTTATTGTATTTTAAGACCCATGTTGTTTACGTACTGTGTTTGTTATTTTATTGTCTGTTTTGGGTTTTTATGGTCACTGATGTGTACATTAAAATGTTCAGCACATAGGAGGTACTCAGTAAATAATTATTGAATAAATGAATAAATGATAAGCCTCTGAACTGTTTCTTTTGTTTAAATCAATGCTTTATGGTGCCCAGAGTCAGTACAACAGAGTAGTTGATATATTTGAATATACCATAGGCACTTTGAACCTTCATAGGCACTTTGTAAGATGGATAGTATTATCCACCTTTTTTTTTTTTTTTTTTTTTTGACAGGCAGAGTGGACAGTGAGAGAGAGAGACAGAGAGAAAGGTCTTCCTTTTGCTGTTGGTTCACCCTCCAATGGCCGCCGCGGCCGGCGTGCTGCGGCCAGAGCACCGCGCTGATCCGATGGCAGGAGCCAGGAGCCAGGTGCTTTTCCTGGTCTCCCATGGGGTGCAGGGCCCAAGCACTTGGGCCATCCTCCACTGCACTCTCTGGCCACAGCAGAGAGCTGGCCTGGAAGAGGGGCAACCGGGACAGAATCCGGCGCCCCAACCGGGATTAGAACCCGATGTGCCGGCGCCGCTAGGCGGAGGATTAGCCTAGTGAGCCGTGGCACCGGCCTATCCACCTGTTTTTAAAGAATGTATATTTATTTATTTGAAAGTCAGAGAGACAGAGATGAAGAGACAAAGATCTCTTCCATCCCTCTGTCTCCTCAGCACATTAACAGGAAGCTGGATCAGAAGTGCGGAGTAGCAGGGCCGGCGCCGGCCCACTTGGTCAATCCCCTGCCTGCGGCGCCCACATCCCATGTGGGCACCAGATTCTGTCCCGGTTGCTCCTCTTCCAGTTCAGCTCTCTGCTGTGGCCTGGGAGTGCAGTGGAGGATGGCCCAAGTACTTGGGCCCTGCACCCCATGGGAGACCAGGAGGAAGTACCCTGCTCCTGGCTTCGGATCGGTGCAGCAGCGGCCGTGGCGGCCATTTGGGGAGTGAACCAACGGAAGGAAGACTTTTCTCTCTGTCTCTCTCTCACTATCTGTAACTCTACCTGTCGAGTAAATAAATAAAAATCTTAAAAAAAAAAAAAAAAGAAGTGCAGAGTGGCTCAGTTTCCATCCAGGGGCTCCAGTATGGGATGCGGGCTCCCCAAGTAGGCGCTGCAGCACCTACCCTTCTGCGCTCTTTTTAGGTGAGGAAGGTGAGACTCAGGCTGAGTGCCTTAGTTCAAGGTGATGGAGCTTAGCAAGGGCGGGGCCGAGATACAGGTCTGTGTGTGACTCCACAGCCTTCCCTGTCACCGTCACCTCATCCTCCCCAACCAGCAGTTCAGCAAATATTTATTGAATGTGTACCGCGTTCTGGACGATTTTGACAGTTGAATAGCAATTTATTGTGAGTTTATTAATAAAAGTAGTTCTAACTGTTGTCTTTGTTGTGTAGTTTTGGGGAAGTAGGGCTTTTTATTTATTTATTTTTAAAGATTTATTTATTTGAAAGGCGCAGAGTTCAGAGAGGCAGAGGCAGAGAGAGAGAGAGGTATTCCATCCATTGGTTCACTCCCCAGATGGCCACAATGGCCAGAGTGCACCAATCTGAAGCCAGGAGCCAGGAGCTTCTTCCAGGTATCCCATGTGAGTACAGGGGCCAAAGGACTTGAGCTATCTTCCACTGCTTTCCCAGGCCACAGCAGAGAGGTGGATAAGTCGAGCAGCCGGGGGGCTGGCACCGTGGCTCACTTGGTTAATCTCCGCCTGCGGCGCCAGCATCCCATATGGGTGCCAGATTCTAGTCCCGGTTGTTCCTTTTCCAATCCAGCTCTCTGCTGTGGCCGGGGAGGGCAGTGGAGGATGGCCCAAGTGCTTGGGCCCTGCACCCCATGGGAGACCAGGAGGAAACACCTGGCTCCTGGCTTTGTTTAGGCGCAGCATCAGCCGTGGCGGCCATTTAGGGGGTGAACCAGTGGAAGGAAGACCTTTCTCTCTCTCTCTATCTAACCTATCTGTAAAAAACAAAAAAGAAGCCGCCACCTAGCGGCGCCGGCACACCGGGTTCTAGTCCCGGTTCGGGCACCGGATTCTGTCCCGGTTGCCCCTCTTCCAGGCCAGCTCTCTGCTGTGGCCCGGGAAGGCAGTGGAGGATGGCCCAAGTCTCTGGGCCCTGCATCCCATGGGAGACCAGGAGAAGCGCCTGGCTCCTGGCTTCGGATCAGCGCGGTGCTCTGGCCGCAGCACGCCGGCCGTGCCGGCCATTGGAGGGTGAACCAGCGGCAAAGGGAAGACCTTTCTCTTTGTCTCTCTCTCTCTCTCTCACTGTCCACTCTGCCTGTCAAAAAATAATAATAATAAAAAGAAAAAAAAAACAAAAAAGAAGAGGAAGTGGAGCAGCTGGGACTAGAACTGGCACTTGTATGGGATGCTGGCACTGTAGGTAGCGGCTTTACCTGCTACACCACAACACCAACCTGAGGATTTTTTAATTATTTAATTTATTTGAAGGGAAGAGAGATACCCAGATATATCTCCCATCTGCTGATTCACTCCCCAGATATTTGAATCTGGGCCGGTTGCAGTCAGGAGCCAGGAACTCAATCTGGGTCTCCCACCTGAGTGGCAGGAACTCACCTTCTTGGGCCATCACCAGCTGCTCCTCAGATTAAACATTAACAGAAGGTAGACACGGGCATGGAGGTGGGATTCGAACCTGGACACCCTGACATGGGAGGTGGGCATCCCAAGCATTGTCTCAACCACAATGTCAAGCACCGGCCCCAAGTGGGAATTTTAACGTATTTTTAAAATTTATCTGTAGGCTCTGCATAAATTTAGATAGATTTAGACATGAATATGACCATGATGAAGCTTTAATTATTCACAGACCAACTTTCTGTTGTTTTCAAGCAACCAAAAAGGAGTGCTAAATCCAAGATCAAGAAAAGAGAAGAAAATGCCTTAGATAGTCAGGAAGGAGCTTTTGAACATTGTTGACAATTCC
Source organism: Oryctolagus cuniculus (assembly GCF_964237555.1). Classification (NCBI taxonomy): domain Eukaryota; kingdom Metazoa; phylum Chordata; class Mammalia; order Lagomorpha; family Leporidae; genus Oryctolagus; species Oryctolagus cuniculus. The sequence continues at coordinate 116,702,391 of NC_091442.1, read as the reverse complement.
TGAGACGACTCTTAAGTGCCAGAAGTACTGTGAGGAGTTGGTTCTTCCACCAGAAGTTGGAATGTGTTGATTAAACTGACATTGTGTGGTTATAAATAGGGCAGCACTTTCTGAGAAGAAAGCCAAAAAACACAGGTGAAAGGATGTGCAAGGAAAGCGAGAAGGAAGAGGTAGTGTGGTGGACAAGGTGTAGACTGATGGCAGTTCCCTGAGTGAGTCCCGGAGAGGACGGAGAGGACGCACTCCTCTGGGGGGGGGGGGGTGATGGACCCCCTGCTGTCAGATACAGAGGCGTGGAAGCCATGGGCCTGGGGGCCAGCTCCTTTGAATGCAAAGTCAAACCACAATGAGGGGTAGGCACTTGGTGTTGCAGGTGAGAGTTCCTGGATTTGGAACCTGCTCCAGCTGGTTCCAGCTTCTTGCTGATGCAGACCCCAGTAAGCAATGGTGATGGCTTGACTAATTGGGTTCCTGCCACCCATTTGCGAGTTCTGGATTGAATTTCCCAGTTCCTGGCTTTGGCTCTGCAGGCATTGTGGACATTTGGAACGTGAACCAGCAGATGAGAGAGCGTACTCTCTTAAAAAAAATGCTGGTAAGGAGGAGAAATTGTGTATTACCAATGGGAATGTAAAATGGTGCTACAGCTGTTGGAAACATTTTGGTGGTTCCTCAAATCACCGAAGCTAGGATTACCATCCCATCCAGAGCTTCTGCTGGTTACAAACACGGGACAATTGAAAGCAGGGAGTTGGCTGGCACCGGGGCTCACTAGGCTAATCCTCCACCTGCGGCACCGGCACTCCGGGTTCTAGACCTGGTTGGGGCGCCGGTTCTGTCCTGGTTGCTCCTCTTCCAGTCCAGCTCTCTGCTGTGGCCTAGGAAGGCAGTTGGAGGATGGCCCAAGTGCTTGGGCCCTGCACCCCATGGGAGACCAGGAGGAGGTACCTGGCTCTTGGCTTCAGATCGGCGCAGTGCGCCAGCCGTGGCAGCCATTTGGAGGGTGAACCAATGGAAGGAAGACCCTTCTCTCTGTCTCTCTCTGTCACTAACTCTGCCTGTTAAAACAAACAAACAAACAGGGAGTTACGGATGCTTTCACAGCAGCCAAAAGGTGATAGCCCCGTAAATGTCCATCAGACTGATGAATAGATAAAGTGAGGTCCATATAGACAATGAAATATTATTCAGCCTTAAAAAGGGAATGAAATCATAATAGGCGCTACACATTGGTGGACCTTGAAAATAAGTGAAATAAGCCAGTCACAAAAGGACAAATACAATTTCACTTACATAAATTATGTATGCATAAGCAAATTCTTAGAGACAGAAAGTAGAATGTATGTTGCCAAGGATGAAGGGGTTGGGGGATCATTGTCTGTGGTACAGAATTTCTGTTTGGGATGTTGAAAGGTTTTTGAAATGAATAGTGGTGATGGCTGCGCAACATTGTGAATCTACCTCATGCCATTGTATGGTTAAAATTGGTTAAAATGGTAACTCTCCTTTGGGTGTGGATGCATATGCCTGTGAGCCAGGGTATGAACAGTGTGGGCACGTGTGTCCACCGTGACTCGGCCTGCCGCGGAGACTCCCAGACATCAGCGGTGGAGCACTTGTGCTCTCTGGGCGCCCAGTAGCCAGCCAGCTGATCCTGCTCCGTCTCCTGAAGCCACACTTAGGAACATGGAGAGTGAATCAGTCACCAAGAAACGTTAAATTACAGGAAAGTTGAAATGGTTTCCGGAAGGGAGTACTGGATGACCAGGATGTGTGAAACTACTTTTCACTACGTAACTGACTGTACTGTTGCTTTTTTTTTTTTTTTAATAGTTATGCATTTCTATTTTGAAAAGCTAAAGGGCTGGTGCTGTGGTGTAGCAGATAAAGCTGGTGCCTGCAGTGCTGGCATTGAATCCCAGCTGCTCCACTTCCATTCCGGTTTTCTGCTATGGCCTGGGAAAGCAGCAGAAGATGACCCAGGTCCTTGGGCCCCTGCACCATGTGAGAGACCTGGAAGAAGCTCCCGGCTGCTGGCTTCAGATTGCCAGAACTCCAGCCATTGTGATCATTGTGAACCAGCAGATGGAAGACCTCTCTCTCTCTCTCTCTCTACTTCTCTGTAATTCTGCCTTTCAAATAAATAAATAAATATTTTTTTTAAAAAAGGAGAGTCAATTAAAAATTAATTCATTATGGTGAAAAAGCAAAGGAAAAGCTTTGCCTTACTCTGTGTAGAAAGCCAGGAGTCCACATGTTTATGTAAGACTAATGCAAAGGTCTTCAGGCAGGTCTGAGGCAAACAGTTTCCCTCTGCTACGCAGTACACTGATGGACGACTGATTTTCTCCTCTGTGACTCTAGTCCTAATAGAGGCTTTGCTGCGGTTTTCTCTACCCATTGTTCCTGCAAATAACTGCAGGTTAGGAGAATCATATAAAAGAATGGATGTTCAAATACTTGAAAATTATAACATGGGTTTTGCTTTGCAGTTTCAAAAAGCAAGAGCCATAGCTATGTGTCTGGTGCTATAGTTGTCCCTTGGTATCCACAAGGGGCTGGTTCCACGAACACTATTTTTCCCTTATTACCTTAATCAACATTACTGCTGTCTTCTGCTACCTTCCCAGACGCAGTAGCAGGGAGCTAGATTTGAAGTGGAGCAGCCGGGACTTGAACCGACACTCTGATATGGGGTGTTGGCATAGCGAGCGGCAGCTTAATTTGTGCATCACAAGGCTGACCCCTCTACTGCCCAAGTATTTAAGGAACTATTGTTTCCAAATCTTTAGGGCACACACATCTGATTCTTAAATTCTTCCCAATTAGAGAATGGATATGTAAACTTTTCTTCTGTTGTGACTTCTTAAATGTTTTGTTTTAGTAAAGCATTGTGCGTAGTACTACAGGGTAGAATGAATACATTGGGTCGGTAGTGAGATTCTGATCCTCGTTTTTCTGTTAAGTCACTGAAGACTTAGTGCTCTGATTCTGTGGCTGAACATCAGGGATTGGCTGTGTTAGAGTCCTGAAGTTCTAGCTGTGAAAGTTTCGTCATTCCAGGTTTCATTGGCATTTTTCTAAAGCTGATAAAAGATGAAAGGAAGTTTGCTTATATTACTGTTCATATAAAAATAGAGTTCACTTCAATATTGAAGTGAGTGAGACTCGGATTCTGAAGGGGCTTAGTCAGTGGATGACTCAAGCAGCCTTCATGCAAGGAGGTCTTACGGAGCAGTCAGTTTCAAGGTTCATTTCCTGATGACTTTGAATTAAAATCCAGGGTCTCGTTTTGATATTAAGAAAGGTAAGAAATCTGACATGATCTTGCATCTTATCTCTGTTCAGATATTTTTCAGAAGTAATTAACTACTTCTCAGGGGTTGACTTCTCCCATGCCAGCTTTCATTGACATACTGTTGTTTCAGTCATTCTCCCTGAGTTGCTTTTCCCAAGAGTAAAGGACTGGGCTCATACCTTTGCATCAAGATCCAGGGAGTATTTTAGGCTTGGCGTGCTCAGACCTGGCCGACTTGATTAATAATGTGGACAAACTAGTGCGTTAGAACATTCTTTAAGTTCCAAGTCACAAACTGTGTTTTAAATGAATACAGGAATGTATAAAATTAATACTTCAGTCCTGAGCAGCACAGACAGCCAAATGCCAATAGCCCTGGGTGACTGTCTGCGAGGCTCTTGCTTGCCCTGCACATTTCTTCCCCTGCGTTAAGCAGTGCCAAGAGCAGTCAGGAGAGAGTTTGCTCCTTGGCGCTCTGCTACCCTCTGCTTTCGGCAGGGAAAAAGGCTGCTGTTTTACTTCTTAAACTCCTACCATATGGAAAATTTCTAAAAATAAACGTTGGATTTGTTATTGGACTTCTAAATTTGTAACCTCCACTATCCATGACTAAAGGCAATATAAATACCTATGGTTACTCTATGTACAAAGTTGTGGCACTGTTTCAGTGAGGAAGGTCACTCGACACAGTATCTGACTTATCAATTAAATCAGTTTACTGTCAGTTTTTGTCTCAGCGGGCATGGACGAACACAGTTTTGTTGTCAGGCAAGAGTTACTTGGTCGTTTCTAATGAATCTACTTTACCTTTTGTTCATTAATTATGGATATAATTATGTGGCCGACATATTCATGAAAATGTGGAAGTACATTGGATTTTGACAACTTGAATGTACTAAGGGAGCTAACTTTTAGAAAGAATTCCATTGTTGCTCTTTTTGAAAATTTGCATCAGTTGGGCCTTCAATCAACAGAATATAATGAGCAACTTTAAACATGTTTTAATTTTTTTTTTTTTTTTACTTTATTTGAAGGCAAAGTCTTGCAACAACCTAGGCTGCTGCCTCCCAAGGAACACATTATTGGCAGGAAGCTAGAATCAGAATTGGAGCCAGGGCTTGAACCCAAGCATTCTGACATGGGGTGTCGGCACCTCAAGGGTCGTCGTCTTATTTATTTATTTATTTGAAAGTCAGAGCTATACACAGAGGTCTTCCATCCACTGGTTTACTCTCCAAATGGCCACCATGGCAGGAGCTGCGCCGATCTAAAGCCATGAGCCAGGAGCTTCTTTCAGGTCTTCCCACATGGGTGCAGGGACCCAGGATTTGGGCCATCTTCCCAGGCCATAGCAGAGAGCTGGATCGGAAGTGGAGCAGCTGGGACTTGAACCGGTGCCCATATGGGATGCCAGAACTGCAGGCAGCAGCTTTATCCATTGTACCACAGCGCCGGCCCCCAGGGTCAGCTTAACCCCTGCACCAAATGCCTGCCCCTGTGAGCACTTATTATATGTCAGGTACTGTTAGGTCTTGGGGGATACAGAGTTACATAAAAGATGACTCTTGTTCAGACAAGTAAGAGAGAGAAAAAAGGAAACCTGGGACACTAAACTGCTTTAAGTGCTGCTATAATAGAGAAACAGCTAAATGCTATGAAATCGGGACAGGCTTTGCAAAAATATTTCAGTTGTATCTTTAGTAATAATAGTTGTTTACAATAATGGCTATATTTTATTGGGTGCCTACTGTGTGCCAGGATTAATGTTACCTACCAGGAAAAGGGGAGGAGTGCATCCCAGGCAGTGAGAGAAGTAATAGAGCTTTAAAGGATTACAGGTTGTGGAAGGAAGTTTGGTGTGGCTGAATTAGCAGAGCGAGAGGCAGATGCCAGAGCAAAGGCTAGTCTGACCCTGGGAAGTCAGCTTTTTATTTTATTTTAAGATTTATTTATTTGAGGCCGGCGCCGCAGCTCAATAGGCTAATCCTCCACCTGGCAGTGCCGGCACACCGGGTTCTAGTCCCGTTGGGGCGCCGGATTCTGTCCCGGTTGCCCCTCTTCCAGGCCAGCTCTCTGCTGTGGCCCGGGAAGGCAGTGGAGGATGGCCCAAGTGCTTGGGCCCTGCATCCCATGGGAGACCAGGAAAAGCACCTGGCTCCTGCCTTCGGATCAGCGCAATGTGCCGGCCGCGGTGCGCCGGCCGCGGCGGCCATTGGAGGATGAACCAACGGCAAAAAGGAAGACCTTTCTCTCTGTCTCTCTCTCTCACTATCCACTCTGGCTGTCAAAAAAAAAAAAAAAAAAAAAAAGATTTATTTATTTGAAAGGCAGTATTAGGAAGGGAGGGATAGAAAGGTCTTCCATCCTCTGGTTCACTCCCCAAATGGCCACAATAGCTGGAGCTGGACCAGTCCCAAGCCAGGAGCCAGGAGCTTCTGGGTTGCACCTGGGTACAGGGGCCCAAGCACTTTGGTCATCCTCCACCACTTTCACAGGCACACCAGCAGGGAGCTGGATTGGAAATGGAGCAGCTGGGACTCGAACCGGCACCAATATGGGATGCTGGTGCCACAGCAGCAGCTTTACCCACTATTCCACAGTGCCTACCCTGAGTTCAGCTTTTGGAAGACTTTAGATCCACTGTGGCTACCCCGTGTTTGTTCTCTTTTTCTTTCTTGGAAAGCTTTTCTTCCCTCTTGCCAACCTAACCTATTATTAAAGATCCAGCTTTAGGGCATCTGTTAAGTGAATATTTCCTCCCCTTCTCCAAAAATCTTACTGATTTTTTACAGAATGATTGCACTAAGAAGCTGTGCCTCCCAATAGGGCATGTAGTTTCTTGAACCATTTCTTTGTGTCACCCAGTCTGATCTGCCCAACTCATTTCTGCATTCCTGGAGGGCGGAGCGTGAGTTCTCCAGCTCCTGATGTAACGCTCTCAGTGTTGCGGGGACTCACGTACATCCGGGTGGATGAACACGATCCTTTGCAGTAAGCACAGTGGGTGAGATCGCCCGTGTCTAAGAGGCATTCCTTAACGCGCATGAGAGCAGTTCTCAGAAGTATTGCTCGGTTGTGACTTGGATATAAGATGGGCTAATTACAGTACCTATCTCAGAAGAGTTCTTGTGAGGGTTAATTAGGACTCTTAAGCACTTAGGACAGTGTCTAGTCCATGGCAAGTGCCCAGGTAATGTTGTGTGTTACTTAGCTCTGCCTCTGTGGGCCTGGCTGCCGGTGAGAACCCAGCCACTGCTGGGTGAGTAGAAAGGATAGAAAGGAGCGAAACAGCCTCTTGTCTTTGAAGCCACATGGCCTTTGGAACTGGAAGCACATGAACTTTTGTTTTTCTGTTTGTGTTTTAGTGATTGAAGGGTATGGTTGGCATGGAATTGAATTTCATCTCTCTGTGGGAATTGTAAGCAAGGTAGGTGCCAGGTTTATTTACTCTTCTCTGTCTTCTTTCCTAATGTGTTTGTTAATATTTTCAGTTATACTGACCTAAAATAGGTCAGATTTGATTATTGTTTAAGGAAAACATTGTTTGTAGCTTCACTCATCATGGCCCCCGTGATGGTCTGTCACCATGCTTTATCTAAAGTTGTGGACTATATCTGGTCTCTTGCTAGAATGTGTTGAATGCTAAGGATAAACATAATCAACTTATAATTTCGGTAATCATAGAATTGCGAATATATCCCAGGCTCTGTGGTCTGATCCTGGAGGGCAGAAGTTCTTGTGTTGGATGGAGCCTTGTGTGGGTTGGTGAGCAGTAGTGGCTCTGAAGTTCAGTGGCTGTGTGTGGACTGGACTGAGTGCAGCAAAGAGCCTGTCTTGACACTGGCCAGGCAGCCACTGGCTGCAGTGACTTTGTCCCTGATGTCAGTGCTGTCCTCTTAACCACTGGAGTTTGATTTGACACAGTGTGCTTATGTCTGGGGCCTGAGCAAAAGTACATCAGATGTGACTTTTGCTCGTATCTGTCTTGTCTGTATATGTCAGGTGCCCACAAAAAGAGCTATAGAAGGCAGCTTCACGTAGCTCTGCAAACCTATTTCTGCCAGAACATTTCCTGTCAAAGTAAGGACTAGGGCTAGTTCACCTAGTTCCAGTTTTTTGTCATCGAATAAGTTGTGAAACCCATTGCTCATTGGTACAGGAGACGTGGATCTCTCCGAGAGTGAACTTGATAGCCAAACCAACAGTTCTCAGAGTTCTCCAACCAGGAAATTTCTGAACTTGTGAGTTCACGAGTTGAGTTGATGTCAGTGTTTGGACTCTGGCTGCACCCATACCTAGAACAGCACAGGTTCTGGAAAACTGGTTTCTTTCAGAAGCCAAGAACAGGAACCTGTCACACAGTGCTGCGAGGAATGGTTGAGCCACATTCTGCAGCAGGAGGAGCCGTGGCCCTGGGGTTGACGCTGCTGCCTTGGGAGGGAAGGGTAGGGGAAGGTGAATCTCTGCCACTTCATCGTCACGTGTGGCTGAGTTCTCAGTGGTCAGTCAGGACAGGCTCTTCCATCTGCTTGTACATTGGGGGTTAACAGACAGGAACTACTTCATGGAAGCATCCTGGAAGGAGAAGAGAGGAACTAACATGTACTGAACACTTACAGAGGGTTCCGCGTGGTACTGTGAATTCCATGGACTTTTTCTGAAATGTATCAAGTTCATAGATACAGGTTTTCAAGTCTAGGTGGGTAATATTTTGAGTGCCACTGTCTTGAACTGTTGTGGCCTTTATGATCGTTATATATAGGAAATAAAATAGTTGTATGTTGATTGATGTTACATTGTTTGTGTTTTTAGAACATTTTATGGAGAAGGAAAGAATATACTGCATGAGTTAGTGGAGTTTTTTGTTTTTATTTTCTGGGCTTGCTACTGATTTAGCCAAAGGCAGGGAGGAGACTAGAAGGTTTGAAATTAGAGACACCTGTGCTGTTCTGGGAAGTTGAGACTCCTGACCTAGGGTTTGCTGAAGTTGACGCAGGGGAGGTCAGAGTAGGTTAATATTTTCAGAGCCCAAAGCAGATGTGTATTGGGGTTGCTTATAGGTGGAGTTTTGCCTGATCTTTGTATCTGCAGACAGCATGAATAAGATACAGAACTGTTCTTTGGGGAAACTGCTGTGAAAGTCCCGGATCCCATGCAAATTAATTTCCAAAAATACCAAAAAAAATTCCCCATTTGACTGTTTTGATTGGCTGAGGGAATTGTCTGTTGTTATCCTGCCTGTAAAGAAATGGCCACACATTCTTTTAAAACAATTATAAATTTGATTTTCTCCTGTTCAGTTTTTTTGTTTTGAAATTCTCATTGGAGGTGTCATTTCTGTGTCTCAGTCACTTGCTGTAATTGTGGGATCAGAATTAATTGTTCATTTCTCTTAGGTAATACAAAATTAAGTTGATGTGTTCTTTCTTCTTATTCCATAGCTAGGGATCCTCAGTCTGTTGTCTTTCTACTGCTAAAATAGTGCGCTTTCATTGTGGTCTGAGAGTAACCCAGGGACAATACTGTCCTTTCAAGAATCGAAATGGATGTGTTAATATGTCTTTTCTTTGCTTTCTTATTTTAACTATTTTCTCAATTTTTATTTATCTGGAAGGCAATAACAGAGAGGGAGGTGGGGAGAAGGAGAGGTATTTCCCATCCACTGGTTCACTCCCCAAATGTGTGCAAGAGCTGGCACTCAGCCTAGCTGAGGCTGGTGGCCAGAAACTCATTCCAGGTCTCCCTTGTTGGTCGCAGGGACCCAAGTACTTGAACCATCACCAGCTGCCTCCCAGGGTGCATATTAGGAGGGAGCTAGACTCACGAGTGGAGCCAGGACTCCAACCCAGATACTCTTTTTTTTTTTTAAGATTTATTTATTTATTATTTGAAAGTCAGAGTTACACAGGAGAGGCAGAGAGAGAGAGAGAGAGAGAAAGAGAGAGAGAGAGAGAGAGAGAGAATCTCTTCCATTCGCTGGTTAACTCCCCAATTGGCCACACGGCTGGAGCTGTGCCGATCCAAAGCCAGGAGCATCCTCCAGGTCTCCCACATAGGTGCAGGGGCCCAAGGACTTGGGCCATCTTCTACTGCTTTCCCAGGCCATGGCAGAGAGCTGGATCAGAAGTGGAGCAGCTGGGTCTCGAACCGGCACTCATATGGGATGTTGGCACTGTAGGCGGCGGCTTTATCCCCTATGCCACAGTGCCGCCCCCCTGATGCTCTTTTTTTTTTCTTAAAGATTTATGTATTTATTCGAAAGTCAGAGTTACACAGAGAGGAGAGGCAGAGAGAGAGAGAGAGAGAGAGGTCGTAGAGAGAGAGAGAGAGGTCTTCCATCTGTTGGTTCACTCCCCAATTGGCCACACGGCTGGAGCTTTGCCGATCCGAAGCCAGGAGTTTTCCCTGGTCCCCCACACAAGTGCAGGGGCCCAAGCACTTGGGCCATCTTCTACAGCACTCCCAGGCCACAGCAGAGAGCTGGATTGGAAGTAGAGCAGCCAGGATTCAACCAGCGCCCATACGGGATGCCAGTGCTGCAGGCGGAGGCTCAGCCCACTATGCCACAGTGCCGGCCCCCATTCAGTAATTTTAATCAAGTCTTTGGAGTTGTGCAGTCTTTACCTGACTCCATTTCTATCACCTCCAAAAGATCCTGTGTTCATACCTCATTTTAACTTGCTTTAAAGTCATCCACAAATCTTTTCTATAAACTTTTCTACCACTCTGCCTGATCTGTGTCTTCTTCCTCTCTTATTTATTCATTAGTTTCTTACTGCGGGATGGACATACCACTCTTTTGTCATTTTTATCCTTTTTTTTTTTAAATAAAGGAGTTATATATTTATTTGAAAGGAAGAGAGAAAGAGAGAGGGGGAAAGACAGAAAAAGAGATCTTCCATCCGCTGGTTCATCTCTACATGGCCACAGTAGCCAAGTCATAGCCGGGAACTCCATGAGACCGGCAACCAGGAGCCAGGAACTCCCACAAGGGTGGCAAGTGCCGGAGGGTCTGGGCCATCCTCCGCTGCCTCCGAGGTGCTTTATCAGGAAGCTGGAGCCGAGTGGAGTAGCCAGGACGTCAGCCAGCACTCGAGTATAGGATGCCACGTGGCGAGCAGGGGCTCACGTGCAGCAGCACGATGCCGAGCCCATTTCCGACCTCACCACTGTCTGCAGGGTGGGGCTGCTCTTGGAAAGAGAGGGTTTGGCTCTTAGTGAAACTGATTTGCTTTTCTTGGAAGACTTGATTCCATAATTCTGCATTTTGTGCAGCAGGTAAGATGCTGCTTGGGACACACATCCCTGCTCCGGAGTGTCGGGGTTCAGGCCTAGCTCTGCTTCTGATTCCACGCACCCTGGGAGGCACACAGGTGATGGCTCAAGGAAGTTGGGTCTCTACCATCCACCTGGGAGATGCAGATTGAGTGCCTGGCTTTGGCCTGACCCAGCTCTGGCCATTAGTGGGCATTTGGGAGGTAAAACAAACTTTATTTTATTCCAAAATGAATAAAATAAATAAATTTAAAAAGACTTCTTCTGGGGCTAGCATTGTGGCATAGTGGGTAAAGCTGCCGCCTGCAGTGCTGGCATCCCATATGGGTGCTGATTTGAGTCCCGGCTGCTCCACATCCGATTCAGCTCTCTGGTATGGCCTGGGAAAGCAGTAGAAGATGGCCCAAGTCCTTGGGCCCGTGCACCCACGTTGGAGACCCAGAAGAAACTCCTGGCTCCTTGCCAGGATCAGCACAGCTCCAGCTGTTGCGGTCAATTTGGGAGTGAACCAGCGGATGAAAGACCTCTCCCTCTGCCTCTCCTTCTCTCTCTGTTTAACTCTGACTTTTGAACAAATAGATAAATCTTACAAAAAAATAAAGACCTCTTCTTATTCATACTTTTCTGTTGACTTCATTTGATCGATCGAGCTATCTATATATTGTTTATTTGAAAGGCAGAGTGACAGAGAAAGAAAGAAATAGATATTTCATCTGCTGGTTTTTCCTTTTTTTTTTTTTTTCCAATGGTTAATCCACTCCCCAAATGGCCACAATGGTTGGAGCTGGGCTGATCCAAAGCCAGAGCCCAGAGCCCCTCATGGGTCTCCCACACAGGTGCAGGGGCCCAAGGAATTGCACCATCTTCGACTCTTTCCCAGGCCGTAGCAGACAACTGGACGGGAAGAGGAGCGGCTGGGGCATGAACCAGCACCCATATGGGATGCGGGCGCTGTAGGTGTAGGCTTAGCCTATAACACCACAGTGCCGGCCCTCTTCCTTTGTTTTTTTTTTTTTTTTTTTTTTTTTTTTTTTTTTTTTTTTAACAGGCAGAGTGGACAGAGAGAGAGAGAGAGACAGAAAGGTCTTCCTTTGCCGTTGGTTCACCCTCCAATGGCCGCCGCGGCCGGCGCACTGCGCTGATCCGATGGCAGGAGCCAGGTGCTTCTCCTGGTCTCCCATGGGTGCAGGGCCCAAGCACTTGGGCCATCCTCCACTGCACTCCCAGGCCACAGCTTCCTTTGTTCTTAAAGGAAATAATTTATCTGTTTTTTGTTTTTTGTTTATTTGTTTGCTGATTTTTATGCATGCAGACTAGGTGTTTTGCTGATTTCGGTAATTCGTTTTTTGTGTAAGTCAGTGTTCAGAAGCTTAGTATGTGAGGTAAATGAAGGTTCTAGGACATTTACCTAAAGACCCATGATGCAAGTTTGTGCCATGAACGGTGATGTTAGATCTCATCATTTGGTAGAGTTCCTGGTTGTCATATTTACCCATTGTAAAGTTGTCTTTCCCCTGTTTAAATACGTAATCTATAGGATGATGCTAGTTATTTTCTTTAGATATCTCTTGTGCACAAGTACCATCTAGTTGTCACAATAGAAATACCACTTCTTATAGCAACAAGTTGAACTGGCTAATGCTGTTTTGTTTTCCCTGAAAAGAAACTGTTTATTTAATGAGTTCAAATTTCTTAAGTACAACTTTAGGAATATAGTGATTCTTTCCATCATACCCGTTCTCCAACCCCCCCCCCCCCATAGGAGTATAGTGATTCTTTCATACCCGTTCTCCAACCCCCCACTCCCATCCCACCTCCTCCTCCCTCTCCCATTCCCAGCCCCATTCTCCATTAAGAAAACAAACAAACAAACAACCCTGATCCTGGACAAGGGCTGTCCGGTCACTGCTTCTCAGCGTCAGCTTCACTCCTACGGGTTTCCTTTGGTGCTCTGGCTAACGCTCTGGCTAACTGACTGTTACATGGAAGGTGCTCTGTAAGAAGACAGAGTTCAGAGTTCATTTAATTTGAGCTTCTTGGTAATGTGAGCTTTTAAGTGCAGAGTTTAAATACAGTTGCTAAGAGCTGTGGGATACAAATCTGGTTTTTCTTCAGTCATAAGGAATTTTTGCTGATAGCCTTTTCATTTATACCTCAATGGAGCACACTACCATTTCTCGTAGTCTTCAGACAAGTTCTCCCCTGCTTTCCCTTCCTCCGGTCTCATCTCGGTGTCTTGGAACATCTCCCATCGAGGGCTTGGAGTCCCCAGTTCAGCAGTCAGCCAGCCTCTCCATGTCTCCACATTCTCTGTGTGGTAGAAGTGTGTTGCCTCATATGCACGCTGTGAGCAGTGGGTAGACATCAGCCCTGTTTCTGGTCACGTGCTTAGGAAGCTATGTCTTCTCAGCCTGGTAAAAATTGTCATACAATAATCAGTGACTTTTATCTCGAATCTGTGCACTATACTCTGGGTGCTTACATAAACATATAAATGTACCTGTGATCTTTGCCCAAGGAAATAATCTTAGATGTTTACTTTGTAAATTTCCTCTATTCCATTCTTTCTTTTTGAAACTTGAAGGAGATGTAGATTCTGTTTTAATTTAGGATACTTGTAGAGTCCGTTTCTTAACCACTTTTTTCCTTAAATGTCTACATTTGCTGCATAGCACTTTGAAAATAATACTTAGGGACTTGTCTAGTGCTTCAAAACAGGTGGTGAATACTTTTCTGCCGCAGCGTGTATGATCTAACATGCACTTTGGTAGCTGCCTTCTTCACTTCCCTGAACTGCAGGCCACAAGTCATTCTGTGGCCATCAGTTGGTCTAAGCAGAGTATCAGCTAAACTTTTCAGTGGTTCTCAAAGGAAAAGATACCATATTCCCAGAGGGTATTTAGAAAAGGATAGGGGGATTTTTGGTTGATGACTGTGGACAGGAGACATACTGCTGGTATTTGGTGGTCAGGGACCTGGGATAATAGTACAAAATCAGTAGTGAGAAATTTAGCTAAAGACTTGGTGAGCTGGTAGATGTTTTATCTTAGTTATTAAAAGAAATTATTGGGACTGGTGCTGTGGCACAGCAGGTTAAGCCAGAGCCTGCAGCACCGTCATCCCATATGGGCACAGATTCAAGTCCCAGCTGCTCTACTTTCTATCCAATTCCTTACTAATTCTCCTGGGAAAGCAGTGGAAGGTGGCCCAAGTCCTTGGGCCCCTGCACCCATCTGGCACACCCGGAAGAAGCTCCTGGCTTCTCGCTTCTGCCTGGCCCAACCTCATCACTGTGGCTATTGGGGAGTGAACCAGCAGATAGATCTCTGTCTCTGTCTCTGCTTCTCTCTGTGTATAACTCTGACTTTGAAATCAACAAATAAATCTTTAAAAATAAAAAAGAAATTGATTGCTTAAGACAGGAAGGTTTTTTTGAAAGAAACTGTCAGATCTCTTGTGAATTCTGAAAGGAGAATTAGGACAGCAAGGTATTTTCCTGAAGATATGCCATTATGAATGTTTTTTGGTGATGTCTTGGGATGCCCGCATCCCTTATCAGAGAGCCTGCTTTTAATCCAGCTTCCTGCTAAATGCACACTCTGGGAAGCAGAGTGGTTTTATGGTTAAAGCAGATTGGAGTTTGATTTATTTAGTGATCTGTATAACTTCATGGTTGATAGAAATAACCTTGATTTGTGCCTAGCATTCCAGTGATGTTTAAGTATGTTTGTACTTTTTATTTTTAAAATAGCAAATGATGTATTTGTTTGGCAGATCAATAAGATTTTATTAGGCATATAATTAAATTTGTAGCTTGTTTTACTTGAGCCTAGTATAGGACTTTGGCAAAGATTTTAGGGAAGATAAATATTCACAACTTCCATTTACCCTGTCATCTATAAGGCAGTGTTTCTCAGATATTTTTGGCTGTGACTCATGGTTTAAGACATATTTTGCATTAGGACCCAGTATGCTATAAGTATGAGTATAATAGATATCTGGAACAAAAGTTTCATGAGATAATACCCTTATAGGTGGCATAATTTGTTTCTGTTTTAGTCCATTTAATTTAAATTACAAAATGTTGACCATGGCCAACTAAATTGATTATGAGACCAGTACATTCTGAATTGGTGGTGGGGGGAGGGAAGGAGGGAGGGAGACAGAGAGAGAAAGAGAAAGCTTCTATCTGTTGGTTCATTCTCCAAATGGCTGCAGTAGCTGGTGCTGGGGCAGGCCAAAGTCAGGAGCCTAGAATTCCATCCAGGTCTCCCACATGGGTGGCTTTAAGTACACCAACCATCTACCACTGTTTTCCAGGGCCATTAGCAGGGAGCTCGATTGGAAATGGAGAAGTTGGGACTTGAACTTGCATTCATGTGGGATGTCAGTGGTGCACAGGACTTAACCTGCTATGCCACAGTGCTGGCCCACTGCTTAAGGATTCTGACCAAGCTTTAAAATATAGCCAAGTCTGTTCTGTCTGCCGAGTGGCGCTGGTGACTGAGCTGACGCCATCCCTCTGTCAGACTTCTCCATAGCTCCTCACTGTGCCCCCTGCTTCCTTCATGCCCTGCATCCACCCAGCTCTGTTCCTTGAGCTCATTGATGCTTTTAAAATGTTATTTTGGTCATATCATTCCCACTATCTGCTCTCTTCTTTTTTTTTTTATTGTGATAAAATACACATAAAATTTACCACCTAAATCACTTTATTTGAAAAACAATTTTTAAAAAGATTTATTTATTTGTTTGAAAGTCATAGTTACACAGAGAGAGGAGAGAGGGAGGGAGGGAGAGAGAGAGAGAAAGAGAAAGTCTTCTATCTGCTGGTTCATTCCCCAATTGGCTATAACAGCTGGAGCTGCGCCGATCCGAAGCCAGGAGCCAGGAGCTTCTTCTGGGCCTCCTATGTGGTGTAGGGGCCAGTCACTTGGGCCATCTTCCACTGCTTTCCCAGGCCTAGCAGGGAGCTGAATCAGAAGTGGAGCAGCCGGGACTCTAACCAGCACCCATGTGGGGTGATATTGCACTGCAGGCAGAGGCTTAACCCACAGCATCAGCCTCCTAAATCACCTTAAAAATTATTTATCTGAGAGACAGAGGAAGAAAGTGAGAGAGCCAGTGCTTCTGTCTAGTAGTTTGTTTCCCAGATGTCTGCAACAGCCAGGGCTGGGCCTGTGAAGCTGGCAGCTGGGATCTCAGTCCAGGCCTCTAGTGTGGGTGGCAGGGACCCAGTTCCTTGACCTATCACTGCTGCCTCACAGGGAAGCTGGAACTGGGAGCTACGCGGGGACTCGAACCCAGGCCCTCTCCTGTGGGATGCGGGTGTCCTCAGTGGTGTCTTAACTGCTGCATCAGGTGTGTGCCCCATCTTAGTCACTTCAGTGGTGCTAAAATGCATTCCTAAAGTTGTACAGCCATTACCTCCTTTCATCCCCATAACCCTTCTCATCTTGTAAAACTACTCTCTACCCATTAAATAATATCTCCTGTTCCTCCCTCCCCAGCCCCTGGCAACCAGCATTCTGCCTTCTTTCTCTTTGATACTGAGATACTCTGAGTTCTCATAAGTGGAATAATACTGTACTCCTATTTACTACTCTTGGCTATAAATCTAACCTATGTGATAAAAAAGCTAATGTTTTAATAAAACTTTAGAGTGGGACCATTGACTTCAGATGTCACGAAGTTAAACCACAGAGTCCTCTTGCTGAGCAACAAATGGTTCCCAACTTGGTGAGCTTTGGTTTCCCGTCTGAAATCACTGGATAATTAGAAAGCCTTTAATCCCTCAAACTCAGACATTGTGTCATCTTTTTGACAAGGTTTTGAGTCAGTGGAAGAGGGTCTATGTCTCTTCTTCCATCCTGATTGTCTCCCCTCTGAGTGCTCAGAGGAGGAAGGTAACCTGTCACACTCAGTGGCTGTGATGGAATAATTCTGGAATTGTGAGTTTTTTTTTAAAGATTTATTTTATTTATTTGAAAGTCATAGTTACACAGAGAGAGAAGGAGAGGCAGAGAGAGAGAGAGGTCTTCCATCGCTGGTTCATTCCCCAATTGACTGCAAGACACAGAGCTGCACCAATCCGAAGCCAGGCGCCAGGAGCCTCTTCTGGGTCTCCCATGAGGGTGCAGGGGCCCAAGGACTTGGGCCATCTTCCACTGCATTCCCAGGCCTAGCAGAAAGCTAGATCAGAAGTAGAGTAGCCAAGACTTGAACTGGTGCCCATATGGGATGCTGGTACTGCAGGCGGCGGCTTTACCCACTACGCCACAGTGCCGGCCCCAGAATTGTGGTTAAAAATAATCTGTACATAGAAGGTGCTATGCAGATGACAAATATCACATATATTACTATGGAGGTAAAAATAGGTAAGCACTGTCTTCCTGTGCACCCTCTGAACTGCTCTGTGGTTACAGTTTTGCAGGATCCACCCGTGCACAGCATCATTTAGGCTCTGCTTTGTCTGCTTCCCTTGAGTCGCAAGGTGGATTCCTTCCAGCATTCTCTTTTATTACATTCTGTGCCTGAGTGTGCTTAATTCAGCCAGAGGGGAAGCTGGGGAATTCATTGCTTGGAGGGTTGGAAATTATCCTCTCATCGCAAGGTAGTTTTGTACCAGAAAAGATAAAGTTACCAAAATTATGACTGCCTATTTGTGAGCTGGCCCCTGGTGTCACGTAGGGAGCTGTGGCTTCATTATCGCACGTTTTGTTTTTCACTAAACATAGTAGTAGCCTTTCCTCTGAGACGCTAGCGTGCTCTCCTGTGACTACATCGGCCTTTCCCCGGGAGGGTCAGCTCTGTTGTTGGATGGTAGTGGTGATGGTGGCAGAAGTTTGTACAGTATACTAGATGAATATACTAAAGTCCTATGAAAACAGGCAAGACTAGGCTCTTGGTTTTTAATCAAGGACGAGTGCTAGAAATAGAGCATTTTGGTGGCACTCAGTCCTGTCAGCTTCTTCCTAGCCCCGTTTGTTTTAGATTTTTAAAAGACCTCATTTGTTAGAAACAAATAGAACCTATCTATGAAGGCCTTGAAATCCGTCAGCCGGTTCGGTGCATTGAGGCTCTTCCGGTAGCAGTGCCTGAAGAGGCTGTGTTCTCAGGAGTACCATGTGTGGTCATGGCCAGATCACCACCCACCCTTTCTCTAATAGAGAGTGCAGTCATGTGCGTACTCTGTCTCTGTAACATGATAACATGAGTTCTGTTTAAGTATAACTGTAATCTCAAAGGGGCTGATGGTATTCATATATTGTTATGAAATCATGCCTTTCCCAAGGAGTCAAAAGTTAGACTGCTCGAGCTGGCGCCGCAGCTCACTAGGCTAATCCTCCACCTTGCGGCGCCGGCACACCGGGTTCTAGTCCTGGTCGGGGCGCCGGATTCTGTCCCGGTTGCCCCGCTTCCAGGTCAGCTCTCTGCTGTGGCCAGGGAGTGCAGTGGAGGATGGCCCAAGTGCTTGGGCCCTGCACCCCATGGGAGACCAGGAGAAGTACCTGGCTCCTGCCATCGGATCAGCGCGGTGCGCTGGCCACAGTGCGCCGGCCGCGGCGGCTATTGGAGGGTGAACCAACAGCAAAGGAAGACCTTTTCTCTCTGTCTCTCTCTCTCACTGTCCACTCTGCCTGTCAAAAAAAAAAAAAAAAAAAAAAAAAAAAAAAAAGTTAGACTGCTTTCCATCTTAGAAAAGGGTGTGTGTGTGTGTGTGTGTGTGTGTTAGAGTTGAGAGTTTCCTTCTGTGACTAAATTCTGTTACCTAGACAGGTGATTTTAGACACATCAGAAATTTGTAATGCTAAACTATGTTTAGCTATGTGGTAAAACATAGAGTCACATGTGACTCAGCAATTCCACTCCTAGTTGTGTACCCAAGAGAACTGAGACCCTAAGTCAACACAAAACTTGTATGCAGATGTTCACAGCACCGTTCTTTATAATAAACAAAAAAGGGAAACAGCCCAAATGTCTATCAGCTGATGAATGGGTAAATAAAATATATTTATTTTATAATTAAATACTGTTTGGCAATGAAGAGGAATAATACATGGATGTGATTCAGCACGGATGAACCTTGAAGACATTGTTAGGTGGAAGGGGTTTGTCGTGAAAGACCAATGTTGTGTGGTTCTGTTTGTGTGCAATGTCAAAGATAGGCAAGTCCATGGAGACGGAAAGTAGCTTAGTTGTTGCTGGCAGCTAGAAGAGAGGTTGAGTGGGTAGTGACGACTAACAGACACGGGGTTTCTTTTTAGGGTGAAGAAAATGCTCTGTTGTTAGATGGTAGTGGTGATGGTTGCAGAAGTTTGTGCAATATGCTAAGATGAATATACTAAAAACCACTGAATTATATACTTAGGGTAAATTTTATGGTATGTGAATTACATCCCAGTAAAGCTATTAATTAAAAAGTAGGACCAAATTATCTATGTGGGTGAGATAGCTACCCTTTTAGTGCATAGAGCTATATGAAATTTTGGCACATGGGATGCCTTGATCAGACATACCCTGAATCATCATTTTCCTAAAGATTTATGCCAACTTGAAAATTTATGATTGTAAAGAAATATTTTCTGTTTTATTGAAAGATTGAACGGTAGACTTAAAATTTTATAGCATCTGCCTCTGTATGGATGAACACAAGAAAGGAATAAGTTGTGTTTTTTATATATGTAATGATCTGGAACTAGGAATATCACAGGAAAGAAAGTACCTGTGTGTCATAAACAATAAAGTTGGCTCATTCTCAGATGAGATACTATATTACACACTTAAATTTTGCAAATACTATAAAGCTTAATACTACCAGTTGTTAACAAGCTTGTGGAAAAAGATAGACCTTATTACACTGTTGGCGTGTGTCAAAATTAGAGCCCTATGGAAAATTTGGCAGGATTTAAAAAAAACATTTATTTATTTGAAAGAGTAAGAGAGGGCGAGAGAGAGAGAGTGTGGGAGGGAGGGAGATAGAGCGAGAGAGAGAGAGAGAGACAGAAAGAGAGAAGGACAAAGATAGATATCTTTCATCTGCTGATTCACTTCCCAGATGTCCACAATAGCTAGGGCTGTGCTAGGCTGGAGCTAGGAGCCAGGAGCTTCATCTAGGTCTCCCATGTGGGTGCAGGGGCCCAAGGACTTGGATCATCATCTCCTGCATTCCCAGGCACATTAGCAGGGAGCTGGATTGGAAGTGGGGCAGCTGGGACTCGAACCAGACTCCGTATGGGATGCTGTGCTGTAGACAGTGGCTTAACCCTCTGTGCCACAGTGCTGGCTCTTTGGCAGGATTTTATAAAGGTGATGGTGAATATATATCCTTGGAACCAGCAGTTCAAGGTATACACCATGTAGGGTGAACTTGGGTTTTATGCAAAAGAAACATGTATAAGCATTTTTATTATTTTTAATTTTTATTTTCATCTACTTGAAAGGCAGAGCAACAGAGAGTGAGAATGAAAGAGAGAGAGAGATTAATTGATTGAATTTAATCCACTGGTTCACTTCCCAGATGCCTGCAACAGCCAGGGCTGGGCCAGGCTGTGCCAGGAGCCTGGAACTCCATTCTGGTCTCCCTTAGAGGTGGCAGGGGCCCAAGCACGTGAGCCATCATCTGCAGCCTCCTAGGATGCATCAGCAGCTGAGCCAAGCTGAAGCCAAGAGCCAGGAACTCTGTCCAGGTCTCCTCTGGGGTGACAGGGACCCTGGTACTGGAGCCATCTGCTGACTCCCAGGGTGCACATTAGCAGGGAGCTGAACTGGAAGCAGGAATAGGACTTGATTCCAGGAACTCTGAAAAGGAATGCGGTCATTGCAAGCAGTAGCTTCACCTATACTGTGCTACAGTGTCCGTGCCCACTTGTATACTTCAAGTCAACTCTGGATTTCTTATAATACCTAATGCAATATAAACACCGTGTAAGTCATTGTTGCACTGTATACTGTATTATTTAAGGAATAATGACAAGAAAACAGTCTACATGTTCAGTATAGAAGCAGTCTTTATATTTTCCATCTGAGGCTGGTTGACTGGGTGGATAGAAACTTGCAGACTTGGATGGCTGACTATCACTTTTCCTTTCTGACATTCTTAAAGGAAAAGATACGAGAAGACTCTTTTCTATTTTGTACAGAGAATGTTTCCTTCCTGGTTTTTCATTGTTTTCCCTAAGAAATTGTTGCATTTTGTGTTTTAGATTGAGTTTCCAAGTTAGATTTACCCCTGGAGCAATATTGTTGAGTTGGAGTGTGTATGTGTACAGGGGTAGGTGGTGGTGGTTGTGGGGTCAGGCTGTGGCTTAAAAAGATCAGATTTAGATTGAACAGGTATGAAATTTCTCTAGTCCCTTTCTTTTTTCCATCTGTCTTTAATTTGCTTAACTTAGTTTTGTTTTGCTTAAAAGGCAGAGACAGAGAAAGAGATCTGAGTAAGATGCCATCTTCTCTTTCAGATATGGTTCAGATTCTGTAGACTGAAGGACAACAAGGTAACTGTTCCCAAAACAGTTGGTGTACACAGGTGTAGTAGAAACAGGATAACAATAAACAATGACCGTTCAGGAACAGAGAAGTCTATAGCAATTATTAGATATTACTGAGTAGGAAGTTTGAAGCGTTCTGTCCATATGGAGTCATAAATTCCTGGATTAAACATTGTTTTTAAGTCTGATGACTTTGCTCTTTTACTTATTTGTCTCTGTGCCTTGTCTGTCTCTGCCTCACCTTAACCTAATGGCAGCTATGGGGAGGTTTTCTGAAACAATGGGCCTGTGTGAGAAGATTACTCTATGCTCCCAACCCCCCTTTAGGGGCAGGTCTTGGGTTTACAGCTGGTGTGGCATAGCTCCAGTCTTGTCTTCTGCTAAGGCTACCATATAGCTGCTGCTGCTTTTGACTGCTCCGCTTTGAAACGTAGGAGCCTTCTCATCCTCCTCTATCATGCTCTGAGGTAAGGAGATGCAAGTGGGCTTGGGATACCAGCCACAGGGACAACTTCTCTGGTAGACGTGTGTCCCATGCCTTCTGCTTACTGTTGCACTAGCGCTAGTCTGAGTGAGACTTCTCTGGGGGCAGTTTGTTGGAAGTTGCAAGAATATAGGCCACACATAAATTTATTTTTAAAAGATTTTTATTTATTTATTTGAAAGGCAGAGCTAGAGAGGGAGAGGGAAAAGGAGAAGAGGAGAGAAAGAGGGAGGGAAGGAGGGAGGGAGGGAGGGAGAGAGGGAAAAAGAGAATTTTCTCTCTGCTGATTGACTTCTTAAATGGTGCAGTGGCTGGGGCTGGGCCAGACTGAAGCCTGGAGCCTGGAACTCTATCCTGGTCATTCATGGGAGGTCCACCTGAGCCATCATCCACTGCTATCCCCCGGCTCATTAGTAGGGAGCTGGATTGGAAGCCGAGCAGCTGGGACTGAAATATGGAATGCTGGTGTTGCAAACAGCAGCTTAACCTGCTGTGCCGCAGCGCTGGCCCCTCACATACAATATTTTGAATCTTTCCTACTATTTATCTTAAAACTATTGTTTTCCAAAATAATCAGGCAGTGGTTTAACCAAATGTTTTACCAGTGTATGACGACGGTTGCTACCTTTTCTGTCTTCGGTAGCTGAGTGCTCACTACTAGCATTTTACTCTTAACCCAGTGCCACAGGATAGGTTCTTTCTTGTGAAGCATCCTACACTTGTTCCATAGTCTACATTGGAGTTATGTTCAATGATTTGTGACCAGAAACTGCCAAATAATAATGGCTTTTGATGTTTTCTTTCTTCCTTCCTTCCTTCCTTCCTTCCTTCCTTCCTTCCTTCCTTCCTTCCTTCCTTCCTTCCTTCCTTCCTTTCTTTCTTTTCTTTCTCTCTTTCTCTTTCTCTTTCTCTTTCTCTCTTTCTTTCGACAGGCAGAGTGGATAGTGAAAGAGAGAGACAGAGAGAAAGGTCTTCCTTTTGCCATTGGTTCACCCTCCAATGGCTGCCATGGCGGGCGCGCTGCGGCCAGCGCACCGCGCTGATCCAAAGGCAGGAGCCAGGTGCTTCTCCTGGTCTCCCATGGGGTGCAGAGCCCAAGCACTTGGGCCATCCTCCACTGCCTTCCCGGGCCACAGCAGAGAGCTGGCCTGGAAGAGAGGCAACCGGGACAGAATCTGGCGCCCCGACCGGGAATAGAACTGGTGTGCCGGCGCCGCTAGGTGGAGGATTAGCCTATTGAGCCGCGGCACCGGCCTATTTTTTTTCTTATATAAAGTCCAGAAATAACTAACTCAGGGTTGGTGTGGTGTTCCACAGAGTCAAGGAACCAGTTTCTGTTTTTGTTACCTTGCTATTAAAAGGTTGCTTCCTCCTTACAGTCTAGGACTGCTGTTTTTTTCTCCAGCCACCTCTTCTGTATTCCATTCAGAAGGAGGGATGGGTGTCTAAAGAACAATGTATTTAATTCTTTTAAGTTCAGTTCTTGGAAATCACAACTAATGCTTTCATGCATGTCTCTTGGCTTGAACTCAATGACAAGGCCACACACACATAGCTGCAAGAAAGGCTGGGCAGTGTAGTCTTCATTGTGGCGTGCACTCGGCGACAGTCTAGGTTTCTGTTACTAGGGAAGAAGGGAGAGTGGATACTGGGCAGCAACCTCCAGTGTCTGCTTTGGTGATCTAGGTGAGGTCCTTTCACTCAGGGGCGTGAGCACTTGGGCCATCTTCTGCTGCTTTCCCAGGCACATTAGCAGGGAGCTGGATTAGAAGTGGAGCAGCCAGGACTGGAACGTTGCCTACATGGATACTGTTGCGTTAGGCAGTGGCTTAGCCCACTGTGCCACAGCGCCAGCCCCACCTTTTTTTTTTTTATGTCTGCTCCATGCTTGTTGCTTACAAGGGTGTCTTCAGAATACCCAACGCTGAGTGCTGACATGCTGCTGGGTTCTTAGATGTAGTTGTGGAAATTCCTGTGGTTCTGTGAGAGCACTTTTAGTGTGTCGCCATCACTTATCAACAGTGGGCATATGTGGATGAATTGTTAGGTGATGTCATCATTTTGCGAATAGGAGAGAGTAGACTTACACATACTGAGATGGCCGTGACGCCGGCAGACAGTATGGTCTCCTGGGACTGTGGTCATATACTTGTCCCGTAGTTGGCTGTCATACATTGTACGTGACTGGATTTGCCTTGTCTAGAAAACTGACGTCTTTGCCTCTACTCTCTTTTCTGTTTTAAAGGTCTAGATATAATTGTGCTGATTTTAAAGTTACATTGTTCATCAGAAATTCTCAGCCCCCTTTTCAGAATATTAATTAGCTGAGAGTCATACTATTTGAAACAGGAAGTTGTCAGCGGGGAACAGCAATGAACCATAGCCCAGGAGCTATTTTTATGTAAATTGTCAGGGTTCATTATATTTTCAGAGATTCTACTCAGTTACTAGGAGAAAGTGAGATGCGTTTCTAAACGTGAACTCTTTGCTGTAGTCCAGGAAGCACCTTGGGAAGCTGTTGCTTCTGAGTCATAACTGATCTTACTAGGATAGGTAAATGTAATTAATAAGCTAGTTTTTAACAGTTAGAGTATGACTGGGAGGGTGACTCACGTCCATGGTGTTGCAGCTCTCATGCTGCAGTGTGCAGTGTCCCGAGCCCTCCCCTGGGGCACCAGTCGGCTGACCTCTCTGCTCTGAGTGGCGCTGTGTTGGGACACTCCTACAGAAGCGTGGTGGTTTCTTTTCCTTTTTCAATGTTAGTGCTTAAAACTATTTAATGAAGAATTTAGCAACTACTCATGGTTCCTTTTGTAAAATAGGAGCTTTTAGCTGACCCAGCATGGGAGAACACATGGGGAAATCTGAGGAAATGAGGCTTCTTGGCACTGAAAGATAGGGCTTCTCTTCCGACGCTGCACTGTAGCATGGAAACAGCACAGTACAGTGTCTTCCTTCCCCACCTGCTGTCTTCAGCGCGTGGCGGTTGTCTCAACATGTTTGTCATTCCAAAGTTAATATGTTAAAAAATAACTGGTCTTTTTTTGTATTATTCATACCTCAACAAAGTCTCTATGGTAGGTTCTGTACATGGCAGACTTTTTTGTGGCCTGGCAGCATTTCATGTTGCCTGGCTTATTGGTGCATAGGTTTTGGTATAAGAGTAGAAGTGTGAAGAATTCCTAACCTGAAAGTTGCCTCATAATGAATTATGTAATTTTGCAGATGAATAGATATATTCAGATCATATTTAAACTTTTTTCAGATGTTTTATAAACAGCATTTGGATGTTTTATTTTTTTTAAGATTTTATTTATTTATTTGAGAGGTAGAGTTACAGACACTGAGAGGGAGAGACAGAAAGGTCTTCCTTCCGTTGGCTCACCCCCAAAATGGCCACTACGGCCGGCGTGCTGCGCCGATCCGAAGCCAGGAGCCAGGAGCTTCTTCCTGGTCTCCCATGCGGGTGCAGGGTCCCAAGCACTTGGGCCATCTTCCACTGCCCTCCCAGGCCACAACAGAGAGCTGGACTGGAAGAGGAGCAACTGGGACTAGAACCTGGCGCCCATATGGGATGCCAGTGCCGCAGGTGGAGGATTAGCCAAGTGAGCCATGGCGCTGGCCCTGGATGTTTTAAGTATCCCTCGCTCTCAGAGAATTCTCTAGAAGATAAATTACCAGAGACCAACACTGTGGTGCACTGTATTAAACCGCTGCTTGTGATGCCAGCACGCTCTATCGGATTGCCCGTTTGAGCGTCAGCTGCTTTGCTTCCTACCCTGCTCCCTGCTGATGTACCTGGAGGCAAAAAATAATGACCCAAATGCTTGGGCCCCGGCACCCATGTCAGAGGCCAGGGTGGCACTCCTGGCTCCTGGCTTCAGTCTGGCCTTTACCTGGCTGTGGTGGCCATTTGGGGAGTGAACCGGTGAACAGAATATATCTCTGTGTGTGAGTGATTGTATTTCTCCCTCTCTCTGTAGCTCCGCCTTTCAAATAAATAAACCTTTAAAAAATATATCAGATGCTTCAAAAAGTTCACAAAAAATAAAATTAAAAAATATACTAATTTTGGTGCAAAAAATTGAAATCCATGCTGTTTTTTATAACATGTGTGTCCTGTGTACTTTTTGAGGACTTCTCTTTGTCTGGTTTTCAAAACTATGGCACCAAAATAAACATCATTTATTTCCATTTTCCATGACATTTTGAAGCATCCTTGTAGAATTCCTCATTTAAAAATTGGAACATATTTGAATACCATAGAAGTGGGGTTGGGAAAAGCATACCTGTAGTGTTTGTGGGCATGAATAAAGTTCAAGGAATGTAATGAAGTCATCTCATGAAAATAGTGCCGTAAAACAAGCAGCCGTTTCAATGATTTTAGGGAGGTGATTAAGGCAAATTGTCAAATTTCTGTTAAATGTCTGCCTCAGAATACTACCTCATAGTTATTAATCTTTCTGTGCTTAGTGATCATACCCTTGATAACAGGGTAGATGGTGATGATCAGCTTTCCTCAGAGTGACTTGCTGAAGGCCCGCCTCCCCTAACTTAGTGATATGATGCTATGTTAAGGCACAGGTCCCAGGGTCATTGTCATTAGGGGGCCACGGCAGAATGGTCAGATGGCAGCCTGAGTGAACCAACAAAGTGATCTTTCTAAGAAGACTGCATTGTTTAACTGCATCAGTAGCATGCAGTTGTGGTAGGACACACCTCCTCCCTTTCCTCTGGCCATGCTGGTCTTCATTTCCTTCAAGATGCCAAGCTCATTCCCGCCTCGTCGCCCTTGAACCTGTGAAATGAGCCAATGAAAGCTGGGTCTGCCCCGGAAGGTCCTTAGGCACCACGAGTCACAGGCGTCTTGCGTCCCTCTGCGGTCTGGCTGTTTGCTGTCCGTTCAGGCAGCATCAGGTTGGGTGGTGGCCAGAGGCAGAGGTCTGAGGTTACTTCTCAGTGCCTCAGTGTCCTCAGCTACAAGAGACCAAGACAAGTAAATACTTCGAGTGTGCAGGCCGAGTCCATACACGCGCCGTGCCTCAGCTGGATAAAGCATTGCCTGTTACTCCTGTCTCAGTTCAGACAAAAGTCTTTCTTGACCATTTAGTCTAAATTAGCCACCAAGCACATGACACTTAGATTTTTTCGAAATTATTGAACTGTATGTTTATTTCCTTTATTTCCCTTCCAGTGTAATGTAAGCTCCATGGAAGCAGGGCTTTTTCTGTTGGACTGCTGGTACCCAGACGGTGCCTGGTCAGTCAGAGTGTGTTGGATGAGCTAATGAAGCCTTCTTTAGGCACTGTGGGTAGCAGGCAGTTTGAGTTGCTCTGCTAAAGCGTGGCGTTCCCGGGTGTACCTGGCATGGTCAGGATGTGCTCTGAGCTGTGGGTGTCTGGCAGGGTCTCACTGGGAACAGTGAGCCAGTGTAGAAGAGGTTGAGCCTGAGGATAGAGTGTGTTACACTCTTCTTCAAGTTCTTACTTCTGTTGCTTCCAGTTGGCGAGTTCATGTCCCTTTCTAAAAGCCCTGGAGCTTACTTGTGTCTTTAAGGTTGGGACAGCTGGTTGCCTGTCAGCATTATAAAGTTACAGCTTTATTGAGCTTCTAAAATAGTGAGTAGAAACTACGGATCTGTAATTGGATACGCAGCCATATGCGATAATTTTGGGAGTCAAACTAGTGGTCTAATGTCCATGGTAGGTGATTTGAGTCCAGCAATTCGTGGGTTTTCAGCTGAGTCAAGTTTGATAGCAGTTACCATTCCTTTATGTCTGTACTTTTCCTTCTTTTTGTTCCTTCTTTCTGTTATTCTCTGCCTATCCTAATGTTCATTACTGTTTCTCTCATTCTATCCCCGTTTTCTTCCTCATGTCTCTGATGGAATCCCAGGTTCCATTTCCATTATTTGGATTTGAATCCAACATGCAAAACCAAACCCGACCTCCCTCTGATAAAATTCCTCGTCATTCCTGTTTCTTTTGGCAGGGCACTGGGCCAGCAGTCACTCTGGCTTACAGCCTGTCGTCCTCCTTGGTACCTTCCTTCCTGTCATCCCCTGCAGTCAAACACAGACACGTCCCATGTCAGATAACTCTGTCTCAGTCCACTCAATGTTAATTCAGCTGCGGTTTGAGTTCTAGGTGCGTTGTGTGGCAGTTCCCTTCTTTCTACGTCAGTTTACCTGAATTCAGGATCTCAACACGTTATCTGCTTTGTCTAGTGAAGCAGCTTCGTAACTAGCCCTCCTCCCCACTCCTGTTCCCCTTTTCCAGTGCAGTAGATACTCCACTGAGACACTACTTGATGGTGTTTCTTCCTGCTTCTAGAGCTAGCTTTCTGGCCCAGGCACATCTCACCTAAGTTTTCTACTCAGACTGGATGGTCTGCCAGACAGTTTCCCTTTGGAATGCACTCCGTGTGTGCTCACACTTGTTTCTGTTCAGGCAGTTCTGTGTCCTGGAGGAATCTAAGCTCCTGGAGGGCAGGAGCTTTGTTACTGCCTGTAATCCCCAGCACCCAGTGTGTCATGAGTTGTTGTGTAATCAGTAAGTGTGCATTGAAAGATGAATTTGTTGAGTCCCTGTTCCGTTTCAAGTGCTGTGTCTAGGTACTTGAGACAAAACAACAATAGGGGAGCGATTTGTATTAATACTGATAAAAGTATCCGTGGGAGGAGCAAGCCTGGGACCTTTTGGAAGCTAGCCTGTTGGGAGTGGAGGGATAATAGGGAAAGTGGGTGGTGGGGAAGAACAGGCAATTTTAGGTGGTCACAAGTGGAGAGCAGTGTAGCAGATAGATACAGAGGAGAGGGTGCATACAGGGGACAGAGAAATGAAGCAGGAAGTGAAGGACCTTGTCCTGTTGTAATTGAGGAAACACTGTGACACTGTCACTGTTATCCAGGCAGAGAGAAAGAACTTAGATGGCTGGTTGCCTGGAGAGTGATCAGGGGGCGCTGAAAACCAGAAGTGATCAAAGGCCAGATGAATCCTGGTCCGCCGGGCTACCTCTCACCATTGGCTGGCCTCTCAGTTGAGAACTGTGTGGTATCTTCCCCCATCCCAGACTTGCTAGTTTGAGGCCACCACTTAAAACGCTCTTCTGGTGTTCTCTTCCATATTTCTAAATAGGTGTGTACTTGGTTTCCTGACAGCAAGTCTCAACTCTGTCTATGGATTGTCTATCATAGTAAGTGAAAATTTAGTTGTCTCACGGCAAAGGAAGATCTTTCTCTGTCTCTCTCTCTCATTGTCCACTCTGTCAAAAAAAAGAAAGAAAATTTAGTTGTCTCATAACTCCCTATCTGCCATCTTTCCAGTGAGATTGTATTACAGATTTTAGTTAAATCTGTATTCAATATTGACTTATTATGAATGTGTAAATGTTATTCAGTGCTTAGCCCAGTAATTTTTATTATTTTACTTACTTTCCATTATTTATATAATTTTTTTTGTTTTTTTGGAGTTGATAATTGCCTATATTAAAATTTTTGCTTAATTTTCCTCATAAGTGTCATGAATTCTTCCCATATCCTTTGAAGGTCTCAAGCACAGTTTTCTACTTGGTTAAACTTGCTGGATAATGTATCAGAAATCCCCCCCTTGGTTTAGTCTGTTTTCAGTTGCTATAACCAAATACCCAAGACTGGGTAATTTATATAAAATAGGAGTTTATTTGGCTCTTGGTTCTGGAGCTGGGAAGCACAGGGGTGTGGCACTGGCGTCTGGTGAGGGCCAACGCACTGTCTTGTGCCATGGCAGAGGGCAGTGCAGGCCCGTCTCTCTTCCTCATCTCATGCAACCCGACCCTGTGACCTTGTCTGACCCTCATTCCCCACTCTCCCAAGTGCGCATCCATTAACTGCGAGTCGCAGGACCGCCTCCAAACCCTGTGTAGCATCCCTAGAGCCGTTCCTCCTGGAGCTCTTCTTCCTGCGCTAATCGGGCTCTCTGGTCTTCTTGGCCTTGCTGCCCTGGCAGTTGTCTTCACTTCCCCTGGTGGTGTGTTTCTTGCTCTTCTGGGTTGGGACCCCCTGCTGCCTGGATTCCATGTCTCTCTCTCTTTCTCAGGATTGATAGAACGTACCATAGAGAGCCTGTTCTTCAGAATTTGAAGGCGTTTACTCGAATGCCATTTAGCCAGTGCTGCTCTTGAGAAATCTGGTGCCATTTGCTACATCTCGGTTTTGTGGGGGAGGAACTTGGACAGGGATTCTTGTGTGTGTTACTGACCTGGGTCCACAGGTGTTAACTAGGGTCTCTTAGTGGCATTCAGCAGGAGACTGGAGGATCCAGGATAGCGTTCCTCGTATTGCCTGACACCTTGGTAGGGATGTCTAGAGGTCTGCACTCTGCTGGATCCCTCCTCCTTTCCGTGTAGTCTTGAGACTTCTCCCAGTTCCAGTGTGGTGGTTGGACTTCTTATGTGGGGTGTAGGGCTCCAGGTGACCAAAGCGGAAGCTGCCAGTCGTCATGAGGTCTGGAGTTGGAACTGGCACAGCATCACTTCAGTGTGTTTCACTGGTCAAGGCAGAGGCCAACTGAGCTTCAGTGGGAGGGGAAGTAGATTCCACCTGTCCATGGGAGGTAAAAGCGCTGGAGAATTTGCAGCCGTCTTTCATCTGCCACACCACTCTTCCATTGTTCTGAGATAGATGATCTGTCTTCCCGTGTCTTGTACTCCTTGTTTTTGGAAGAGTTCTATGGTGGAGGGTCTGGGGATAAAGATGGGGCAGGTAGACAAGACCTGGTGCTTTCCCCACTGTTATCCTTGGACCTAGTGCAATGCCTAGTATTTATATAATAAGCTTTCAATTGATTTGAATTCCTACATGTCAGATCTTGCACACACAGACACATACACACACAAACTTACAGACAGTGGGAGTGTGATTTAGCTTTTGTACTATATTGACATAAATCAAGAGGGGAATTCATTTATCCTTGTGGTTGGGATGCTCATGTACCATATCAGAGTGCCTGGATTCAGTACCCACCTCTGGCTCCTGACTTCAGCTTCCAATTAATGTGGATCCTGGGAGGCAGTGAGGATGGCTCAAGAGATTGGATTACTGCCACCCATATGGGAGACCTGGATTGAGGTCAGCCCAGCCCACCCCAGCCTTGGCCTTTGCGGGCAGTTAGGGAGTGAGCCAGTGGATGGTTTCTCTTTCTGCATCTGTGTATCTCTCTCTGTGTCTTAAATAAATAAGTAAGTAAGTAAGTAAATAAAATAAATCAAGAAAAATAAGAGTAAGGATCTGTCCAGTAGGAATGTCATTAATAGATTAAAAATAATTTTTATACAGAAACTTTTTTTTCTGAAGAACCACACATGTGCTGGTATGAAACTCTTAGTCATGGGTCAGAATAAAGAATCTGTTAGCACTTGCTTTAGAGTTATCAGCTGTCTGTCTGAGCTCTCCACTTCTCTAACGCATTCTGTGCCGTTGCTTTCAGTTACATGTGTTGCTCTGCACAGCAGAAGGCATGCAGCCCCAAAAGGGATGGGGCGGCGCGGAGAGAAGATGGGGCGGGCTGCAGCCGACAGCAGAGGGAAGCAGATGGGCCGTGGGAGCTGCCCCTGCCCCCGTGGTGCTCTCTTCTGGCTGCTTCTGATCACGCATGAGTCAGCAGTCCAGACACTGGAGCTGCGGATCCTCTGATGAAAAGAAAGTTTGATCTTGGATTCAGTAGAATCACAGATTTACAGCACTAAAACATTGCATCGCTGCAGTCAAGAAAATTTTAGGAGTATTCAGGAATTGATAGATAAGATTTAATCCACAATGGCTATACCTCAGCGACTTTGGGGCCTTATGTGTAGGTGGTCATAGTTTATTGCGATTTTCCCCTGTGGGCTACTTCATTATGAAGAGAGTGTGTTTGCTAGAGAAGTTAACTTTCCTACCAGTGTACGTGTTTTATGCTAGGTTATTTGTTATTCTCTTTGTAATGTTTATTTATTTATTTATTTTCATCTACTTGCAAGGCAGAGCAAGAGAAAAGAGAGAGAGAGAGAGAAAGAGAGAGAGAGAGAGAGATCCATCTTCCATCTGCTGGTTCACTCTCCAAATGCCTGCAACAGCCGTGTCTGGGGCCGGCTGAAATCAGGAGCCAGGAACTCCATTCAGGTCTTCACATGGGTGGCAGGGGCCCAAGGGTGCATTAGCAGGAAGCCCGAAGGGAAGTGAAGTAGCAGGGACTTGAACTGGCACCCTGGTGTGAGTTCATACATGATATGATACGTCTCAGCCGGCAGCTTGACCCACTTGGCCACACGCCCACCAGCACTTCTGTCTGTGCCTGGCCTGACTTCGGTCTGTTCCCTAAAGTCAGTGTAAAGGAAGCCTTTCACTATGTTTTATCAGGTCTTTGCTCTATGGAAGGAAGACTCTTGATTTTTAAAGATATTATAATATTATGCAACACACAAATGTAGAGAGAATAATATAATAAATTTTCATATATTCAGTACCAGCTTCTCCAGACATCAGTATTCTGTACCACACTAGTTTCCTGTATGCACTCCCCCTTGACAGTTAGTTTTATTTTAACATGGTTTAATACTGGCATTTTAAAAGGATATATCCTGAAGCTTTCAAAAATCACTAAATTAACAAATACCAATGTAACGTATAATTTACTCAGTAAAAATATGTGGTGAAAAAATATATATAAATTCTGAGCAACATCTTCAAGCCCTTAATGATTCTGTAAATATGGGGCTTGGGATGGACGTTTGGCATAAGCAGTTAAGATCTCACATTCCCGTCAGAATACCTGGGTTCTGTACCCAACTCTGGCTTCTGAGTCCAGCTTCCTGCCTATAAGTACTCTGGGAGACAGTGGTGATGGCTCAAGTAATTGGTTCCTGCCACTCACACGGGAGACCTGGATTGAATTCCTGGCTCCTGACATCAGCCCCAGGCTGTTGTGGGCATTTGGAGAGTGAACCAGCAGGTAGGAGCTTATTTTCTCTCTCCCTCTCAAATAAGTAAATGAAAATTGAAATAATATATGAAGCTTAATTACTAAACTATTAGAATACATCCTGAAGGGAGCACTTGATAAAATAGTTTTTCAGATTGTTCTTTCTTTTATTCTGGGTAGTAGTAGGGCACAATCAGGGTCCACGTCACTACAGGATTGGATACCTCCGTCTATTAAAAATCTGTGTGTTCTGGCCAGCGCCGTGGCTCAATAGGCTAATTCTCCGCCTTGCAGCACCGGCACCCCGAGTTCTAGTCCTGGTCGGGGCGCCAGATTCTGTCCCGGTTGCTCCTCTTCCAGTCCAGCTCTCTGCTTTGGCCTGGGAGTGCAGTGGAGGATAGCCCAAGTCCTTGGGTCCTGCACCCGCGTGGGAGACCAGGAGAAACACCTGGCTCCTGGCTTCGGATCAGTGCGGTGCACCGGCTGCAGCGTGCCAGCTGCAGTGGTCATTGGAGGGTGAAGCAATGGTAAAGGAAGACCTTTCTCTCTGTCTCTCTCTCTCACTATCCACTCTGCCTGTCAAAAAAAAAAAAAAAAAAATCTGTGTGTTCTAAAAAAATCACTTTTTAAACTTCTCCATTTTTTCTTTATGCCTAACTCTGAACTTGGGTTGACTTTCTTTTGGGACCATTTTCCACACAGTCTCTTTTTAAATAAAGTAATTTCTAAGAGTACTGGTGATGTACACTGTGTGCATACCAGAATCGCAGTCTCACAGTTTGACTTCATGCTGCATTGGAAGAATCGTGCTGTCATGCGGTGGATCTTGGTTCCTGAATCGCAGCACATGGGAATGTCAGATGTCGAGTCCCTGCGGTAGTGATGGTTAGCTGGTTCGCAGTAACAGCAAGAGGGTTGTACTGAATTAGTGAACAGTAGATTGAAGAAGACTGTGGTTTTATTCTTTCAAGCCAAGCAAATGATATGAGTTTAATGTGAGTTAATTTAGTAAGTTGTCTGTAAGCAGAGATTTTACCAGGCCACTTTTTGTTACCATGGTAAGAGAACATGTTAAATTTACCTGCTTTAAAAAATATTTATTTTCATTTTACTTGAGAGAGAGAGACAGAGGTGGTTCATCTGTTGGTTTATTCCCCAGAGTGCGCAGCAGCCGAGACTGGGCCAGGCTGAATCCAGGAGCCTGGGACTCGGTCCAGGTCTCCCTTATGGGTGGCATGTATCCAGGTACTTGATCCATCATCTGCTGTCCCAGGGTGAGCATTAGCAGGAAGCTGGATCAGAAGCAGAGGAGCGAGGACTCATGTGAGCATTCCAAGTAGTGTCTTAACCGTTGGGCCAAGTGCCTGCCCCTAAATTTACCTCTTAGCCAGTTTGTTGTTTTAGAGAGAGAGAGAGAGAGAGAGAGAGAGCAAGAGCGAGCACGCAAGAGATGGAGAGCGCACGCACCAGCCCATCTGTTGGTTCACTCCCCAAATCTCCCCAAATGCACAGAATGACCAACTGGGCCTGGCCAGAGCCGGGTCCACATCTCTCAACTGGCTGGCCAGGACTTGACTACTTGAATCTTCACCCAAGGTGTGCATTAGCAGGAAGCTGGAATTAGGAGCAGAGTCAGGATGTGAGCACGACATCCTGATATGGGATGTGGACATCTTAACGACCAGGCCAAATGCCTGGCCCTCTTACCCATTGTTGAATGTGCAGTCCCTCATGATAAGTGTGTTCATGTTGTTGTGCAACGCATCTCTAGAACTTTTTCGTTTTAAAGAACTGAGACTCTATAGCCATTAAACGCTCTTGCCAGACCACCTTAAATGAAAAAAATAATTGAAACGAGAAGTATTCATTTATTATTAACATTTTCTTTTTTAATTTTTTGACAGGCAGAGTGGACAGTGAGAGAGAGAGACAGAGAGTAAGGTCTTCCTTTGCCGTTGGTTCACCCTCCAATGGCCGCCGCGGTCAGCGCGCTGCGGCCGGCGCACCGCGCTGATCCGATGGCAGGAGCCAGGAGCCAGGAGCCAGGTGCTTTTCCTGGTCTCCCATGGGGTGCAGGGCCCAAGCACCTGGGCCATCCTCCACTGCACTCCCTGGTCACAGCAGAGAGCTGGCCTGGAAGAGGGGCAACCGGGACAGAATCCGGCGCCCCAACCAGGACTAGAACCCGGTGTGCCGGCGCCGCTAGGCGGAGGATTAGCCTAGTGAGCTGCGGCGCCGGCCCATTTATTATTAACATTTAACATGTCCCTTTGTAATCATGTAAAGAACAATACTTCGTGAGGCAATGTTTAGTTTTTCACTTAATTTGGTAAATATCGAGTTGCTGATGCTGTTTTATTCTTTCCCCTACCTCCAATTATCATAAAATTTTACTTAAGTAGGCCATTGTTGTAGCGTAGCCTCCAGAGCTGGCACCCCATACAGCTGAGTTCCAGCTGCTCTATTTTTTCTTTCTTTCTTTTTTTTTTTATTTGAAAGAGTTACAAAGAGATGTAGAGACAAAGAGAGAGATCTTCCATCCACTGGGGCACTCCCCAAATGGCTGCAGTGTCCGGAGCTGAGCCGATCTAAAGTCAGGATACAGGAGCTTCTGGGTCTCCCATGCGGGTACAGGGGCCCAAGGACTTAGGCCATCTTCTGCTGTTTTCCCAGACATAGCAGAGAGCTGGATCAGAGGTGGAGCTGCTTCCTGTTAATGTTCCCGGGAAAGCAGCGGAGGCCAGCCCAAGTGTTTGGGCCCCTGCACCCATGTGGGAGACCTGGAAGAAATTCCTGGCTTCGGATTGGCCCAACCCTGGTGGTTGCAGTCATTTAGGGAGTGAACTAGCAAATGGAAGATCTCTCTTTGACTCTCTGTCTCTCTGTCTCTGTGTGTGTGTGTGTCTGTGTCATCTCTCTGTAACTCTGCCTTTCAAATAAATTTTTTAATTACTTAAGCTAATCTAAGTTATAGCACCATAAATTCCATAAGTTTGAAGTAAGGGAGTTCTGATTCTTGGTTAAGAACTTTTTAAGTGAAATTCTGATTCCAACCCAACAGTTGCTGGAGTACTTCAGTGGAGTAAGGTTTGCTGGTTTCTGTCCTCAACTTCCTAACATTATTCTTGAGGTTTCTGTGTCTTTCATGTAGTCTTCCTTGTGAAATCTAGATTTGTCCCCAAGATGATCTTTAAGTATCATTTGTACTTCTTTTTGTTCAGTCAGTGAATATTTATTGGGTGCCTATTATGTGCAGGCACAACTTGCAAAGCCCATGTACTGCATACAGCTGTCGATGTCATGGTACCTTTCTCTGTATTTTTATGAAGGGTGAGAATCCTTGCTGTCCGTAATGATTTAACAACTGTTACTGGAAACCCTGGTGCTCTATATGAAGACACTTTTCCTGATGCTGAGATTTTTATTCTTCTTTCTTCTTGCTCCCTCCTCCCTCTTTCCTCTTTCTTCCTCTTCCTCTTCCAGGGAGGGGTTGGGGGAGCAGAGAGTGCACTGTCTCGTGTGCTGGTTCATTCTCCAAATGCCTGCAGTGGGAGGTGGGAACTCAGTCCAGGTTTCCCATGTGGGTGGCGGGGACTCAGTCACGTGAGCCGGCAGTGCTGCCTCCCAGGGTCCTCTCAGCAGGAAGCTGGAGCCAGGAGGTGAGCATTGAATCCAAATGCTCTGATAGGGGTCACGGGCTGCGAACCAGCATTTTAACTGCTAAGCCAGGTGTCTGCCCCATATGATTGAAGTTTTAATACTATCCTCCTGCTTTCCTTTAAGACTCACCTCAGGTTTTGTTTTTTTGTTTGTTTTTAGAAATACATTCTGGGGTGGGCTTGTGGCATAGCTGTTAGGTTGTTTTGCTTGGGATGCCTGTGTCCCCTGTGAGAGTGCATGTTCAAGTCCCACCTCCTCCACTTCTGATCCAACTTCCTGCTAAGACATGCCCTGGGGAGCAGCAGGTGATTGCCCAAGTTCTTGGGTTGCTGCTACCCACCTAGGAGACCTGGATGGAGTTCCACGTTCCTAGGATCAGCCTGGCCCAGCCCTGGCTGCTGTGGGCATTTGGGGAATGAATCAAGGGGTAGCAGATTAATCTCTCTATACTGTTTTTCGAGTAAAAATGAGGATAAGTGTAAATTTTAGGAAACATACTCCATGGCGAGCACTGTGGCATAGCGGGTAAAGCTGCTGTCTGCAATGCCAGCATCTCATAAGGGTTCTGGTTTGAGTCCCAGCTGCTCCACTTAGGGTCCAGCTCTCTGCTGTGGCCTGGGAGAGCAGTAGAGATGGCCCAGGTCCTTGGGCCCCTGGGCCCCTGGGCCCACATGGGATACATGGGGACCCCAGGCTTCCAGCTTCGGATCGGCCCAGCTCTGTCTGTTGCAGCCATTTGGGGAGTAAGCCAGAGGATGGAAGACCTCTTTCTCTCTGTTTCTCCTCTCTATGGCTGTGCCTTTCAAATAAAAAAATAAATCTTTAAAAAAGAGGGCCGGCGCCGCGGCTCACTAGGCTAATCCTCCGCCTAGCGGCGCCGGCACACCGGGTTCTAGTCCCGGTCGGGGCGCCGGATTCTGTCCCGGTTGCCCCTCTTCCAGGCCAGCTCTCTGCTGTAGCCAGGGAGTGCAGTGGAGGATGGCCCAGGTGCTTGGGCCCTGCACCCCATGGGGAGACCAGGAAAAGCACCTGGCTCCTGGCTCCTGCCATCGGATCAGCGCGGTGCGCCGGCCGCAGCGCGCCGGCCGCGGCGGCCATTGGAGGGTGAACCAACGGCAAAAAGGAAGACCTTTCTCTCTGTCTCTCTCTCTCACTATCCACTCTGCCTGTCAAAAAAAAAAAAAAAAAAAGAAAACATGTTCCAAAGCCATCATCTATCTGTGGTGCGTGTGTGTGTGTGTGTGTGTGTATGGGGGGAAGGGTGTTTAGGAGTGTTGTCCTGAGGAGTCCTTGAGCATCATAAAATCAAAGTATATTTTTTGTGGTCTAAAAAGGCTGTTGTTAAAGGAGACACATGTTGATTCCGGGTCAATGGAAAGAGTACTGAGCCACATAGACTAATCCTATATAGCAGTTGTTTTTGCCAGTATGTATAGAGATGTAGTGTTTTTTTTTTTTTTAAGAATTATTTATTTATTTGAAAGGCAGAGTTAGAGAGGGAGAGACAGAGAAGAAGAGATCTTCTGTTTGCTGGTTCACTTCCCAACTGACTGGGCTGGGCCACGCCAGGAGCTGCATCTGGGTCTCCCACATGGGTGCAGGAGCCCAGGCACTCGGGCCATCTTCCTCTGCCTTCCCAGGTGCATTAGCAGGGAGCTGGATCAAAAGTGGGGCAACCAGGACACAAGCTAGTGCCTATATGGGATGCTGGCACTGCAGGCGGCAACTTAACCCACTAAGCCACAGCACTGGTCCCGGGATTAATTTTTTGACATGTAAACTTCAGACCACAGCAACTGGCATTTCCTTCAGTCCCATTCTGTGTGTATGTGCTGCTTTTATTTCATTTCTATGTTATCCTCTTGGGTGATCTAGTTGAGGACAGTTTCAGACTTGAAATTTGTGTACTCTGTGAGCATACTTAATAACGCTTGCTTACTTTACAAAAAGCTAATGGCATAATTTGTCATATTATATTAATGTTTGGCATATACTTAATAGTATGGTTATTTTATGATGCCATTTGAAAGTTTTGCCTTTTCTTCCACTTTTAGGTTGTCATCACGAAAGCCAAAGTGGATTTCTCCAGTGTGGTGTGCCTGCCCCCTTCCGTCATTGCTGCGAATGGGCTGGACGGAGGAGGGGCTGGCGACAATGACGACGAACCAGTGCTCGTGTCCCTGTCCGCGGCCCCCAGCCCCCAGAGCGAAGCTGTTGCCAATGAATTGCAGGAGCTGTCCCTGCAGCCCGAGCTGACCCTAGGCCTCCACCCCGGCAGGAATCCCAACTTGCCTCCACTTAGTGAGCGGAAGAATGGTGAGTATGCAGATGGTGAGGTGTAGAATGATTGCACTGTCTGATTTGATGGATCTTCATGTTTTCAATGTTTTGATTTTACTTTATTTCATGTCTCTGAAGAGTTGCTTATAACCTTACTATTTCTTATAAAATATATAAATTTAGATGATTATATAAGGCTGACATTTCCTCCCTGGGTTATTATGATTTCAAGATTTATTTTAATTATTTGAAAGGCATGGTTAGAGAGAGACACACACACAGAGAGAGATCTTCCATCCACTGGCTCACTCCCAGAATGGCCACAGCAGTGGTTTAGGGCTAGGCCAGACCGAAGCCAGGAGCACCATTTGGGTCTCCCACGTGGTTTGCAGGGGCCCAAGCACTTGGGCCCTCTTCCACTGCTTTCCCAGGCATGTTAGCAGGGGGCTGGATCAGAAGTGGAACAGCCAGAACTTGAACTGGAGCCCATATGGGATGCCAGCATCGCAGGCGATGGCTTTGCCCACTACACTACGACACTGGTTCCAACTCTCTGGATTATTATAATTGCTTTCTAATTTGTCCTACTTCTCTGCTTCGTCCACCCCATTCCTTTCATAAATTCGTTATTTCAACAAATACCTATTCAGCATTGATGTATAATAAACTGTGCTAAGATTTGGGATTAAGGGATAGGTGTTTGGCGCAGTGGCTTGAGGCACTTCCTGGCATGCCTGCGTCCCATATGTGTGCCTGGTTCAAGTCCCAGCCACTCTGCTTCCAATCCAGCTTCCTGATAAGCTGCACTCTGGGAGGCAGCAGGTGAAAGCTCCGGGACTCGAGTCCTGCCATCCCTGTCGGAGACCCGGAGTCCAGGGCTGCTGTCTTTGGCTTGGCCTAGCCCTGGCTGTGTAGGCATTTGTGGATGGAACCAGCAGCCTTGGGCTGGAGAAAGGACCAGCGTTCCTCTGGGGTTGGACTGGCAATGGGAGTGATGACAGACAGCAAGTAACAAACTGCTAGTACCTGGGCAGGAACTGGAGAAGATGGGCGCTGACCGTGAGTGGAGTGGGAGGAGCTGCTGCTGTTGTGCGGAGATGCTGTGTATCCTCAGCCTTGCCCTCCGCGAATAAATCTTTCCTTATGTATTCAGGCTCCTGAAAGAGTAGTTTACAGTCTTTGTCTCTACTCTCATGTCCCGGAAACTTCGCTCTCCCTGGCTGCTGTCACTACCCTTCTTCTGAAGCTGCCGTTGCCAGAGCCATTGGTGTTCTTTTGTCGTCCATCCAGTAGGCACACGGCAGTCTTCATCTTACTTGCTGTCTCTCCAGCTCCTCCACTGCCGTCTGCGACATTTCTCTTTCCTGGCTTTTAAAACTCTAACTGCTCAGACTGTTTCCTGTCTTTCTCTGCACACCTCTTAAATTTTGCTGCTCCTCAGCATTCAGCCCTGGGGAAAGAGGCTGGATGTACCGGTCTTGTGTAGGGAGGTAAGAATCAAGGCAGAAATGGAACAGCCCCGAAACAAGTGAAATTGGAAAGTGTGGCATTCCACAGAGGGGGTGCTCTTTTTTGACTGGGAGAAATTTACTTAGATCTGTTCCACCTGGAAGTATCGTGTGTAAAAATTCAGTGGATTAGCAGGGGCCCTAGGCAGGAGGTGGCAGGGTCCTGGCACCTCTGTTTCCTGAACAGAGAAGATGCTTTTGATGAAACCCGTCCTTATTGTCATAATTGGAAAAACTTGGTAAGAAATCCCACTGTGTATTTTAGGTATTATTCCTCTGTTGTCTTCCAGGCTGAGTACTTAGGTCTAAAAGGTAAAATTGATCTTCCCAGGGATCCTGTCCAGCCTGGGCTTGGAGAAACCTGGAAAAACCTCTCTCTAATGATCTAACCCGTTGGCTGCAGCTCAGGAGCTCTGGCACCTGTTGAATGAATGGATCATAATGGAAAATAGTTTCTTTTACGAACTGTGTATGTATTCCTAAGCAGAATAGATGAGTTGAAGTTTATCTGACTGGAATGATTCTGTTATCTTTTGCTTGACATAGGTGGTAATAGATATATGAGTCGTTAATAATTAGTGAATTTTGTGTTTTCCATTTCTGGAAATAAATTTTTATATGTGGATAAGATAGAGCCCAGTTAAAATTTTTTCCCAAATGGAGTCCCATTTAAAAAATATTCTTTCCACTGATCAGTGGAGTCACCTCTTTGATTTACCTATGAGTGGATGTTTTTCTGAGCTCACTATTTGGTTTCATTGGTATGTCTTTTGCCTACTAAATGGTCTCATAATTTTTATTATTTCAATTTTAATATAACTATTACATAGAAGAAGTAATCTCTTCCACTTTGTTCTTTTCCAAGAGTATTTGTGTGGGCTATTCTTGGTTCTTTCCATTTCCATATGAATTTTAAGGTCATGAGGGCAGGCAGTGAGTCTTTGGTGCAGTGGTGGAGACGCACATTAGGATTACTCACATCCCATGTTGGCATGCTTGGTACAAGTCCCAGCTCCTCTGCTTCTGATCCAGCTTCTTGGTAATGTGTATCCTGCGAGGCAGCAGGTGATGGCTCAAGTATTTGGGTCCCTGCCACTGATGAGAGACTTGGATTGAATTTCAGTCTCCTCACTTCTTTCTGGCCCAGTCCTCACTGTTTTGGGCATTTGAGGAGTGAACCAGCAGATGGAAGATCTCTCTACCTTTTGAATAAATTTTAAAAAATTGAAATTATTAAGAAAAAAGCACTGTGGGATTTTGATTGGAGTTACATTAAATCTGTCAACCAATTTGGGGAAAATCGATAACTTTAGAGTGTTGTACCATGAATGTGGTATATTTTACTCATTTATTTAGATCTGTCTGTAGGTTTTCCCAAAGAGGTTTTATAATTTTCTCTGTGGTGGTATTATACATTTCTTGTTAGATTTACTTTTAGCCACTTCATACATTTAATAATGTTGTAAATGTCAACTTTTAAAAGTTTTTCCTAATTGTTTTGCTGATCCTAAATACTTTGCTGAAAGAGGTAACAAATACCTTCAGCATGTGCCTGTTATCTGGGTTGCTGGGTGGGGTGGGAAGAGTTAGGGGGAAACTCAGCAGGGAAGACGGGGAGTATGAAGGGCTTCCTGGTGGCTTCCTCCTCCTCCTCCTCCTCCTCCGTGAGACTAGGGAAGTACTGCTTTGTGTTGTGCATGGACAGCTTTTGGAAGGAAGGGCAGATAATGCATTATTTCTGTAAGAGAACGAACTGATCCTTCATGCTGTAGTGTTGCACAGGAGGCACTAATTAATTGTTGGAAGAAGTAAAATCTTGAGTGGGCAGTTTCTGATCCACATTACAGCATTTTCTTGGGGAAAGGAAAAAGATGTGTTAATTATGTTGCTTAGAAAGCCTCTAGGATTTTCTAGATTAGGTCTCCCAAGTGAAAATGCTCCATTCTTAAGCATGTCAACTCATTAAATGCTTCTGTTTATAATTTGAGGATTTTAAAACCCTACTTCATCCCAGTACTTAGAGATCACCAATTTCCCACTTTCATGTTTTAATCAAATGTTATGGTTGGCCTCCTCAGAACAAATAGATACCAGATAGAATCCCTGCTCAGAAAAAGACAAAACAACAAAATAAAACCCCACTCCCAAAGATCTCCTCCTTCCAGAGAGATTACTGTTGGCATGTGGCTGATTTCCATCCAGCGCTGTCAGATGTGTGTTCTTACACCTGATCTGATGCTGTGGGCCAGTGATGTGCCTTTCTCTTTTCATTGAGTATTAGTAGCATAAGAGTTGTGGCTGAAACACTTTCAGGGAGCCATTTTAATGAGTCTAGAACATTCTGTTCTGTGGCGTCGTTTATTTAATTTCTCCCCAGTTGGACATTTGAGTCATATTCTGTGTTCCATACTTCTGTTACGGTTTGGTTGACCATCTTCTACTAAAGCTTTTTCTGCAATTTGTGCTATTTCCTTAGAAGTAGGAATTTGGCCGTTTTACTGTTGAGCATTTATTCATTGGCTGTTGCATTCCTGCTGTGTGCTAAGCACTGGAGAGATAGTAACGAATATGACAGATAAGGTGCTCGTCATGGAACTTGGAGTTCCATGAGAGAGAGATTACAGTTAGAAAGCCAATTCATAGTCACAAACTCTGGTTTAAATTCATAGTCACAAACTCCGGTTTCTGCTTTAAGAAACAAAAGCACAGGGTGCTGCAACAGAGATCTGCCAGTGAGGGTCCTAAGACAGGTGAGGGGTTGGAGGAACGACTTCTTCCGGAAACAAAGAGGCATTGAAGCTGAGAGCCAGGCATATGTGTAGGGATTTGCCAAACAAAATGAAGAAGGAATAGCACATGCCCAGGGTAAGGGAGAAGGAATGAGGAACAGACAAAGGTTAGTGGAGGGAAATTGGCACAAAAGTAACAATTCCAGTGTGTCAGTGGGAGAACAGGAAGGGAGTGATGTGATCGAGGGTTCAGTCACATATTCCTTGAGAGGCGGTAGGAAGGCGTGGTAGGGCAGAGGGTCAAGCTCCACATCCCATGTCTCAGTGCCTGGGTTTGAGTCCTGTCTCCTCTGCTTCTGACCCGGCTCCCTGCTAGTACATCCTGGGGGGCCTGGCAGGGAGCCCCAGCCGTTGCAGGCATTTGAGGAGTGAACCAGCAAATGGAAGATCGATCGACCTCTCTCTCTTTCCCTCCCTTTTTCTCTCTTTTTTCTGGCTCTGCCTTTCAAGTAGATGGAGGGAAAAAAAAAGAATTGAGGTTTTTGGGAAGTGCGTTGTCTGATTACATTCCAGATTGGTCTACTGGCTTATATTTCTATCAGGTACGAATGGTTGGTTTTCTTATTAGCATTGTTAGTCTCATTTGTAAAATATTGCTAATGTGGTAGGTGAACTTTTTTTTTAAATTTATATTTCTTTACTTACTAGTTAGAAATAACCTTACCCAAGGCTGGCGCCATAGCTCACTTGGCTAATCCTCCGCCTGCGGCACTGGCACTCCGGGTTCTAATCCTAGTTGGGGCGCCGGATTCTGTCCCGGTTGCTCCTCTTCCGGTCCAGCTCTCTGCTGCGGCCCGGGAAGGCAGTGGAGGATGGTCCAAGTGCTTGGGCCCTGCACCTGCATGGGAGACCAGCAGGAGGCACCTGGCTCCTGGCTTCGGATTGGCGCAGCACACCAGCCGCAGCGCACCGGGCGTAGTGGCCATTTGGGGACTGAACCAACAGAAAAGACCTTTCTCTCTGTCTTTCTCTCACTGTCTAACTCTGCCTGTCAAAAAAAAAAAAAAAAAAAAACAACAAACCAACTTTACCCCAAATGTTTATAGCCAGTATTTCTGATGAATTGGTTAATTTTTCTTTGGTCATGAAAACATTACTTCTAAGGTTCTTTTGTACATACTCTAGTGACAGGCTGGGGACCCCCAGTCAGGAACTGGGAGATGGGTTTCTCAGGTGCGCCTCACTGTTGGTATTCTGGACAGGAGGCTGGATTAGGTCAAGTCCTGTTTCTTTGACGTTGTCATTTTATGGTTTGGATACACAAGTCTGTGGAGTTGGAAATTTAAAAAGAAACTTAAACTTGGGTGCTTTGGA
Organism: Oryctolagus cuniculus; assembly: GCF_964237555.1. NCBI lineage: Eukaryota > Metazoa > Chordata > Mammalia > Lagomorpha > Leporidae > Oryctolagus > Oryctolagus cuniculus. The sequence continues at coordinate 116,658,356 of NC_091442.1, read as the reverse complement.
TTTGTTTTTTAAAGAGCTAGCTCACGTCATCCTTTCTGTAAGAAGTGATCCAGGTTTGTTATTAGCTAGAATTAATTAGTGCATCTTTTACCCTGGTTTACCTTCTGGTTTGGACTCACAGCACTTAAATTTTTCTTTTTCAGTTGTTGGGTACGGATTTTCAACTCCACTTCCCTGTAGGGGTCTTAAGGGCAGAGACAGTGTCAGCCTGTGTCTTCCTTGTGTTTGTGTCCGCCTTTGGCATTGACGCCATGTGCAATGACAGCATTTCAGACACACTATATGAATGAGTTGGTCGCCTAATATTCATGGATGTTGTACCCCTTAACATTCATTATATCTTGGAAAGGGACTTGAAAATATGGCCTGTATCTCTCCCGAGGCCAAGGAGTAACGTAGATGTGGCATAGTAAGTGGTTCTCCCAGGTTTGCAGGTCTTGACTGGATTCTTCGGTAGTGGGTTGAGGTCACAGGACACAGAAGCCCAGGATCTGCAGCAACTTGCCTAGGTGCTGGGTTGTCTTATCTTTTGGGTGTTTTCACTTTGCCCAAGACCAGGTGTCTGGGGGAGAGTCTTAGCTGGTTGGAGCCTGTGAAATTTCGACATCATGATTAAATTTTTGTAGAGCTGAACCTCAGTTAACTCATGCATGTGCTTGTGAGAACTCAAATCAGATGGACACAGGACAGGATCACATTTCAGTGTTGCGCAACACAACAGAGCTCATAAAAAGGAATCATTACTTCTCTGTGTGCTGCCTGTGTTATGTTGTGTCATAGAAATTGATACCAGTTGTTAGTGAAGTTGATGGTTTTCTATGATTACAAGTCATTTTGTGGGTGCGCAGGGCTCTGTTTTTCTGGTTTCTTCTTTTTATCCCCTACAATTTTGGTCTTTTCATTTCCATCAGGATACAATACTCCTGAGGATAGGCTGTGGACGTCTTTGTTTATGTTAACTACATACTTCAACACTTCATGTAGTTATTCAGTGTGTGTGCTAATGTGTACTAATTAGCATTTGTGCTAATGAAAATTTTACAGAGCACCTGCTCTATCTGGGTAGGTGGTGATGCTTTTGTTATATTTCCATGCTCTTTGGGTTTCTGTGATAAATGGTACTTTTCATTCCATCTGACACATGTTTATGAACGCTGACACACCTCAGACTGCTGGGTATGGGAGTGCAGAGGAAGTAAGTCCTGTGCTAGAGGCCAGTGAGAGAGGTGGGCCCAGGTGCTGGGACAACATGAATGAGGGATGTTTAGTACATGCATGGAGGGTCTGAGAAGATGGGGAAAGGGCTGGCAAGGTTAGGAAAGGCTTTTTGGAGAAGGCAGGCCTTAAACTGCGTTTTGAAGGATGAATAAGAATCAGTTGGGATGCTATTTATTTACTTTTTCAACAGCAAGGTGACACAGACAGACAGATACAGAGACACAGATCTTCAATCCACTGGTCTACTCCCCCCAAGTGACTAGAATGGCCAGGGCTGGTCCAGGCTAAACCCAGGAGCCCAGAACTCCATCCCAGTCTCCTGCATGCAACATTTGCCTTCCCAGGTGCATTAGCAGGAAGCTGGATTGGAAGTGGAGCAGTTGGGACACAGACAGGAAGTCTGATACGGGATGCTGGCACTACAAAGTGGTGGCTTAACCTCTTGCATCACAGTGCTGGCTGTGGGATTGTTTTGTTTTGTTTTGTTTTAAGATGTATTTATCTATTTATTTTAAAAGAGTTAGAAAGAGATCTTCCATTTGCTGGTTCACCCCCCAGATGGCTGTAACAGCCAATGCTGGGCCAGGCCAAAGCCAGTAGCTTCTTTGAGATCTACCACTTGGGTGGCAGGGGCCCAAACACTTGGGCCGTCTTCTGCTGTCTTTTCTAGGCCATTAGCAGGGAACTCTACTGGAAATAGAGCAGCTGGGACATGAACTGGTGCCCGTTTGGGATGCTAGTGTCACAGGCAGCCGCTTTACCTGCAGCACCACAGTGCCAACCCCGTAGGATGCTTTTTTTTCTTTAAAGATTTTATTTATTTATTTGAGAGGTAGCTTCACAGACAGTGAACCATCCGCTGGTTCACTCCCCAAATGGCTGCAATGGCCAATGCTGGGCCAATCTGAAGCCAGGAGCCAGGAGCCTCCTCCGGGCCTCGCACGCAGGTGCAGGGGCCCAACCGCTTGTGCCATCTCCCACTGCCTTCCCAGGTCATAGTAGAGAGCTGCATCAGAAGAGGAGCAGCCGGGACTAGAACTGGCGCCCATATGAGATGCTGGCACCACAATTGGAGGGTTAACCCACTGTGCCACAGCACTGGCCCCAGGATGCTTTTAACAGCAGAAAGGCTGGTGAAGAGGAGACCAGTTAAGAAGCTGTTGCTAAAGTACCTGCTACCAACTATGAAGTACTCTTGTTTAAACTCTATCCTGAACTAGCTTAAGCCTCTATATCTAGCTCCTAATCTACTGAATATACAGGGATGGAGGAGCTTATTAGATGACATCATGAGGATGCAGCTAGCAAAACCCAAAATGTGAGGAAACAACTTGTTTTCTTCAGCAAACAAATTAGAAAATAAAAGAGGTTGGGGAAATAGATGAAATGTATAGATTAAAAAGACTTGAGGCCTGTCAGTGAACCGAAATGTGTTGTCTCTGACTTTGATTTGAATAAATCAACTTCAAAAAAATCTGTGAGATAGTTGGAAAAGACTGAACACTGCTTGGATGGTTGACAGCACTAAGGAATTTTTTGTTAAAGATTTGTTTATTTTAAAGAGAGAGAGAGAGAGAGAGAGCGAGAGAGAGAACGAGCTTCCACCTGTGGGTTCACCCCTTAGGTGAATGCAATGGTCAGAGCTGGGACAGACTGAAACCAGGAGTCAGGAACTTCTTCCAAGTCTCCCATATGGGTGGCAGGGATCCAAATACTTGGGCCATATTCCACTCCTTTTCCCAGGCCGTTAGCATGGGACTAGATTGGAAGTGGAGCAGCCAGGACATAAACTGCTGCCCATGTGGGATGCCAGCATTGTAGTCAGCAGCTTTACCTGCTGTGCCACAATGCTAGCCCCACTAAGGGATTTCTTAAAATTTAGATGTTGTGATGGTATTGTAGTTATGTTAAAAAAACAGCTCTTGGGGCCGGCACTATGGCATAGCAGTTAAAGCTGCCACCTGCAATGCTGGCATCCCATATGGGGCACCAGTTCAAGTCCCAGCTGCTCCACTTCCAATCCAGCTCTCTGCTATGGCCTGAAAAATTAGATGAAGATGGCCCAAGGGCTTGAGCCCCTGTACCTATGTGGGAGACCAGGAAGAAGCTCCTGGCTTTGGATCAGCCCAGCTCTGGCCATTGTGGCCATCTGGGGAGTGAACTAGTGGTTGGAAGATCTCTCTCTCTCTCTCTCTCTCTCAGCCTCTCTGTAACTCTGCCTTTCAAATAAATAAATAAATCTTTAAAAAAAAAAAAAACAGTTCTTGTCTTTGAGATATACAGAATAAAGATGAATGTAGACGATGTCTAGAATTTGCTTCCGAGTTCCCAGTGTTGGCTGGGTGCTCTGTGTGTGTTGTGGGGCAGTGTGGAGCAAGGAAACATATTCAGCCTTGTATGTTGATCACTTTTGGAATTAAGTGATGGGTACACAAGCAGTTCACTGTACCACTCTTTGCTAGCTCTATGTGTGTTCAAACTTTTGTATAATACATTGAAAGAATTTCTGTAACTCAGAGAAGAAATATTAAGGACCCGAAATAAAGCAGGGGCGATGTTGTGGCACAGCCAGTTAAGCTGCCTGCGATATCCCGTTTTGGAGTGCAAGCTTGAGTCCTGGCTACTCTGCTTCTGGTCCAGCTTCCTTGTAATGCACCTGGGAAGGCAGCAGAAGATGGCCCAAGTACTTAGGCCCCTGTCATCAATGTGGGAGACTGGGATGGGGCTCTTGGCTTCAGTTTGGCCCAGCTCCAGCTATTGCGGCCAGCTGGGGAGTGAACTGCAGATGGAATGTCTTTCCCTCTCTGTCACTCTGCCTTTCAAATAATAAATAAATCTTTTTTTTTTTTTTTTCAAAGCACTGGCTGTAGGTAGGCTTGGAACAAAAACAATGGATTTGAAGAAAATACGAGGAAGTTACATTTGATAGCTAATTAGGTACTAAGGGCTAGAGGTAGGTAGGGGAATCTAATAAGTTTATGGTTTGGGACCCAAATACTCTTCCCCAAGGTGGGGATAATGGATGCAGCAAAACCTGAGGGGTCAGTGCAGAGTGGTGATGCTAAGAGTTTGTTCTTGGATGTGTAATTTTAAGATGGTCAGGTAGAAGTGCAGAGTTGGAAACCTACAGGTGAAGTCAGAGGTAGGTATGGAGCAGTATTATTTACTTTTTAACAAGAAACAGTGTACAATATTTATTACTATTTACAAGGATTGTGGTTCTGAGAATAGGTCACTTGAGACTGAAAGTCAGTCTCAGGGCTTATTTATCCTAATGAATGGAAAAATGCTTGGGAGCGTTAAGCAGCGTTATGGAGGGCCTCTTTTGGAATGACCAGAGCAGAATGGTTTTAAAAGGGAAAGTTTTCCAAAAATAAGACGACAAAATTCACATCAGACAAGCAGAAGGCACTGTTAACAAAAGTCAGAGTAAGTCCCCGGTGTTAGAACTGTGAGAAAATTAACTTTTGAAATCACTCTGATAATTTTAGCTGTCTTTTTAATGGGCTTTAAGGGACTAGTTAAGTGTGGAAATACATAGGCTGATGGAACTCAAAATAGTCCTTATGGTAATACGGAGTGAACACTCTTGACTGCTTCCAGAGAGAGTTCTGGTGTCTTAAACAGTGAGCCCTACACAAACAGCCAAGCATTTCACCTACATCATGCAAGTTTGATAAAAATGGCGTTGTGTCCGACGGAAACAGTGTTGATTCCAGGTTGCCTGGAATGGACCAGCATTTAGTTGGGAGCTAAAATCTTAAGAGAGGAGGAGGTTGCCCAGGGAGAATCTGTTAGACAGCAAAGGGGTGCGCCTTGGGGAGGGGGGGGGGTGGGGGTAGAGAAATGGGAGCCATTTAGGATTCTGAGAAGGGTCGGAGAGGTAGGCAAGTAGGATTTTAGAGAGAATCTAGGGACTAGGAAAGTTTGAGAGTATGGAGCCTCTAACATATGTAGGAAGGTCAGTTGGGATAAAACTGGCCCCTTTAATAATGAGGACTGAAGGCCTTTGGGTTGTGTGTGGTGGGATCAGGGTGGGAAGACTGTATATGTGTACAGAGTCATATTACTGATACTTATTAAACGCTGTTACTAACTTCTAGTAACTTAGACACTTAAAAACTATATTGCGGCCGGCGCTGCAGCTCACTAGGCTAATCCTCTGCCTTGTGGCGCTGGCACACCGGGTTCTAGTCCCGGTTGGGGCGCCAGATTCTGTCCGGGTTGCCCCTCTTCCAGGCCAGCTCTCTGCTGTGGCCAGGGAGTGCAGTGGAGGATGGCCCAAGTGCTTGGGCCCTGCACCCCATGGGAGACCAGGATAAGTACCTGGCTCCTGCCATCGGATCAGCGCGCCAGCCGGGGCGGCCATTGGAGGGTGAACCAATGGCAAAAAGGAAGACCTTCCTCTCTCTCTCTCTCTCACTGTCCACTCTGCCTGTCAAAAAAAAAAAAAAAAAAACTATATTGCTATCCTGCAGTATCTTGTTCCCTTAGAGTGAAGGAAGAGGAACTGCAGATCATTTTAAATTTGTGTTGATTGGGCCAGCGCCGTGGCTCACTAGGCTAATCTTCTGCCTTGCGGCGCCGGTACACCAGGTTCTAGTCCCGGTTGGGGCGCCGGATTCTGTCCCAGTTGCTCTTCTTCCAGTCCAGCTCTCTGCTGTGGCCTGGGAGGGCAGTGGAGGATGGCCCAAGTGCTTGGGCCCTGCACCCGCATGGGAGACCAGGAGGAAGCACCTGGCTCCTGGCTATGGATCAGCGCAGTGCACCGGCCGCAGCGGCCATTGTGGGGTGAACCAACGGAAGGAAGACCTTTCTTTCTCTCTCTCTCTCACTGTCCACTCTGCCTGTCCAAAAAAAAAAAAATTGTGTTGATTGGCTAGAGAGTTATGATTACAAGCAAAGCTTTTACTGGAAGTTAAGATCATTATCCTTTATTCCCTTGGTGCTGTTGACTTTAAAATCATGTTCATTCGTATGCAGAGGCCATGTTAAAGTGTACTTTATTTCTATGAAATGTTACCAGTTTGCTCAAAAAATAGTGGAGTGGAACTGAAGCTGCCACAGGGGTTCTGGCTTTTAGAACTGCAGAGCCGGCTTAAAGCCTGTTTTCCCGGTGACTGCTGTGCGCTGGTGCTCTTAAAGGTAAATGCAAAGTGGGACCCACAGGCAAAGGGCCCATTGCTCTGCCGCTGTTTCTAAGACAGAGTTGTGTGTCTTTTTGTTAGCTCCTTTTATCCCAGAGTGCAAGTAGATGTGGAATTGCTGTGAAGACATTGCTCTTGTAGCCTCTCCTTGGGGCTGTGGTAGGGAGCTCGTGGCCCTGCAAGTGGGGAGAGGAGGTGGGCCCCCTGCTTCCTGCTGTCTCCTGTGCAGGAACCTTGCCCTTTGTGTTTATTTTCCTCTAAGTACAGGGCTGTGAGGGAATTTGTTTCATCTACAAAAACCCTCACACAGCAAGTTGTACGGCCCACGTAGGGACAAAGGAATGACTCAACCTTTTAGGGATGCATTTCCCTCCGTTGCTAACCTCTGACCACACTCTCATGTGGCTGGGAGTTTAGATTTACCCATTTTCCCTACAACAGTTGGAGAGCTTGGTTGCCAGAAGGGGCAGTGAGAAAGCTTCTGCCTCCCAGAGCAGCGCACAGCCCACACTGGCTGCCACTCCATTGCCTGTTGAGTCATTCCCACAGTTCTATATAGAGCTCTTCTGGCTTTTCTTTTTAACGTGGTGTTCTTGGAGTGAGAAAGAAAGGACGTTTCCCTCTCGCTCAGAGTCCCCCCACCTCAAATCTTGTTGCTTTCTCTATTGGAAGAGAGGAGTGCCCCCTCTCCCACCCCAGGCCGTTTTCTCTCCTGAGCCCCTCCTGCTTGTGTTTATAGCTGTTTGACTGTTTAAGGATTAAGGTCCTCCCTGGGCTGGGTTGTTGCAGTAGATGAAATTTGAGATACAGGCTGCTGGGTAAGTGACAGGATTGAGGAATTCTAGGTGAAATGCCCAACATGAATTTCCAGTTGTCTGCCGTCTAAAAGTCAATCGAATGCGCAGAAGCGTCTCGGCATCATTATTTTGAATACAGTTGGTAAAAGGTCTGTGAGGGAATGAAGGAGATTTTGATGTCGGGTAGATTAAAAAGCAGCTTTATGTGTAATTTAGGAGGATTGAAGGTCAGATACTCACATTCACTCTTTTTCGGAACATCTGCTCTAGGCTAGTGGAAAAAGGATCGGAATTTCTTTATTAGGAAAAGGCAGCTCTTACACAGCTTCTGGTACCCCTAGCATGCTCATAAAGCAGTTGTTTGGCCCAGAGATTAAGCCGCTAGTTGGGACGCGCTACTGGCTGTTGGAGCACCTGGATTCAGGTCCTGTCTCAGCTGTTCCAGCTTCCTGCTGACGCGCAGCCTGTGAGGCAGTAGTGATGGCTCAAGTCCCTGGGTCCCTGCCACACACGTGAGAGACTTGGGTTAGTACTTGGCTCCTGGTTTCGGCCAGCCTGGGCCTTTGGGGGCATTTGGGAAGTGAACCAGCAACCCAGCAGATGGGAGTTCTGTCTGACTTTTTCTCAGCCTCTCCAGAAAAAACAAAAAGTAAAAAGCAAACAAAAAAAACTCCACACAAGTGTGTCACACACAGGCCAACATCAGTGATCTGTCTACTCACAGATCACGGGTCTCACACAGGCACAAGTCAGGGGCTCTCTGAAGGACTGGCAGATCTGAAAGACAGATTACAGCTCCGGAATGTATCCAGATGACTTTTTGAAACAGATATTTTAATTGGAGTGGGGGTGGAGAAGTAGTTGAGCTTCTGTAGTGAAATATTCAACTTCCGTAGCCTGTTATCTATAAATAACACAGATAAAGAAGCTGGTGGAATTCTTTTTCAGAAAACTTACTCAGCTCACATATTATGTATGTGTTTCTGTGTGTCTAATCCCCACCCCACCCCCCTTCAGCAGCTCAGTAAGTGGACTGTTTCTCAGATTCGGTCGATTGGATTGTGTTTAATTCGTTGCTCCAGACTGCATGAATGGTAGAGTTCCTTATAGTAGGGTTTTCAATAAAATCTTATCTTTTTCTAGAAAGAGAGGAAAAAAGGCATTTGATCTGTTTTCCCAAAGTCTCTCCCTCCCCCCAGAGACAGGCAGCAAGGGGAGGAGCTCTCGCACTTCTTACCACACTTCATGTGTCTTTTTGGTTTCCCGTCGGCAGTAATTCAGCTCTGTGCCATCCTGACTTGCCTGAAGGTTGGCTAACTTGGTGACCGCGCCGCGAGGGGAGTGAGTTCTCACAGTCTGATTGGAGCGTCAGGCATGAGACTGAATTTGGGGGAGGTTCTGTAGCCTTTGCAGGCAGCGTCTTCCTCCCGGACTCTGACTGCTGCACGGTGCTCGGGGCTGTTGTTTCGGAGAAGACCCCGTCATGACTCTGCTGGAACCTGAGATGCTCATGATGGCCGTGCAGGCAGGTAATCCCTGTCTCCTGCAAGCCTGTCGCCACAGGCTTCATAAAGACGTTGGGCATATTTGTTCTAGGACTGGACAGACGTGGGGGGGTGTAATGAATTCTCCAGGAAATGCACTGTGTTTTCAGGTTTTTGTCGATTAAAAAAAGAATATTGCTCTAATCCATTCAATGCCTACTCTTCAGAAGGAGACCTCTTTGTGGAAAAGAAATATTTGTCTTCTCTACCCTAAGCAAGCATTTTATTTTTCTCTGTGGTGCCTTTAACAAAAGGGAATTAAATTGCTTTTCATACTTTATATATTACTGTTTTAGTCACTCATCCATATTGTATTTTATGTCTTTGTGAAAGCATGTTTTAAAATTTTCCTTAGCTGTTCTGTTTTGTGGCATCATCTTTAATGTATCTTTTTTTGGTTTTGTGGAAATGCTCTTGATATCACATGGGATGGGTACTAAAATCTGGAGATGGGGAGAGTTTGAGCTGGAGGCAGTTCACAGAAGGAATGTAGGATTTTTGAAATTCTCTCTGAAAACTGTTTTCCAAGTCAGAAGTGTCCTTTAAAACATTTTAAAAATTCCAGTTAATTTTTAATGGTTTCTTCTACTTTTAGTGTTTTTAAACTTGTAAGTCAATTATCTAAAAATAGGGAATGTTCTTTTGTTATTTTTAGACTTCTACTCAGATGTGATCTGTAGCGTTTCCCTGTTCCAGAGCATATCTTTATACAGATTCATACAAGTGGCATCTGGGGACCCCCCATCCACTGGCCTTCTCTGGGAGGAGCACGATTCTGTTGGTCCAGCAGAGCTGAGCCCCTGCTCTCCCTGGGGGGAGCTTAGGTAGATGTTGAAGACACAGAGGGGTGTCAGTTGAAGACAGATCAAAGGCTCGCAGCTTAAGCCTTGCGGACAGAGAAGGGACCACAAGGGAAGGTGCTGCTACCATATTTTTTTCTGGTTTTATGACCAGAAGTGAGTCATGTATTAGTTGAATTTTTCTGCTCGTATATGCATTCATTCCATGTTCCCTTTCCTTTTCCTCCCACAGAGCTGTTGAGCTTTGTGCTCTAAACGAGTCAGTGTGCTTATCTGAATGTGTCCCATCTGTCTGATGAAATAGCTCCCAGTTAAACTCACTCAGGTCTTTGTTTCCTGTCTGTATCCCAGTCCTTTGCTAGGTGTGGGCAAGTGCATATTTTATCTTGAGGAGCAGATGTTAGCATCTTCTTTAGTCACTTGGTTATTCATTGGTTAGTTCAGCCTAGTACATTTTGTTTATTTTTTAAAAAGATTTATTTTATTTATTTGAAAAGCAGAGTTACAGAGAGGCAGAGGCAGAGAGAGAAAGAAAAAGGGAGAGAGAGAGAGGGAGGGAGGGAGAGAAGGAGAGAGAGAGGTGTCTTCCATCCACTGATTCACTCCCCAGATGACTACAACAGCCAGAGCTGCATCAATCAGAAGCCAGGCGCTTCTTCCAGATCTCCCATTCAAGTGCAGGGGCCCAAGGACTTGGGCCATCCTCTGCTGCTTTTCCAGGCACATTAGAAGGGAGCTGGATTGGAAGTGGAAGAGCCAGGACTTGAACTGGCGCCCATATGGAATTCTGGCATTGCAGATGGTGGCTTTACCCACTGTGCTGCAATGCCAGCCCCTTATTCTAGTAGCTTTTTTTTTTTTAAGATTTATGTATTTATTTGAAAGAGTTACACAGAGATTATACACACACACACACACACACACACACACACAAAGAGAGAGAGAGATCTTCCATATTCCAGTTCACCTCCCAAATGGCCACAACAGCCGGGGCTTGGCCAGGCTGAAGCCAGGAGTCAGGAGTTTCTTCCCGATCTCCCACATGGGTGCAGAGCCCCGAGCACTTGGGCCATCTTCTGCTGTTGCCCCACACACATTAGCAGGGAGCTGGATAGAAAGTGGAGCAGCCAGATCTCAAAATGGTGCCCATATGAGATGCTGGCATTGCAGGCAGTGGCTTAACTCTCTGTGCCACAATGCTGGTCCCATCATTCTGGTAGCTTTTAAAGGTTGAAAGATAGTACCCTCTACCTTATGGTGGTCTCAGTGTTCCCAGTCCTAAAGGGGACAGAGACATACATGTCTTGCCCGAGAGCTGTTTTTCCTATGACATACGTTGGGCAGGGCTAGCCGTCCATCTGTTGTACCACCTACTTCATAGAACTTAGAAAGGATAATACTATATAAGACAAGTGCAGGTGAAACCGACAAGGGTGACATAGGTAGAAGAAAAGGCCTGCCAGGAATCGTCTGTACTGTGTGTGGACTTTGTTCTCTGGCTTACGTTTGTAAAAGTAGAGAAGATTGGGGTAGGAAAGAGTAATACCAAACTAATTTCTCCAGTACCTGCCATTCCTTAATGTTCAAAAACCTTCTCTGCTGTGGCCAGGGAGTGCAGTGGAGGATGGCCCAAGTACTTGGGCCCTGCACCCCATGGGAGACCAGGAAAAGCACCTGGCTCCTGCCATCGGATCAGCGCGGTGCACTGGCCGCAGCACACCGGCCACTGCGGCCATTGGAGGGTGAACCAACGGCAAAGGAAGACCTTTCTCTCTGTCTCTCTCTCTCACTGTCCACTCTGCCTGTCAAAAAAAAAAAAAAAAAAAAAAAAAAAAAAAAAAAAAAAAAACCACCTTAATAGTGTGTTTATAAAATTGTTATCATTTTGTTCTGAAGTGCTAGCACTGTTAGGTGGATTGTAACAGTAATATGACAGCTAGAGAGAGTAACATGCTGCATCATTTATGATAGGATCTCCCTAAATAAATTCAGTAATTCTACTGAAAATTCAAGACGTTTAGACTTTATGTGAGCTAGAGATTGTCTAGCAATAGGATGTTCTGTACTTCTGTGAATATATGGTTATGAGCAAAACTATTATTTAATATTCTTTTTTTATTTGACAGGCAGAGTTAGAGAGAGAGACAGACAAAAAGAAAGGTCTTCCTTTTCTGTTGGTTCAGTCCCCAAATGGCCGCTACGGCCGGTGCGCTGCGCCGATCCGAAGCCAGGAGCCGGGTGCTTCCTCTGGGTCTCCCACGCGGGTGCAGGGCCCAAGCACTTGGGCCATCCTGCACTGCACTCCCAGGCCACAGCAGAGAGCTGGCCTGGAAGAGGAGCAACCGGGACAGAATCCGGCGCCCCAACCGGGACTAGAACCCGGGGTGCCGGCGGAGGATTAGCCTAGTGAGCCGTGGCGCCGGCCGTTATTTAATATTCTTATTTGAATTCTTTTAAAGAAAATTTTATTTGAGAGGCAGACAGAGTTCTCGTCCCCTGGTTCACTCCTCAATGCCTGTAACGGCCAGGGGTGCACGCCGGAGCCAAAGCTTGAGCTGGGAGCATCATCCAGTTCTTCCTCTGGCTGGCAGGAGTCCCGGTGTTTGAGGCATTGCCACTGCCTCCCTAGGTGTGCACAGAAAGGAAGCTGGAGCCGGGAGCTGGAGCTGGGAATCAGATCCAGGCACTCTGCTGTGGGGTGTGCGTGTCTTAACCACGAGCTTAAACACCTGTCCTTCAATTCCTGATTTAACTATATCCCTACAACTGGATTTAAGAGGCAAAGCTTCTACCTTAAGTCAGAGTTTAGGATACTATTTTAGCAGAGTTTCGGGCACTTCATGTGCTCATTAACAGTTTTCATTCGGTCCGTGGAGCTTGGAGATTATGGGACACACTCAAGTACAGGAACACTTTGAGGCTCCTGCCTGCTGGTCTCTGATCCTTCGGGTCAGGTCAGGTGCTGCCTTCTGTGCCCCTGCTGTTCCCCTGGGACTGCCTTACTGTCTACTGGTTATCATCTTTACTTGTCTCCCTAATTAGATTATTAGCTTCTCAAGGGCGATGGGTTCTTCTGCATTGGCTCCTGAAGTTGGCACGTGGCAGGCAGCATTTTTGAATGAATGATGCAAATTGGTTTGGCCCATTTCCCCAGATAAACAGGCACAAGCTTTTGAATCAAGATTATGCCCAAGTATTTTCACAGCTTTTCTGAGATTAGGCAATGAGTCCTCTAGCCACTATCTTGTATTTTAGTCAGTCTTTGCCCAAAGCAGGTGCTGTTGAAAGCATGACTTTCAAAGCTGAAATTCTTTCATCTCACAGAACGTGTGGTGTGTCCTGCCTACCTTCCTGCTAAACAAGTGCTCTGATCAAGCCACAGTTGGAGTCCCAATGAAAACCTGTCTGGATCCCTGTGATTAGAAAATGAATGACCTGAGCTGACTTTATGGCTGTCGGGCAAAGCACTGACTCTGGTGTATTCTAGAATGGAGAAATGCTAGGGCTCAGCTCTTGACAGCCAAAAGGGCGGGCCCCATGCCAGTGTTCAGACAGTGCATCCCTCTTAGTTTGGGGCAGACTTCTCTCGTAGAAAAAGGATTGAGACCGTCCTCTTGGTTTGCTTTATCTCATGACATACGCTTGATCTTGATGAGGCACATTTAGGGAATCAGGGTGTTTTCTCTCTTTTATGTGTATATGTGTGGACACCCACACCCACACCCAAGACCATAAGAAACTGATGGCAGTGGCTGCCTCAGGGAAAGAGGTTGGAGGATGAGGAGACTGGGGTGGAAGAAACTGTTTGACCCCCAAAAATATTGAGTTCCCTTTTAAGCTTGTTGTTGTTATAGGAATACTCAAGAGCAAAAGAATATATGGAGTGTATATTAAATTTATAAAATGTGACATGAGCCCTGGTAAGAAATAGAGCCCAGCCTGGATACTGAAATCCTCTAAGTGCCCTCTTTGATTTATGCCTCAGAAAACTCTTGTTTTTAACCGTATGCCTTTTAAATCTTTTATGTTTTATACCACGTGCATGTTACCCATTTGTGTCAGGGTTCTCCAGAGAGAGAGAGAGAATGGAGAGAATAGCAGTGTAGGTCTGTGAAGCGGGGGTTGTTAGTGACTTCTGATTTGCTGTCTGCAGACTGGAGACCTTGGGATGCCTGTAGCATGGCAAGTTCAAGTCCAAGGGCCTCAGAACCAGGGAAGCTAACTAAGGCTGTGAATCTCAGTTCCAGGCTAAGAGCCTGAGTACCAGCAAAGGAGCCAGTGGTCTGAGCCCTGGAGTTCAAAGGCCAGCAACTGATGGCCCAGGCAGGAATGGACAGAGTCCCAGGAGTCGGAGCCAGAGACCTGTTCACCTTCTTCTGCACGTGGTCTCTCCAGCAGCCCCTGCCGGTGGTCGGCACTGCCCCATCCAGACCGGGTCTTCCCACCTGGTCCACTCAAACTCATCGGCTCATCTTATTGGGAACCCCCCATCCATACACCCAAAACAACACCTGAACACGTTTCCAGGGCTCTGGGTACTCCCTGCTCCAGTCAGGTTGACACCATAAAATTAACCATCACACTACTAAAAGATACTTGTTAAATTATAATTTAAAAAAATATCTCAGGGCCGGTGCTGTGGCGTAGTGGATTAAGCCACTGCCTGCAGCTCCGGCGTCCCATACAGGTACAGGTTCAAGTCCTGGCTGCTCCACTTCTAATCCAGCTCTCTGTTAATGACCTGGGAAAGCAGCTGAGGATGGCCCAAGCCCTGGGGCCCCTGCCCTGCCATGGGAAACCTGAAAGAAGCTCCTGGCTCTTGTCTCCGGCCTGGCCCCGCTCCAGCCATTGCAGCCATTTGGAGAGTGAACCAGAGGATAAAAGAAAGACCTCTCTCTCTCTCTAACTCTGCCTTCCAAATAAATTAAACACACACACACACACAGAACAAACTTAGTTCGTTTACTCTCTCATTTCTTGATGTCTCTGTACTTGGTTCCCCCTACTTCCTCCCCGTCTCCGAGATCTCTGATTGTTAGATTCCCTGTGACCTGTGTGTTTTAGAATAGTGTGAGCTGGAGAAGGGGAGTAGAAGCTAATGAAGACGAGGCTGCAGGAGGGGTGGCGGTGCGGAAAGGGCAGGCTGCGGATGGGTAACTGTGTCTTTTCGGGGGTATGTTGGCTCTCGAAGGAACCTCTTCCTCCCTGTGTGGACTCCGCGGCTCAGAGGTCGGTGGAGCTGGAAAGCTCTGGGACCTTCGCAGTGCCTTCTCTCTGGGTCTCTCAATGCTGTGAACGTTAATGTGGCCTTTAAAACCAAGCACACTTTTGTTCATATCTAAGGGATTTTCAGATCTTGAAGGAAACCTGAGGTATTTTCTTGCTCTCCTCTGTATTTAAGGTGAGGAAATTGGCCCATCAAGGTTAATGTATTTCCTGAAGTCACATAGTTAATTAGTGCCGAGATGAAAGGAGCATTGCTTTCCTTACCCCTGTCCAGCGTCCTGCCATCGCATACTCACAGAGAAATCGTGAGCGACCTCTGATGGGTGAGGTTGTTGATCATTTTTCTCATCCTGGTTTTCCTTGGGTTTTTCCATGTTAATGTCACCACTCAGACTCTCTTCTGAAGAGGTGGAGACACAAACAGTGGCTGGGGTCCACCCCGCCCTGGGCAGTGTGGTCGCAGTGCTGTAGCTCCCATGGTTCTCTGCTGGGCTTCCATCTTGCCTGTCTCCCTGGCCCGGCTGATGATCTCAGCAGACAGGTAGGCAGTCGGTCAGCTGTTGTCATCGGTTCCTGGCTTACCTCTGACTGCCCTGTCTCTGACTCATTGATTTATCTGGGGTCTCCTTAGAGTTGGGATCCAGATCAAAGGGATTTGAAATCCTCTGTATGTCTCCCATCCTTTTTGTTTCCTTTTGGGTGAGGCAAGCTGTCAAGGCCATGAACACCACAATTTTAGCTTTCTTGAAACGGTGCCAAATTAAATAAAGACGAGTCTCCTACGATCTTGGTTTTTTTTTTTTTGGATCTTTACTTTTATGATTACCACATGCATTATTTTTGAAAGAATTTTCTTTATAATAACAAGGAAAAAATACTGAAGAACCTTGCTCTGCCATCAACAACATAAAAACCTGCTTTCTTTGCCTTTTCCTGTCAAGCTGACGGGCAGCGATGAGGCTGAGCTCATGGCGTCAGGGGTCTCGGGCGCGCTCAGCCCCTCGACGGAATCACAGGACTAGGTGGCGGTGGCAGCAGGGTGAACATCGGGGACTCGCGAAGCGCAGCACACGGCAGAGCGCAGGAGTGAGACTGTCGTGATGTCACGACTTCAAGGTGCTCGTCTCACTTCATCTTCTCCAGCTCTTTGCGGTATCCATATTTTCACATTTTACAGAGGAAACTGAGGCTCAAAAGCTTAAGGGTTCACAGTAGCACATGGAAAAGCTGTTTGCATTCAGGGTCTTTAGTTTGAGAACCACTTACTCACAAGATCCCCTGTAAATTAAAATCAGGTCTTTTCTTGGCCGACGCCGCAGTTCACTAGGCTAATCCTCCACCTGTGGCGCCGGCACACCAGGTTCTAGTCCCGGTCGGGGTGCCGGATTCTGTCCCGGTTGCCCCTCTTCCAGGCCAGCTCTCTGCTGTGGCCCGGGAGTGCAGTGGAGGATGGCCCAAGTGCTTGGGCCCTGCACCCCATGGGAGACCAGGAAAAGCACCTGGCTCCTGCCATCAGATCAGTGCGGTGCGCCGGCTGCAGCGCGCCGGCCACGGCGGCCATTGGAGGGTGAACCAACGGCAAAGGAAGACCTTTCTCTCTGTCTCTTTCTCTCACTGTCCACTCTGCCTGTCCAAAAAAAAAAAAAAAAAAAAAAAAAATCAGGTCTTTTCCGTCCTCACTCAGCGCGAAGCTCTGCCTGCAGGCCTCCAGCCTTCTGAATTCATCTCCTCCCCTCCCTTCCTTGTTTGTCCCAAGGGTGTCGACTTCTTTGCTGCCCTTGCACACTGTCCCTCCCGTGCCAGGGCTTTTGCACTGCTGTTCCTCCTGCTGGAGCCCCCGGCTTGGCCTCTGGTTCCTTCAGATCTTTAAGTATGACTTTGTGAATTGAGTCTTCCCTGACCACTGTTGTGTAATGCCCTGCTTTTATTTTTCTTCATACCAGTTGTCATTCGACAACACACACGGTTCATGTGTTTGTTGGTCGCTGCTGTCTCCCTACTAGAATGGCACTGCCACACAGTGGGGAGTTTGTCTCATGTGTTTTCTGCCAGGTGTGTAAAGGTACGTAGCAAGCCCTTAATGATCCTTGAGTACATAATTCACCCACGAGTTTGGGGTATGTTCCAGGTAGGCGTGTTCGTGGTTGTGCAGCCCGCCTTGACGGCAGAGGTCCCCAGGCTGTGGTCTGAGGCTGGCCAGGGTACCCTGAGACTTGTCAGTGTCTGAGGAGTAAACTACCCTGGAGTGTTACCATGAATGCACAGTGACACCTCAACAGGTGAATGCAGAATTGTAGCATATCCCATATCAGAATGTTTGCAAAAGTGGTAAAACAGTAGCATTCTTTTCCCTTTTATTCAGTTTTTTTTTTTTTTTAATTTTTTGACAGGCAGAGTGGACAGTGAGAGAGAGAGAGACAGAGAGAAAGGTCTTCCTTTTGCCGTTGGTTCACCCTCCAATGGCCGCCGCGGCTGGAACGCTGCGGCCGGCGCACTGCGCTGATCCGATGGCAGGAGCCAGGTACTAATCCTGGTCTCCCATGGGGTGCAGGGCCCAAGGACTTGGGCCATCCTCCACTGCACTCCCGGGCCACAGCAGAGAGCTGGCCTGGAAGAGGGGCAACCGGGACAGAATCCGGCGCCCCAACCGGGACTAGAACCTGGTGTGCCGGCGCCGCAGGCGGAGGATTAGCCTAGTGAGCCGCGGTGCCGGCCATTCTTTCCCCTGTTTTTTAATTTGTTTCGGAAAATAATGTTTGTCATATTATTTATGCTAACACGTAATGAGTTTATTGTCCAGTTTTTAAAGAAATAATAAATACATCAAAAATGTTTTCAGTTTTGAATTCTGCTGTGACCACAGTGGCCAGCCCTCACCAGAAGGGGTGAGGCGTGCACATGCATTGCTCAGAGGTGAGTTCTGCCACACCACTTCCTAGCCTTTGCACTCAGCAGCCCTGTGAGTTTGGATGACTCGTGTTACCTCTCTGTGTGTATTAGTTCATTCTTAAAGTGCGGGTACTGATAGCACCTACCTCAGGAACGTGTCATAGGTACTCGGTGAGTTCATCTATGTGAAGTGCTTATAATAGTTCCTGGCACATAGTAAGTGCCTTGTGTTTTCGTCATCGTTGTTGTTGGAGTTTTGAATACTGTTGGATGAAGAGCGTTTTTATTGCTTCCTGGATATTCTGACAGCTCATCACGACCCTTTTGATATATGGCAACTCATAAAATTTAAAAAAATATGTTTTTCTGTAACGTTGAAATACTTCTGGGAATTTGTTCTAAGAAAACGAAAAGATATATAAAATTTTTATATAAGGATGTTCAAAGCAGCATTATTTGTAATGGTAAAAGACCAAAACAAACAGAAACAGCGTTTCGGACAAGGAGCTAGAGTGATGGTTGGGGACTCTGCAGTCGGAGCCCACCGAGCCCCCACCTCCCCGACCCACGGCCATGCAGGGCACAGTGAGGAGGAGATGCTCCCTCTGACTCACCTTGTCTGTGTAAATCTCTGTTACATTTCTGCCTTTGTTTCTGCTTTGTAAGATTTATTGAAATTTATCTTTGCAGTGTTTCTGTTGGGCCATGTTCTTGGCAGAGCCCTAGCTGCTTCCTGTGTACACTTACTCATAATTTGCTGAACATTTCAGAAGTTTTTGTAGAAGAAACACAGATGCTTTTTGTTTGTTTGTTTTTGGTGGGAAAGGATACTCTGACTTCTCTTAGGCATAAAATGGTGGCATTAGTATAAAATACATTACTTATCTGGGAGTACTTTTTTTGTAATAAGTTTTGTTCTGTGGCTCTAGGTAAGTGTGAAAATCCTCTTAGCAATCCACGTACTTGTTATCAGAAAGCTGAAGCTCATATTGCCAGTCTTTACTATGTTAATAGGCTCTCAGGCACTTACATTAATTAAATAAGCCTTAATTTTCCGAGTTGTTATCTTAGTATATTCTCTTGAGAATCAGTTGGATTATATTCCTCAAATCAGTGCCTTAAAACTAATGTGTGAAATATTTGGTTGTGTAAGGTGTTGCAAGTGTAGAGTGTTGATATTAATTAGGTGACCCAGAGAGATCCTGTGACCTGAGTCTTTTTCTTTTAAAAGATTAATTTATATATATATATTTTTTTTTTTTTTTTTTTTTTTTTTTGACAGGCAGAGTGGACAGTGAGAGAGAGAGACAGAGAGAGAAAGGTCTTCCTTTGCCGCTGGTTCACCCTCCAATGGCCGCCGCTGCAGCCGGCGCACCGCGCTGATCCTGGCAGGAGCCAGGAGCCAGGTGCTTTTCCTGGTCTCCCATGGGGTGCAGGGCCCAAGCACCTGGGCCATCCTCCACTGCACTCCCTGGCCATAGCAGAGAGCTGGCCTGGAAGAGGGGCAACCGGGACAGAATCCGGCGCCCCAACCGGGACTAGAACCCGGTGTGCCGGCGCCGCAAGGTGGAGGATTAGCCTATTGAGCCACGGCGCCGGCTTAATTTATATATTTGAAAGTCAGAGTTGCAGAGAGAGAGCGAGCGAGCTTCCATCTGCTGGTTTCTCCTCAGATGGCTGCTGCAATGGCTGGGGCTGGGCCAGGCCAAAGCCAGGAACCAGAAGCTTCTTCCTGGTCTCTCCTGTGGGTGCAAGGACCCAAGCACTTGGGCCATCTTCTGCCACTTTCCCAGGCACATTAGCAGGGAGCTGATTGGAAGTGGAGCAGCTGAGACTCGAACTGGTGCTCCTATGGGATGCCAGCGGTGCAAGCTGCAGCCTTACCTGCTACACCATGACACCAGCCTGTGACCTGAGTCTTTAACACCTTGCTCCTCGAAGTGTGGTTGGAGGCCAGCAGTGTCTGTCCGTGTCAGCCAGGACCCTGTAGGAACGCAGCTCTCAGACCCCCCTAGACCTGCAGAGTCAGAACCTGCATTTTGACAAGCTCCTCATTTGTATTTTGAAGTTGAGAAATACTGGTTTTGTTTTTGAGGTGAACATGTAAAATAAAGATGATTTGTTGGTGTATTATTTCCTGAGGATAAGTGCTGCTGGAAATGCTAAAAATCAAGAGATAAGAATGTAGTAATTTGTGTGTGTGTGTGTGTGTGTGTTGTGGTACAGCAGGTTAAGACAACTACTTGTGACATTGGCCTCCAACGTCAGAGTGCCAGTTCAGGTTCTCGCTGGTCTGCTTCCGATCCAGCTCCCTGCTGATATATCCTAGGAAAGCAATGGAAACGCCCAAGTGCTTAGGTCCCTGCCACCCACATGGGAGACCCAGATGGAGCTTCTGGCTTCAGCCTGGGGAGTGAAACAGCGTATTGAAGATCTCTCATTCTCTCTCTCTCTCTCTCTCTCTCTCTCTCTCTCCCCTTCTAAATAAATAGATAAATCTGTCAAAAATACAGTGCTTAGAAAGATTATATGATGTCTAATTTGTGTAGAAACACAAGATAAAACAAACAACAGAGAAAATCTGCTAGCCAGAGCTCTGCATTAGATAAATGTTCACAATTGGGCCTCTCTTTTGGGGCCATTTTTGTTGACTTTTCAAAGAATGAACAAATGGACTTCCTTTGTTAAAAAAATAATTTGTGTTTTTGAAAGGTAGAGAGTTAAGTGCCTATCTGCTGATCACTCTCCAAATGCCCACAACAACCAGGGCTGGGCCAGGCCATAGCCAAGTACCCGAAGCTCAATTCAGATCTCTCACATGGGTGGCTGGGACCCAACCACATGCGCCATCACCTGCTCCTCTCAGGGTCTGTACCAGCAGAAAGCTGGAATCTGAAGCAGAACCAGAACCAGAACTTGATCCCAGGCACCCTGATGTGGGATGTGGGCATCCCAAGTGGTATCTGAACTATTGTGCCAAACACCTGCCCCTAGGCTTGCTCTTGACATTCTAGGATGTTTTATTAAGAAGGGATCTTAGATATAAAGCCTGTGACTTATAGATGAACAAACTGGGGACTAAGATTGTTTGGTGTGGTTTACCCAAGATCACATCGTGTGCACTCCTCATCACCTGGATTTCAACCGCTAATCTCTGTATCTCTTATGCTACCCCTCTGTATCGCTGAAGACCATATATTGTCAGTTGCTTCCATTGATGTTAATTAAAAATATACTGAACAATTATGAGTGAGAATAAATTTGACACACCCCACAGCATCTTGGGAAAATGATGGGACTCACTCTCTTCTTCCCGTTCTGTGTGAACACTTGTGTTAGCTTCAGAAAAAGACATTTGCCTGTTGTCTGGAAGTTGGATTCCTCCTCCTATGGACTGGTGACGCTGGCTGCTCAGTCCTGTGCTCTCTGAGTTCGTGGGGGTTGGGAGGGGAGGCAGTGGGGCTTTTCTCTTCTGAAATGGCAGGGGTTGTGGCAGTGGTTTTGAGTGTTTAGTGGCAACATTATATAACAGTTTATGAATCAAGAAAGACCTGGCTATCTTAGCAAATATTGACCCTTAACTTCAGAGTAAACACAAAAGAATATTCATTGGAAATGGGTCTTAGACCTAACTGTGAAAGCTGAGGGACATGAAAGCATGGACTGTGACATTCATGTTCTCTTTTGTTTGTTTGTTTGTTTGTTTTTTGGAGGGAGCATTACTAAATTGAACTTTGTTGAGTTCAAACACTTTTTATCTTCCTGTGCATTGTTGTATAAATGGAAGACATTGAAAAAAATGAAAAGGCAAACTATAGAAGGGGAGACAATATTTATAATATTACATATATCTGAAAACAGAGATGTACCTAGAATTTATAAATCACTCATAAAACACATTATAAGAAAATAACCTAATTAAAAGTGGGCAGGGGGCTGGTGCTGTGGCGTAGCAGGTAAAGCCAACCCTTCAGTACTGACATCCCATGTGGATGCTGGTTCGAGTCCCGGCTGCTCCACTTCCAATCCAGCTCTCTGCTATGGCCTGGGAAAGCAGTAGAAGATGGCCTAGGTCCTTGGGCCCCTGTACCCACATGGGAGACCTGGAAAAGGCTCCTGGCTCCTGGCTTCGGATTGGTGCAGCTCCAACCATTGTGGTCATCTGGGGAGTGAACCAGCGGATGGAAGCCCTCCCCCCCCCCCCCGCATCTCTACATCTCTCTAACTCTGCCTTTCAAATAAAATAAATCTTTTAAAAAAAAGTGAGAGGCTTCTAAAATGTATGTGTGGCCAATAATTACATGAAAAGATGCTAGCCGGTGCCACGGCTCAATAGGCTAATCCTCCGCCTGCGGCGCCGGCACACTGGGTTCTAGACCCGGCCGGGGCACCGGATTCTGTCCCAGTTGCCCCTCTTCCAGTCCAGCTCTTTGCTGTGGCTCAGGAGTGCAGTGGAGGATGGCCCAAGTGCTTGGGCCCTGCACCCGCATGGGAGACCAGGAGAAGTACCTGGCTCCTGCCATCGGATCAGCGCAGTGCGCCGGCCACAGCGTTCCAGCCACAGCGGCCGTTGGAGGGTGAACCAACAGTAAAGGAAGACCTTTCTCTCTGTCTCTCTCTCTCACTATCCACTCTGCCTGTCCCCCCCCCACACACACACACAAAAATGCTGAACGTTATCAGTCATCAGAGAGATGCAAATTAAAACCACAGTGAGACGACCATTCATTTACCCAGTGGAATCAGCTAAAGCTAAAAAGACAATGCTAAGTATTGGCAAGGTTGTGGAGCAATGGGAACTCATGACAGGTAGATGTAAAATAGTGTCCATCCACTTGAGAAGACAATGTGTGGGGCTGGTATTGTGACATAGTGGGCTAAGCCTCTGCCTGCAGCATTGTCATCCCATGTGAGTGCTGGTTTTGGTCCAGGCTGCCCTACTTCTGATCCAGCTCCCTGCTACTGTGCCTGGGAAAGCAGCAGAGGATGGCCCAGATGTTGGGCACCTACGTGAGAGAGCCAGAGGAAACTCCTGGCTCCTGATTTCAGACTGGCCCAACCCCAGCCATTGCAGCCATTTGGGGAGTGAACCAGCAGATGGAAGTGCTCTCTCTGTGTGTCTCTTTCTCTTTCTCTTGAACTGCGTTTCAAATAAAGTAACTTTTTTAAAAATGATATATTTATCTATTTGAAAGGCAGAGGCAGAGAGAGAGAGAGAGAGGTTTTCCAACCCCTGGTTCACTCTCCAAATGGCCACAACAGCCAGAGCTGGGCCAGTCCGAAGCCAGGAGCCAGGGGTTTCCTCCAGGTCTCCCACGTGGGTGCAGGGGCCCAAGGACTTGGGCCATCTTCTCCTTTCCCAGGCCATAGCAGAGAGCTGGATCGGAAGTGGAGCAGCTGGGTCTCAAAATGATGCCCACATGGGATGCTGGCACTGTGGCTGCTTTACCTGCTACACCACAGCACTAGCCCCAAATAAATCTTTAAAAAAAGAAAGAAAGAAAAGGAAACAGTTTGGGGCTGACATAGTGGGTAAAGTCACCACTTGAGATGCTGATATCTCACATGCATGCTGATTCATGTCCCAGCAGCTCCACTTTTTCTTCTTTTAAAAAATATTTTATTTATTTATTGAGAGGTAGAGTTATAGACAGTGAGAAGGGGGACAGAGAGAAGTCTTCCATCTGCTGGTTCACTCCCCAGATGACCGCAACGGTCAGAGCTGCGCCGATCCAAAGCCAGGACCCAGGAGCCTCCTCCAGGTCTCCCACGCAGGTACAGGGGCCCAAGGACCTAGGCCATCTTCTACTGCTTTCCCAGGCCATAGCAGAGAGCTGGATCAGAAGAAGAACAGCTGGGACTAAAACCGGCACCTGTATGGGATGCCGGCACCGCAGGCACATGATTAACCTACTGCGCCACTCACCGGCCCCCAGCTCCACTTTCAGTCCAGCTCCCTGCTAGTAGCTCGGGGAAGCAGCAGAAGATGGTCCAGGTACTTGGGCCCTGGTACCCACATGAGAGACCTATATGAAGCTCCTGGCTCCCAGCTTTGACCTGGGTCAGCCCTGGCCATTGCAGCCACTTAGGGAGTGAACCAGTGAATAGAAGACCTCTTGCTCTCTGTTTCTCCCTCTCTTCGGTAACTTTGACTTTCAAAAAATAATAAATAAATCTTTGGGCAATTTGGCAGTTTCTTAGAAAGGTAAACATATTTGCTGTATAACCCAGCAGTCCTGTTCTTTCACGTTTGTGCTGAAGGTCCACAGCAGCTGTGTTCCTAGTAACCGAAAACTGGAACCCTCCCAGGTGTTCATTATCAGCTGAGTGGATAAACTGTGGTACCTGCACACATTAGAGTACCACTAGCAATAAGAACGAAGAGACTGCTGACTGATGACACTTATGTTTTGATGACTTTCAGAAACAATATCCTGAATGCAAGAAGCCAGATTCAGAAGAGTACACCTTGAATGACACTATGTGACACTTTAAAAAAATTTATTTATTTTAATTTATTTTATTTGAAAGAGTTACAGAGAGAAGGAGAGAGAGAGAGAGAGAGAGAGAGAGAGAGACGGAGGGAGAGAGGTCTTCCATCCACTGGTTCACTCCTCAGGTGGCCGCAATGGCCAGAGCTGCGCCAATCTGAAGCCAGGAGCCAGGAGTTTCTTCTGGGTCTCCCATGCGGGTGCAGGGGCCCAAGAACTTGGACCATCTTCTGTTTTCCCAGGCTATAGCAGAGAGCTGGATTAGAAGTGGAGTAGCCAGGATTTGAACTAGCGCCCATATGGGATGCCAGCACTGCAGGTGGCGGCTTTTGCCACTACACCTATATGACACTCTTGAAAATGTAAGATATGGGGACAGGCGGCAGGTGGTAGGATGCCCACATATCCATGTGCTTAGAGTTGAGTCTTAGCTTTCCATTCCAGTTTCTTCCTGATGTATTCCCTGGTAGGAAGCAGGTGATAGCTCAAGTGGCTGACCCCAATAAATGTTAAAATGCAGGCTGGGGCTGGAATTGTGGCACAGCAGGTTAAGATGCCACCTGTGATACCTGCATCTCTTATGGGCGTAGGTTTGACTCCTGGATGCTCCACTTCTGATCCAGCTCCTTGCCAGTGCATCTGGGAAGGCAGTAGAAGATGGCCTGAGTGGTTGGACCCCTGCCACCCATGGCGGGGACTCACATGGAGTTCTGGGCTCAAATGGAGTTCTGGGCTCCTGCTGTTGGCCTTGCCCAGTCCTGGCTGTTGTGGCATGAACCAGCAGGTGAAGGATCTCCTCTCTCTCTCTGTTTTTGTCCCCCCCCCCCCCCATATATCTAAAACTCTGTCTTTCAATTAAGTAAATAAATCTTTTTTAAAAATGTAGCCTGTGGGGCCGGCGCCGCGGTTCAGTAGGCTAATCTTCCGCCTTGCGGCGCCGGCACACCAGGTTCTAGTCCCAGTCGGGGCGCCGGATTCTGTCCGGGTTGCCCCTCTTCCAGGCCAGCTCTCTGCTGTGACCAGGGAGTGCAGTGGAGGATGGCCCAAGTGCTTGGGCCCTGCACCCCATGGGAGACCAGGAGAAGCACCTGGCTCCTGGCTTTGGATCAGCGCGGTGGGCTGGCCACAGTGCGCCAGCCGCGGCAGCCATTGGAGGGTGAACCAACGGCAAAGGAAGACCTTTCTCTCTGTCTCTCTCTATCACTGTCCACTCTGCCTGTAAAAAAAAAAAAAAAAAAAAAAAGTAGCCTGTGGGCTACTTCTCAGCAATTTTAAAGAGATGATGAACTGTTGATAAATAAAATATCCTGGGTGACTCTGAAGATAATTATGCTAAGTTAAAAAAAAAAAGCTAATCCTAAAAGATGATAGCCTGTATGATTCTGTGTGTATAACATTCTTGACATGACAACATGAGGAATATGGAGAACAGACTGGTGATGGTCAGGGGCTAAGGGTAGCACAGGGCCAGAAAGAAAGTAGGAGTGGCTGTAGGAGGGCAATAGGAGGGATCCGGGCAGTGATGCAATTGCTCTTTATCTTTTCTTTGGTAAAGATTTATTTATTTATTTATTTATTTATTTATTTGAAAGGTAGAGATGCAGAGAGATAGATCTTCCATCTGCTGGTTCACTCCCCAAATGGCTGCAGCAGTCCGGGCTGGACCCAGGACTGAATGAAGCCAGGAGCTTCATTCAGGTCTCCCACGTGGGTGGCAGGGCCCCAAGTACTTGGGCCATCTTCCGTTGCTTTCCCAGGTGCCTTAGCACGGCACAGGATGGGAAGTGGAGCAGCCAGAACTTGAACTGGTGCCCATGTGGTTGTTGTCATTGCAGGTGGTGGCTTAACTGGCTGTACCACAATACCCGCCCCAAATGGGATTGTTCTTTATCCTGAATGTAGCAGTGTCTGTGTCATTCATTGTATTGAACTGCGGTTTTGCAAGGTGTTACCATTTGAGGGAAACTGGGTAAAGACTACATGGGAGGGGCCGGCGCCGTGGCTCAATAGGCTAATCCTCCACCTTGCGGCGCCGGCACACCGGGTTCTAGTCCCGGTCAGGGCGCCGGATTCTGTCCCGGTTGCCCCTCTTCCAGGCCAGCTCTCTGCTATGGCCAGGGAGTGCAGTGGAGGATGGCCCAGGTGCTTGGGCCCTGCACCCCATGGGAGACCAGGAAAAGCACCTGGATCCTGGCTCCTGCCATCGGATCAGCGCGGTGCGCCGGCTGCAGCGGCGGCCATTGGAGGGTGAACCAACGGCAAAGGAAGACCTTTCTCTCTCTGTCTCTCTCTCTCACTGTCCACTCTGCCTGTCAAAAAAAAAACAAAAACAAACAAAAACAAAAAAAAAAAACAAAAAACAAAAAAAAAGACTACATGGGAGGGACTGGTGCTGTGGTGTAGCAGATTGGGGTACCACCTGTGGTGCTGGCATTCCATGTGGGCATTGGTTCAGGACCTGGCTGTTCCACTTCCGATCCAACTCTCTACTCTGGCCTGGGAAGGTGGTGGAAGATGGTTCAAGTCCTTGGGCCCCTGCACCCATGTGGGAGACCTGGAGGAGGCACCTGGCTCCTGGCTTCGGATCAGCATAGCGCGCCAGCCGTAGTGGCCATTTGGGGGTTGAACCAACGGAAGGAAGACCTTTCTCTCTGTCTCTCTCTCTAACTCTGCCTGTCAAAAACAAAAAACAAACAAACAAAAACAAAAAACCAACCACACATTGTGCCAAGTGAAAGAAGATAAACCCAGAAGGCCACATATTTTGTAACTCAATTTTTGTGAAATGTCCAGAATTGACAAATCAGCAGAGACAGAAAGTAGACTGGTAGCTGTCAAGGCCTGTGAGGAGGGAGTGTGTGGCGGCAGTGGGGGCAAGACTGCTAACAGGATTTCTTTTTGGAATAATAAAAAATATTCTGTGGGGGGCCGGTACTGTGGCATAGCGGGTTAAAGCCCCCGCCTGCAGCGCTGGCTTCCCATATGGGCGCCAGATTTGAGTCCCGGCTGCTCCACTTCTGATCCAGCTCCCTACTAACGCACCTGGGAAAGCAGCAGACGATGGCCCAAGTGCTTGGGCCCCTGCACTCACATGGGAGACCCAGAAGCTCTGTTCAGCTCTGGCTGTTGCAGTTATTTGGGGAGTAAACCAGTGGATGGAAGACCTTTCTCTCTGTCTCTACCTCTCTCTGTGACTCTCTTTGAAATAAATAAAAATAAATCTTTTAAAAAAAGAGCTGGGGGTCCTGCATTGTGGTGCAGAGGGTGAGCAGGTGCTGGTGATGCTGGGGTCCCCCCGGCAGGGTGTGGTTACCTTCCTGGCTGCTTTGCTTCCTGTTCAGCTTCCCACTGATGCTCCTGGGATGGGCCAGGTACTCGGTCCCTGCCTCCCATGTGGGAGAACCGAATGAAGCTCCTGGCTTCTGGCTTTAGACTGGCTCAGCCCTGGCTGTTGTGGCCATGTGGGAGGTGAACCAGCAGATGGAAGACCTCTTTGTCTCTTCCCCTCTGTCACTCTGCTTGTTGAATGAATGAATCTTAAAAAAATTTAACTCAAATGTTTCAAAACAAGGATTCTGGAATTAGATAGTGGTGATTGTTGCACAAGCTGAGAATATATGAAAATCTGAATTATGCACTTTGGGTGATTGAACTTTATGGCATGTGAATTTTATCCCAATTTTAAAAATTGTATGGAGGCCGGCATTGTAGCATAGCAGGTAAAGCCATCAGCTGTACTGCCAGCTTCCCATGTGGGTACTGGTTTATGTTCTGGCTGCTCCACTGCCAATCTAGCTCTCTGCTAGTGGCCTGGGAAAAGCAATGGAAGACGGCCCAAGCGTCTGGGCTCCTGATACCCACGTGGACTATCTGGAAGGATCTCTTGGCTTTGGCCTGGCTCAGCCCCGGCTGTTGCAGCCATCTGGGGAGTGAACCAGCAGATGGAAGATCTCCCTCTGTGTAACTCTGAATTTCAAAATAAATAAATAAATAAATAAGTCTTAAAATAAAAACAAAACCAGATTGTATGAGAGACAGGTGTTGGGTTCAGCAGGCAAGGTCCCTTGCTTGGGACACTGGCATTCTGTATCAGAGAGCTGATTCAAGTCCTGGCTATTATGCTTTTTTATTTAATTAATTAATTTATTTATTTATTTTTTGACAGGCAGAGTGGACAGTGAGAGAGAGAGAGAGAGAGAAAGGTCTTCCTTTTTGCCGTTGGTTCACCCTCCAATGGCTGCTGCGGCCTGCGCACCGCGCTAATCCGAAGCAAGGAGCCAGGTGCTTCTCCTGGTCTCCCATGCGGGTGCAGGGCCCAAGCACTTGGGCCATCCTCCACTGCACTCCCGGGCCATAGCAGAGAGCTGGCCTGGAAAAGGGGCAACCGGGACAGAATCTGGCGCCCCAACTGGGACTAGAACCCTGGGTGCCGGCGCCGCAGGCGGAGGATTAGCCTATTGAGCCATGGTGCTGGCTTATTATGCTTTTTAAAAAAAATTATTTTTATTTGAAAGGCAGAGTTACCGAGAGGCAGAGGGAGAGAGAGAGTGGTCTTCCATCGCTGATTCACCCCCAAGATGGCTGCAATGGCCAGACCTGCACCAATCTGAAGCCAGGAGCCAGGAGCCTCCTCCAGGTCTCCCCCAGCAGTGCAGGGGCCCAAGGGCTTGGGCCATCTTCTACTGCTTTTCCAGGCCATAGCAGAGAGATGGATTGGAAGTGGAACGGCTGGGACTCGAACTGACACCATATGGGATGCCGGCACTGCAGGCAGCAGCCTTGCCTGCTTTGTCACAGTGCCAGCCCCTACTGTGCTTTTTATCCAGTTTCCTGCTAAGGCATCCTGGGTGGCAACAGACCACAGCTCCAGTGCTGAGGCTAATGATGCCCACGTGGAGACTCAGATGGAGTTTTGGGCTTCTGGCTTTCGCCTGGCTGCTGTGGGCATTCGGGGAGTGAATCAGTGGGCGTAATATCAATCTCTGCTGCTGCTTTGCCTTTCAAGTAGATGAAAGTAAATGAATAAACATTTAAGGAAAAGATTGTATGAGAAACTAATTTCCAGTTTCTCTGGAGTGACATATAGTGATCAATGTTTGCCTGGGTTTATAAGTGGAAGGAGGGGCTGGTGTTGTGGCTTAGCTGGTTAAAGCCCTGGCCTGTAGCACCGGCATCCCATATGGGCACCAGTTCAAGTTCCAGTTGCTCTACTTCTGATCCAGCTCTCTGCTATGGTCTGGGAAAGCAGTAGAAGATGGCCCAAGTGCTTGGGCCCCTGCACCCGCATGGGAGACCCAGAAGAAGCTCCTGGCTCCTGGCTTCAGATCGGCTCAACTCTGGCCGTTGCAGTCATTTGGGAAGTGAACCAGCAGGTGGAATACCTCTCTCTCTCTCTGGTGTTTTCTCTCTGTAACTGTCTTTCAAATAAATAAAAATAAAAGACAAATAGAAGGAAAAATTGACTACAAAGAAGCATAATAGAATTTTAGGGAGATGACTGCATTGTATCTCTTGATTGTTATAGATTATATAGGCATATGTATGTCCAAATGCATTGTTCAGTGCACTGGGTGAAGTTTCTTGTATCTAAATTAAAGTTCAGTAAAGTTGATTTTTATAAACTAATGAAATTATCTTTTATTGTTGTAAGCCTAAAATGATCTTTACATCAAAACTCTAAATCAGTATAAGACTGACAACTACTATCACAACTGATTTAGGGACTCTGGCTTTAATTCCCAATTTCTGTCCCTTTTTTCTGTCTAGTTAGTTTTCAGAGAAAATCTAAGTTGATCAGTTTCAGTCAAACTATGTTCTTATGCCTTTGAAGTGGCACTATTCTACTGCTGTGGTTTTCAAAGCCTATGAGTGGGTGTATTAATTCATGGAACATTCTATGGCTTTTTTCCTTTTATATACAACAGAAAAATGCCCCATTGGGTGTAACAAATCCAAGAGTTGCCTTTCACCTCCACTCTGGAGCACGCTGAGCTCATTTGGGCACCAGGAGGTTGGAGTCAAAATGACTTCTGCAGGGAGTAAGCAGGAAGTAGTTCTGCAGGTAATACTTAAAAAACAAAACCCAAGCGCAAACTGTGTCCCACTACATTGCCTCTGCCCACTCTTTTTTATTTTTTTAAAGATTTATTTTATTTATTTGAAAGGCAGTTATGGAGAGAGAGAGAGAGAGAGAGAGAATGAGAATCTTTCATCCGCTGGTTCACTCCCCAGTGGCCGCAATGGCCAGGACTGGGCCAGACTGAAGCCAGGAGCCAGGAGCTTCTTCCAGGTCTCCCACCTGGGTGCAGGGACCAAACACTTGGGCCATCTTCCAGTGCTCCCCCAGGCCATTATAGGGAGCTGGACCAGCAGTGGAGCAGCTGGACTCAGCTGGCGCCCATATGGGATGTCGGTGTCACAGGCAGTGGCTTCACCTGCTATGCCACAAGGCCAGCCCTATGTCTTACCTCTTGCCAAGGCTTGAGACGAGTTGTAGATCATCTGTAAGTGAGAGGGACCACCTGTAGAGACAACTCCTGAGCTTCCTCCCTGAGGTTACCTTCTCCCCGACCCACCCTCACTCTTTTTTTTTTGCCAGGCAGAGTTAGAGAGAGAGAGTTATAGACAGAGAGAGACAGAAAGGTCTTCCTTCTGTTGGTTCACCCCCTAAATGTCTGCTACTGCTGGCGCGCTGCACCAATCCAAAGCCAGGAGCCAGGTACTTCTCCTGGTCTCCCATGCGGGTGCAGGGTCCGAGCACTTGGGCCGTCCTCCACTGTCTTCCCGGCCACAGCGGAGAGCTGGCCTGGAAGAGGAGCAACCGGGACAGAATCTGGCGCCCCAACCAGGACTAGAACCCAGGGTGCCGGCGCAACAGGCAGAGGATTAGCCTAGTGACCATGGCGCCGGCCCTCACTCATTTCTTGAGTCCTGCCGTGCCTAAACCCAGGGATAGTTTTCCATTTAAAGATCTGCCCACAGGTGGAGATCTCTCTCTTCCTCTCTTTTATTGTTTCCAGTATTCTTAAGTAGGACAGCCTTTTTTTAACCACATTTAAAGAGACTAAAGGACCGGCGCCGCGGCTCACTAGGCTAATCCTCCGCCTGCGGCGCCAGCACACTGGGTTCTAGTCCTGGTTGGGGCGCCAGATACTGTCTCGGTTGCCCCTTTTCCAGGCCAGCTCTATGCTATGGCCCGGGAGTGCAGTGGAGGATGGCCCAAGTCCTTAGGCCCTACACCCCATGGGAGACCAGGAGAAGCACCTGGCTATGGATCAGCGCGGTGCGCCGGCCACAGTGCGGCTGCCGCAACGGCCATTGGAGGGTGAACCAAAGGCAAAAAGAAAGACCTTGCTTTCTGTCTCTCTCACTATCCACTCTGCCTGTCAAAAAATAAAAAAATAAATAAAATAAAAATTAAAAAATAAGAGACTAAAGAGGAAAATGCAAACAAACAAAAACCACAAAAAAAAAACACACAGAATTCAAGAGACACATTTCTAGATTATGGAATTCTGAGTGGCTTTTGTACATTCCAACAAAAATGTAAAAATATTAAGATTAAAATTGTAGTAGCTAGTTCTTAAGTAGGGCTTACAGTGTGTGAACAAAGAGCTGCATTGCTTTGTTTTGTTTTTCCTATGCTGCTACTTTCAATATTTGGCATCTGATCTTGGATGCGTGAGTTTTTCCCTCTACTGGCAACCAGTTCTTCAGTTCTTGAAGGGCCCTGACTTGTTCCTACAATTTAATTTGGTTTTGACACTGTCTGGAGTTAGCATGGACCCAACAGATTGAGGACACAGTCCCAGGAGACTCCCACAACCTCAGGTGCCAGTCCTTAATGCGGCTCCTCAGGTTACAGCCAGCCATCTGACGTGGCTACAGATCTGAGGTCCGTGACCCCTCCTCAGTTAGACTGTTTCCTGGAACAGGCCGTAGAGCTCAGGAAGGTGTTTCACTTCCATCTGTCGTTTATTACAAAGCTGCACCTCAGGAGCAGCCAGAGGGAAGAGCTGGATGTGAGGGGCTGGTTGGGCGACTCCCGGCCTTCTCTGCGGGGCTCCCCACCCTCCCAGAACCTCCGTGTGCTTGCCAACCCGAAAGCTCTCCAGACCCCATGCTTCGGGATTCTGACTCAGGCCTTATTATGTGAGCATGACTGATTAGATCCCTGGGCATTGGTAGTTAGGTTGATCTCCGGCCTTTCTCCCTTCCCGGGAAGTCAGGGAGTAGGACTGAACATAGCTGCTCCCCTGGCAGCCCCACCGTCCTTGGGGCTTTCCAAAGGTCTGGATGAAAAGAGCTCGTTAGGAATAACAAATGCTCCTTTCACCTCTGCTGGTCCTTACAACTCAGGAAATTCAAAGTTCCGCTTTTGGGAGCTATGTGGTCTGGAATGAGGGCAAAGACCAAGTGATCATTTCTAGCTCATATTATTCCATTTTACGGATGAGGAAATTGAGAGACCCGGTGGCTATGGAACGTGTCCAGTGCCACACATCTGGTAAGCGTTAGGGCTAAGATCCCACCCAGGTGCTCTGGCTGCCGGTTCCATGCTCTTTACCACTACTCTGTGTTGCTTTTCATGTGAACTTCGGACCGTTTATCCCAAAATAATTACATGGTAGCTTTTAATAGGCCATTGTGACTAGAGTAGGTTCCTTTGTCCCAGTAGAGTATTTTTATGGTTTTTATTATTTATGTCTTCTGTTTCAGACAGAGTATTCCACAGATGGCAGCAACATCCAGGTCTGGGCTAAGCCAAAGCGTGGAGCCCTGAACTCACTCCAGGTCTCCCTTGTGGATGTCAGGGACCCAAATCCCTGAGCCATCACTTGCTGCCCCCCAGGGTGTGCATTAGCAGGAAGCTGGATTGGACGGAAGGTGGGACTTGAACCCTGGCATTCTTAAATGGAGTGTGTGAGAACCAAGTGGTGTCTTAACCGTGCCTTCCACACCCTCTCCAGTACGGTCTATTTCCGACCCCTTCTGCATTGTCTTACGCCAGCCCCCAGAATGCAGTCATGTGACTGTTAAACAGAAAGCTCCTGTGACTTTTTCTTCTCTCAGAGTACCTGTGTTGGACTCTTCCTCCTAGCCCTCCTCTGTGTAGGGACGGCCTCTTCGACCCTGTGTGGACAGATCTGCTCTGTTTTCCACAGTGACCCTTGTACCTGCTCACAAGGATTACAGGGGGTGCTATTTTTGAATTACAGTGTAGTAAGATTTCTGACTCTGCATCTACGGCCAAAACCAGCGTCATGTTTGAAACTAAGCAAGACCTCTTGAGTGTCTTGCCATAAACGTGCATTAGAAATTTTTTCCGATGTGGCAAACAGTTTCTGTGAGTTGGAATTAAATTTAAACCTGTATATCTTTAGAGGAGGAACATTTGCTGTGTGAAGGTCCTTGTTGGCTCTGGGAGGAAGAATGCCCCTGTTCCCTCCCGCTTTCCTCTGAGGAGGCCTTGAGAAACTTCTTAACAGCCGAGTTTTATATCTGCTAAGTCAGTGCGTGAGATGTTTGCAAATAATCTTCCATTAACTTTATCCCGAAGATCCTTTGCTTTTAGATTTTTGGTCAGCTGACTTAATGTTCCTAGGTTTATGTTTAATCACAACTAAGGTAGTTAGTATGGATGTTTTCAGAAATACCTTTATAAATTTGAAGGAATTATTACTGATAGAATTTGTCATATGCTAGATGTTACATGAAAGGTTTTGATAATCTAGGGGAAAATTGTGGCCCTTCCCCACACGGAATGAGTGGTTTAGAATAAGAGCCCGAGTAGAACCTAATCCTGAAGTCAGAACTGCTGCTTTGTTCCCTGGTGTGTGTGGCTCCGTCTCGTCACACCTCCCGGCTTAGCTTCCACTTGTGCTCGTCCTCTGTGCTGCTGAGTCCCCCCTCCTCCCCGCCCTCCCTCCTCCTCATTTCCAGGCTCACCCTTCAGTGCTCAGAAATAGCCCCTCCTCCCCTGTTTTCATACTTGTCGTTCCCTCTGCTTTCATTGAACCTAACAGAGATGATGCTTATGACATTTTTCATTCGCTTCTTCAAGATGCAGTCCTCTTGCTGGATTGTAAACTGAAGGCAGCATCCTACCTGCTAATGTTTTATCATTCTACATCCAGCGTCTGTGAGGGCACTTACATGGTAAAAGCTGAATAATGTATACTAATGAGTGAGCAAAGTGAAGTACCGGAGAGGCTAGATAGATTATAGCCACTTCATCCTGTACCCAGGTTCCTCATCCAGCAGTTTGTCCTGAGAAGTATTCCCCTAAGAGCAAGTACAAATTACCTGCTAAGGGCGACTCTTCAGTTCCTTTATCCAGTGTAGAGAGTCATGTTTTGGTCATCTCTAACTTCCCTTCATTGGTTTTAGTGAAGTTGTAAAGACATATAAACTACAGAGTGTTTATGTCCATGTCACTAGGTATCCCCAAACCTCTGCCCAGGATCGAACCAAAAGTTGTCTCTTAAGTCAGGAGCTAGCACATACTTGGTAGAGCTATGTATTTTTAGCTTATTAACTAGGGATTTAAATTTTTTTCTTTTTGATATTCCTTGTTTTGTCTAGGTTCTGGGAGCTCATTGTGGCATATTAAGTTCAAGGATTTACCAATTTAAAAAATTTTTTTTCTCCTTTGAAGATTTGATTTATTTGAAAGGGAGAGTTAGAGAGAAGGAGAGAGACAAAGACAGAAGTATCATATTGAGATCTTAGATCTGCTGGTTCACTCCCCAAATGGTTGCAATGGCCAGGGCTGGGCCAGGTTAAAGGCAAGAGCCTGGGAACTCCATCTGAGTCACCTAAGTGGGTGACAGGGGCCCAGGTTGTTGGGCCATCTTCCACTGCTTTCCCAGATGCATTAGCAGGGAGCTGGTAGCTTAATGCCAGGAGTGCTCATATGGGATGCTGGTGTCACAGGTGATAGCTTAATGCTCTGTGCCATAGTGCCAGCCCCAATTAAAAAACTTTCTAAAATTATCTGAAAGGCAGAGATACAGAGAAATACCTCCATTCTGCCAGTTTGTTCCCTAAATGCCTGGGGCTGAGCTGGACCAGGCCAAAGCTAGGAGCCAGGAATTCAGTCTGGGTCTCTCGTGGGTGGCGGAACCCAACCACTGGAGTCATCGCCACTGCTTCCCAGGGTCTGCATCAGAAGGAATCAGGAGTGTAGCGGGGACTTGAATCCAGGCACGTGGGTATGGAGCATGGACATTCCGAGTGGCAACCTAACCATTAAGCCAAATACCTGTTCCAGGTTTACTAATTTTTATTAAAATGGCAGGTATTCTTTTTGAAGCTTAATGGTATATGCTATGCTCAGAGCAGCAGTGTTAATATCTTTTGTTCCTTTTTTCACTGATTCTTACCTCCTGCATCTCAGACTACTTCCAGGGTTAAGAATGTCGATTTTTGTGAGATATGTGGTCTCCGGAAAGCTTGTGGCTTACTGTACGCAGTTTCAAAAATTGTTTTCATAAGCAAGTCGGACAGTTTTAAACTTGGTGTGCTGGTAGTGGGATTAAAGTGCCACAGACAGACTTTACTTGTTGGAAAGCTTCCCTTTCTTCTAATTCTTTCTTTTGTTACATTAAACTTTCTAAATTGTCTTTGTTCTTTGGAGATGCTTAGAAATTTCTTTTCATAACAAAGAATTTATATAAAATAAGATTTAGCAGATTTATAGTTTAACAAATGCTTTTGTAAACTATTCATGATAAAGACGGATCACTTAAAGTTTACAAATTACTTCTAGGATGCAGATAGCTAAGTGGTGGTGTTATGAGTATGAGTTTCTTGGCCTTTCACGATGTCATCCTTTTTAGCCCTGTAGCTGAATATCAAGAGGCTGCATGTCCAACCATAAAACATTAGCCTCTGCCAGCATTACGTCAGCTCCACACAACCTCATTGGCTAATTATCCCCCGGGACTAGGACATGGATTTGGCAGCTTGTGAAAGCTGCTTTTTCCAATTTCTCCCTTCCTGGCCGTGACAGATCCCAAAGGAATGAAGTTGAGAAATCTTCATCATCTTTTGAAAGCTCTCAGCCTCTCATTCCCACAGTGGTTCTCATGGCCAGGGAGGGAAGGTCCCGACTTTGCTGAAGAGTCTGTCTGAGCTCATGACGCCTTCTCTAAGTAGTGGCCAGGGTACCCTGGGTGAGCCATGGAAAGGTGATGGTAAGGACCTCCATAGGATGTCTGGCTGGCTGTCTACAAGGATTCGAATGCTTTTGTTGGGATCTTATTTATATTTGCAAAATTGAAGAAGCTGGAAGACCAGGATGGGGAACCATATGTGGTGATCAGTTGTGTCAGTTGACATTTAGTATAAGAATTAGTGTAGGGGAGAGTGAGAAAGGCAAAAAAAAAAAAAAAAAGAAAGAAAGAAAGAAAGAAAGAAAGAAAAGAAAAGTGAAAAAGTGTAGTCGTCCAACATCTTCCTGAGAGCACTTTGGAAGGTAACAGGAGCTATATGACTAGTCAGTCCTCTTACTCTCTGTGAACCTCAGCTTTTACATCTTCCTTCTCTTGCCTTATCTTCCTTGCAAGGTGTTTTAAGGATGGAATGAACACATGAACAATTTCACCACAATCACCAGTGGCCTGCACATTGCCTTTTTTTTTTTTTTTTTTTGGGTGTGTTTATTTGAAAGAGTTACAAAGAGAGATGAAGAGACAGAGAGGCACACAGAGTGAGCGTGAGTGAGCTTCCATCTGCTGATAACCCCCCAGATAGCTGCAGTGGCCAGGGCCGAGCCAGGCCAAAGTCAGGAGCTTCACTCGGGGTCAGGTCCATTGTGGTTGACAGGTGCACGGAAACTTGGGACATCTTTCGCTGCTTTCGCGAGACCATTAACAGGGAGCTAGATCAGAAGTGGAGCAGCCAGGATATAAACTGGTGCCCATGTGTGATGCCAGTGTCACAGGTAGCAGGTTTACCCGCTATGCCACAAGACCTGGCCCACTTCATCACCTTTTACAGTGGGCCTACTTTAGGCCTCTCCCTAGTTGATCTTGCTTTCTTTTATAAAGATTTATGTTACTTATTTGAAGGGTGGATTGATAGAGAGGGAGAGACAGGGATCTTCTATCCATTAGTTCACTCCCCAAATGGCAACAACAGCCTTGGGAGAGAGGGGGGGCAGGCTGAGTTAGGAACCTGAACTCCATCCAGGCCTCCATGTGGGTGGCAGAGACCGTCCTCCACTGCTTTCCCAGACACATTGGTAAGGAGCTGGGTTGGAAGCAGAGCACCCTGGACTTGAACTGGTGCTCTGGTATGGGTTGCCGGCATCACAGACAGTGGCTTAACCCATTGTGTCTCAAACCAGCCCCAGCTGATCTTTCTTGTCTCCTCATTCTGTGCTATTCAGGTTCTTTGCATAATCTTGGTTTACCTAAGCATAAAGTGAATTCACTGGGAGAGCACTGGATAGTGCACAGCCTTAATAGAAAGGCTGGAAACACGGTTCAGGAAATGAACAGAAACTGGCGGAGATGAGACCTGGTAAGGACCGCATCATGGACTGGTCTACTGAGCCCGTGGCTCCAGCAGTGCCCCCTGGGCTGCTGGCCTGGTCTCCACCAACACCTGCTGCAGTCGGCATAGCAGTAGACACTTGCCATAGTGCCAGGAAATTTCTGAATATATTCCTCGTCTTGTGTCATTCCCTCAATATTCCATGTCCTAGACAGGAGGATCTGACTCTTGCACATTTGTGAGCTAGATGTCAGGGAGCGGAGAGGGAAAACCCGTTACCCTTCAGCTTCTGAGCAGGAAAGAGGGGCCTGCTTCCCCCTGCCTTGGAATCTCCCCCAGTGGGAACAGTGTTCAGAGGATGGCCAGCCCAGCCATGGACGCTGTTCCCACTGCAGCTGGCCCCCACCCCCTGGCCAGGCGTCAGCCTGTTCTGCGGGATTTCCCAGGCGTGGTCCTTGGCTGTTTCCTCTCCAGTTTAACACGATCTTAGTCTCATCCCAGTCTGTGGCTGCAGCCACGCCTTAGGGAGTAACGTGTTAACCTGTAGCCCCGACCTGCTTCCTGAGTCCTGGATCCACTCAGGCCACTGATTCTTCCCGCCTGCACATTTGACGACAGTGTGTTTGAAACTGAAGTCACCGTTTCTGGCAGCTACCCCCAGGCCTGCGTTCGTTCCTCAGGCCATAACCGTGCCCCGACTAGAAAGTTAGGAATCTCTTTCGATTCCTCCTTTCCTGTGCTCCTCAATCTGCTTTGACTTCTGGAGTCTACAGCACCTACTCTGATTGGTCTTTATTTTGCCTCACTGCCCTGGGTCCCATTCTCATAATTTCTCTCAGTGGTTTCACTAACTGCCTTGTTCTCCTCCCTGCCTGTAGCCCCATTCCTTTCTAATCTTCTTCATTCAGCTGCCAAGGTATTTTTCCTATCAGTTCCAACCATTTAATTCTCCTGCTCAGAATTCTTTAATTTCCTACGGGGTAAAAATTTAAACTATTACATTTGTCTGGTCTCTACTTGATCATGTCCTGTCACTTCCAACCTCACAGTCTCCAGCTTTTGGTTTCCAGGACACTTGTGCTCTCTCGTGTTTCTGTTCTCTTGCACGTATTGCTAACTTCTCATTCTTGAAGCCCCAGCTCAAGAGCCTCCCCCTCTGAGATGCTTGTGTTTGATTCCCCCCACAGCACACAGGCCCCTTCTCCTGTGCTTTTCCACACGTGGTGCACTGCATTGCAGAGCCATTGTCTTAGTGTGCAGTCTTACTGTCCCTAGCAGGTCTCAAAAAGAGTAAGCTCAGGCCGGTGCTGTGGCTCCACTTCCAATCCAGGTCTCTGGGAAAGCAGTGGGGGATGGCCCAAGGCCTTGGGCCCCTGCACCTGTGTGGGAGACCCGGAAGAGGCTCTGGGCTCCTGGCTTCGGATCAGTGTAGCTCTGGCCATTGTGGCGAATTGGTTGGTGAACCATCGGATGGAAGATCTCTCTCTCTCTCTCTCTCTCTCTCTCTCTCTCTCTCTCTCTCTCTCTCTCTCTCTTTGCCTCTCTGTGTAGCTCTCTCAATAGATAAATAAATCTTAAAAAGAAAGAGCAAGGTCCTCGAAAGAAGGGTGCTGTCTTGTTTCTGTGTCCTCACTTCCTGACATGTAACAGGTGCATGCTTTTTATTCAAGGATTACTTTGAGAAGTAAATCACGATACACATGTAGTGATATTTTTGTAAGCATTAAACCTTTCCCTTTTTTAAAAATACATTTCTTTTTGAGAGGCAGAGATGTACAGAGAGAGAGAGGGAGAGAGAGAGCGCACATGCCAGCATTCACATCTATGTGTTTTATCCCCAAATGCCTGTAACAGCGAGACTGGACCAGGCCAAAGCTGGGAGCCCAGAACCAACCTACATCTTCCACATGGATTGTAGAAACCCAATTACTTGTGCTGTCACTGTTACCTCCCATGGTCTGCCCTAGCAGGGAGCTGGAGTCAGGACCCAGAGCCAGCCACTGCACCCAGGTACTGGCATCTTAACCACTAGGCCAGACACCCGTCCCTGGTCCTTTCTATCGTCGTTCTGTGATCCATGAATCGGCTCCTGGGGGACGATTCCAATTTTGTTTCTGTTCTCTAGCCAGATGTCCAGGAGCTCTGCAGCCCCTCAGGTGTATCTGCCTTCTCTGTGACCAACCGTACATTCTTTACCCAAGAAGTTGATGAAGTGTACTTTCTTATAGTTTTCCCAACCTTCCACCTAATATACGTTTTAATCCTAAATGATGATTTGTTTCGTGGATGGCTCCGTTCTCAGCCCACAGCCAGCTTCGTTGCTCCAGTGGTCCTGAGTAACATGCGCTGATGTTCTCGAGAGCTGTAGACGGTCTCGACCTATCACAGATGGGCCTGGCCTGCTGGTTTTGCAGGTGCCTTCCCCCATCTCCCAGCTCTCTCTTGGAGACTGTACTTCCACTGGGGACCGTGGCAGAGCAAACAGTATGTGGTTTAACTTCACTTTTTTTTTTTTTTTTTAAGGACTTAAGTCTCTGTCTCTTGATTTATTGCACTGGGAAGAATAAGTTTTGATTTCTTTTTCTTGTTCCTCCCTCTGAGGGAGCCTGCGTCATTGAGAAATGTTTAACCTCATGGCCTTGCTCTGGGGCTGGAAATTTGCCTAAGGGAACTTGAGGCTGGCAGTGTTTTTACTCAAATTCCCCGTTATGGGGAGGGGGATTTCAGCAAGACCTGCCAAAACAAGAAGATGGTTGAGAAACTTTTTAGTAGCAGAGCTGTTGCCATTAGGTTACTGAAAATATTTTTTAAAGTTTTCTGGAGATAAGCTTAGGCGTTTTGAACTCCCTCTGGGAGAGAGCTGTAGCTTCTACCAGGTATAAACAAAACCTAGGCCGCAGAGCCGAGCTTTTCAGTTGGTGTGGTGTGTGGTTGGAAGAAAACTTCACTAGCTGGATGAGAGTGAGCAGTTAACCAGAGAGAGTTTCAGGAGTTTAGAAACTCTTGCTGCTTAGGGAAAATAGCCCGAGGCCGAGGCAACTCTCTATGGACCGTGGGAAGAATTTGGCTTTTTATCAAGTCTGGATTATCCTAAGAGTAGATCATAGCAGGGATTGTTTTTGAACAAATATTTCTCTCAAATTCTTATTGATATTATCATTATATTCTGTTTACAAAAGCACTTTGTTGACACAAACACAATGCTTGCCCAGTGAGACTTAGAATGGATGATCTTTTATATCCAAACGATGATCTCCCTAATAGGGGAAGGTGTGAACCAGCAAATGTTTAGAATATGACGACCTCTGCTTATTTTTATCTTGTGTCACAGACTAGAGAAAGTTGTGCAGTTGCTTGCCTGTGTGGAATGGTAAGCTGAGCAGGCACAGGGCCTGGTGAGGGAGGAATTGTGTAGTTAAACCATTTGTGGCAGCTTTGTGACTTCCTAGAAAATTGGAAGGGACCACACAGTACAAAATACAAATAGAAGTGCTCCTGCCCGCTCTGGAAGACAGTCGGACCCATCTACCCTGTTTCCCTTCCTGTGTAATGCGTTTCTCACTGTCAGCTGGATGATTGAGGGTTGATGATATTCATAGCTAATGGGAAACTTCTGTTTCAGGCAGCAAATACTTACTAATTACTGATTATTTACTTTACACTCTGGTTGTTACTCTAGGGGATTCCTTAGAAGTAGAACAGTGATTCTGAAACTCAAAATATCTATATTCTTTTTAGAGATACAGGGCTACAGACCATTAGAAGGATCGTAAGAAAGAAAAGATAAGTGATGGGGCCAGCGCTGTGGTGTAGTGGGTGAAGCCGCCACCTGCAGTGCCAGCATCCCATATGGGCACCAGTTCAAGTCCTGGCTGCTCCACTTCTGATCCAGCTCCCCGTTAATGGCCTGGGAAAGGAGTAAAAGATGGCCCAAGTCATCCTCCTTCCCAAGGAGATACGGAAGAAGCTCCAGGCTCCAGCTTTGGATCCGCGCAGCTCCAGCCATTGTGGCCATTTGGGAAGCGAGCCAGCGGATGGAAGACCCCTCCCTCTCTCTGCCTCTCTGTAACTCTGTCTTTCAAATAAATAAATGTTTAAAAAAAAAAAAAAGATAAGTGAGGTCAGGACAATTTCACTATTGAGGTGAGATGAGAGCTGGACCTTAGAGAGTGTGTGGAACTTAAATAGGCAGGAGGTCAGAAGACAGAGGGTGAGTGAGTGGTGTTCACGTAGGAAAAGTACCCCCAAGAGCGATCTGGAAACCAGGCTGGCCATGGCACAGGAGGAAGCGGAAGGTTCACCTTGGCTAGAATAGGGTGTGGGTGTAGTTGGGGATTGGGTTGATAGGTACTAAGGAGCCAGATGGCTGAGGAGAGGGCTGTGAGAGTACACCAGCAGGAAGCAGGGTCATTTTAAAATATACGATACAGAGAGATCCCTAGTATGCAAGAATTACTTGAAAAATGTATTTTACTTATTTGAACAGCAGAGAGAGAAGGCAAGAGAGAG
This sequence comes from Oryctolagus cuniculus, assembly GCF_964237555.1. Classification (NCBI taxonomy): domain Eukaryota; kingdom Metazoa; phylum Chordata; class Mammalia; order Lagomorpha; family Leporidae; genus Oryctolagus; species Oryctolagus cuniculus. The sequence goes on along the minus strand of NC_091442.1, from coordinate 116,616,235 downwards.
ACTTCCCATCGACTGGTTCTCCTCAGATACCCGCAACAGCCACCAGGTTTAAACTCTGCTCAGTTATCTCATTCTGATTGCTGCATTTGTCACCTGCTGTTCTTCTATAGTGTGTCTCTAAAACCTTCACAGCTCAAGCAGTTAAGCCCCACAGCAGTGTGAACATTAGCAGTAAACAACTAACCCAGACCCACTAGCTTCCAGCAAGCACAAGCAGTGCACAAACTTTTAATTAGATCATACTTAACAATTGCAGGATTGCAAAAAGGAGGTAGAATGTTTTATGCATCCCTGTGACCTCTGAATGACTTTCACAGCTTAGCACTTAAAAAGTAATTATTAGGGTGGGCACTTGGCACATTCCCTATAGAAGTGCCTGAGTTTGATTCCCAGCTCTGGTCCCTATCCCAGCACACCCTGGGGGATAGCACAAATCCTTGGGTCCCTCCCACCCACCAGGGAGACCTGCATGGAATATCTAGGTCCTGGCTTTGGCCTGGCCCAGCCATCTGGGGAGTGAACCAGAGGATGAAAAATCTCCCTTTCTCTGACTCTCCCTCTTTCTCTGTAGCTCTTTCAAATAAACAAATAAATAAATCTTTAAAAAAAAGTTTAAAGTCTGGGGCCAGTGCTGTGGCGTAGCAGGTAAACCCACTGCCTGCAGTGCTGGCATCCCATAAGGTTGCCATTTCGAGTCCTGGCTGCTCCACTTCCAATCCGACTCTCTGCTATGGCCTGAGAAAGAGGAGAAAATGGCCGAAGTCCTTGGGGCCCTGCACCCACATGGGAGACCCAGAGGAAGCTCCTTGCTCCTGGCTTCAGGCTTCAGATCGACACAGCTCCAGCCATTGCGGCCAACTGGGGAATGAAATAGCAGATGGAAGACCTCTCTTTCTCTCTCCCTACCTCTCCTCCTCTCTGTATAATTCTGACTTTCAAATAAATAAATATTTTTTAAAAAGTTCAAAGTCATAATTCATTATTTCCCATTTAGGGTATTATTAATATTTTAAAATTTCCTTAAGCAGTCTTTGTACATAGATGTACATAGGCATAATTTTACATAGACGCATGAACTTGCCAGATCCCAAGACAAAGGGAAGTGGAAAGAGATAAAACTCAAGTTAGCCCCAAGTACTGATAAGGCCTCAGCTGTGACTCAGACATGGCCTGAATTCTGGCCAGATGGATTGCTTGCCTTAAGACACTTGAGAATTTGAACCATAGAAATTAGAAAACTAGATTATTATTATTTTTTATTTGAAAGGCAAGTAACAGAGGGGGAAGAGTCAGAGATCTGCTGGTTCACTCCCAAAATTGGGCGGAGCCTGGCTGGAGCCAGGAGCCAGGAGCTTCTTCCAGGTCTCCCACATGGGTGCAGGGATCCAAGCACTTGGGGCATCTTCTGCCACTTTCCCAGGCCATTAGCAGGGAGCTGGATCAGAAGTGGAACAGCTGGGATTCAAGCCTGCACTCACATGGGATGCCAGCACTTTATGTGGCAGCTTTATCCACTGCACCATAGCCGCAGTCCCCCAAACTGGATTTTGTTAAACCAGAAAAGCAATTGGGTGGTCAGGTTTTAGTTTCTGAAGTTAATTTTCAATTATAAAGTAATACATTTGTTTTCTCAAAATAATAAACTTTATAGAGAAGGCTTGTCTCCCCCAGTCTACAGCTTTAAACTGTACCATTTGCATTTACAGCTGTGACAATAATACTTTTCATCTAAATGTAGCAGGTTTAGGTACTCGACTTAGAAAAATTACCCTGGGAAATGCTGACGCCTCCTTTGCAGCAGTCCTGATACAGACGTCCTATCACCAGACAATACCAGAATCTCAAGTTGGCATGCCTGAGGAAGGCACTCTGCTCGCACGTCAACGCAGAACTGGCATGGAGTACAGCACCTCTGGGGCTCCAGATCCACTCCTGTTCATACAGGGCTGAGCCCCCTTTCAGATTCCCAGATTATACACCCCACAGCTTGTCACGTACCCGTGTGTGTCATGCCAAATGGAAGTCCGGTGTCTGGGAGTGAAACATGTGGCCCTAGTGAGTGAGTGGCGGGTGCACCCTGAGCTCAAGGGAAATGCGTGCATTTGCAGAATTCCCATGCTGTGCCCCGACAGCAGGGGCAGTGAGGGAGGGAGGCAGCCTTGGGTGGCTTTCAGCTGTGAAACATGGGAAGAACCAGAGGCAACAGAGAACAAGAGAGCCAGCCGGTGCAGCCGGGCCTCATTTGATAGTGTTTCCCAGACTGTGTCCTTCTGATTTTGTGGACAGCTCATCCTGTGGAGAGATTGATTGGCTGATGACGTCCGAACCACTGACAGAGAGTAGACGCTAGTCTTTGTTTTGGAGCCATTGCAGTCAGTTACGGTGAAGCACAAATGCCTGGACTTCTGGCCTCGTTAGCCCAGCTCTCCTGTGTCTGAAGGGAAGAAACCGCCTTCGTGACTTCCGTAGTTTCTTCTGCTGCTGCACAGAACAGCCCCACATACGCAGAGCGGAGCAGAGCAGGGGTGCCTGGGTGTTCAGAAGCTTCCCTGTGTGCTGATGAGGCTGTGTGTGTTGGCCAGAGCAGAGAAGGGTAGCAAAGGATAGGTGCAGGGCCCGAGGTAGGGAGCAGGACAGTTCATCTTCAGAGAGCTGTCTCTAGAAAAGAGATTGTAAACCACCAATGGGCAGAGAGATGTGGAAGTATGGCATTCTTTCTGTTAGGTAGGTGTGGACTTGCCTTAGCTGGAACATAAAAAATGGACAGTCTGCTTGAAAATCACAGACTTTCCGTTGCCTCTGAAATTCTTGTGTTGGGGCTGCAGAATCCCATGCCTGGTTTCAGTGCCAAGGCAACTTCATGGGAGAAGGTTTGAGTAGAGTCAGCTTGGCCTTTGCCTTGGTGTGTTTTCTGTCACTACGACGAAATCCCCAAAGCAGGTAATTTGGAAAGAAAAGAGGTCCTCACAGTTCTGGAGGCCCAAGGGCGTGGGGCCAGTTCCTGCTCAGCGCTAGGGGGCCCTCTGACACCATCGCAGCGTGGCAGGTGGGACGCCTCTAAGAGGGAGGCAGAGGCCAGTCTGGTCTTTCTATGGCAGCCCACTCCCGAGGGTGATGCCTCCAGTGACCACCTTGTACTAGGCTGTCGCTCCCCCATTCGCGGAGGAATGACACAGGATCCTGGGCTGGTCTTTTGTCTGCTCGGCTCTTCCCGGGTTAGCTGCTGGTCCTTCCCGGGTTGGCTGCCAACCCCTCCACCTCCGTGGAGGAGCGGCTCCCCCTGCCACTTTCCCCACTTCCGCGGGGGAGTGGCACACCGCCGGCCGGCTCTCTCGGGGGCTGCTCAGATGTTATCCGGATGTTCCCTTTAGATGTTCCTGGTGCATGTTGTCTCTCTCCTCCTTTATAGTCCTCTTCCACCAATCCCACTCTGCTACCCACACGCCGAGTACGCTGCTCTCCTCCAATCAGGAGCAAGATCAGCTCCTGCAGCTCATCAGTCAAATTGGCGAGAGGCAGCTGTGTAAAAGTTGTTTACTCCTCTCCCAGCACCATATTGTGGGAGAGCAGATGCGTAGAATAAGTCTTAATTCCAGTAACTTAGTCTAGTCTGAGTTGCTCCCCATACTAGGCCCCACTTCTTCTGTTTTCAGATTTATTTATTTTTATTTGAAGGAAAGAGTGACAGAATACACTCAAGTGCGAGATCCACCACACACTGCTTCACTCCCCAAGTGGCTGCAACAGCCAAGGCTGGGCCAGGCCACAGACAGGAGCCTGGAGCTCCATCCAGATGTCCCTAGTGGGTTGCAGGGACCCCAGTACTCGGGCCGTCCTCCGCTCTTTCCCAGGCACATTGTCAGGGAGTGGATTGCAAGTGGAGCAAGCAAGCCTGGAGCAGTGCTCCTGGGATGCTGGTGTTGTAGGCTGCCTACAGGGCCTCACCTCTTACAGGTCCTGCCACCTCAGATTCCGACACTGGGACCAGGTGTCCAGCACGTGGGCTCCTGGGGGCTGCCTTCAAATCTGGGGTGACGGGAAGATAAGTTCCAGCCTTCAGGATCTTTACACGGCCACTGTTGCTTTAAAAGTCAGTTGTAAGAAATAAACATTTAAAAAAGATAAAGTATTTTTCAGTGTGTGGTTTTCGGGGAGCAACAGGCTTTTTAATTTTTAAAAATTCTTTTGCTTCACAACCATATCAGCCGCTGGAAGACACGGTCGCCCAGAGGCTCAGCCAGTTGGAGAACTCTCCCTTCGTCTTGGGTTTTCTGTCTCAGAAAGTTCGCCTGCAGTAAATGGTTGGTCCGCAGTGTGCTCTGGCGGCACGGCTGCCCAGTTTTGTGTCCAGACTACTTATCAGTGCTCTGTGTTGTCTCCACTGCCCCATGACTCAGTGTTAGTCAGAGAATCGGAACAAGGAATCCTGGGAGGGATTGTGACTGGCTCCCTATTTTGGGTGATGGTTTTCATTTAATTTACTAGGTCATGTAATAGAGGGAGACATTAACAGCTTGAGAAACCCTGAAGGAATGTAAGTTCCAAGGATGCTATCTTTACAAGAAAAGGGTTGTGAATTCACCAAAATGTGAGTTTATAGTTTAAACATCTCGCTTCTTTCTTTCCTACCCTGTTGTTTTTTCGTCTGTGTCATGAGAGATTAGGGGCCATCCCAAGGGTGGAATTCAGCATTAATAAACCGAAAGGGACAAATTGCTGAACATTTCCTGTGCGGTCAGCACACTGATGACTGACCGTCTCATAAGTTCACCGTAAAGCCACGGGAATCTGGGGAGGGTGTCCGCATTTTCAGATGAGGAGAGATTTTAAGGGACGTGTCCAAAGCCAGGTTGGCAGGAGGTGGTAGGAGCCAGAATTTGAATACAGAGCTGCTGACTGCAAGTGCAGATTCTCAACCACAGTAGCCCACCACCCGGCCCCTGCCTTTGAGGCACGGGAGATCCAGGTGGGTCTTGGGCTTCACTTGTTTACTGCCTGTGCCTGCGGCTCCTCCAGCACCTACCATGTGCATAGCACACGGTAAATATTTATTGCTGAACAAGTGTGTACAGGTAACCACGGAAAATAGAAGCGTTCTGACATTTTTGCTTGTGAAATTTCTGTAAGTGTATGCTGTGTTTGTAAATATAGTTCATTATGTCTTACGCTAATATTTATAAGGTTGACTTGTGGTATATGTAGCCTTTTAGATGAGGATAAGACGTCTCTTGCCCCTGTGGTGCCTGGGCGTGGCCGGGTCTGACATCCATTTCCTTCTCGCCCAGCAGCCTCCCTGCTGCCGCGGCTCCCTCCCCTCTTCCTCTCACGGTGCTGACAGAATGACCCCTTTTGTCTTTCCCCCTATCTTCCACCCCCAATCGTGTTCTTTTTCACACCTTTGCTTTTGTACATTTCTCTGTGATTGCAAGACTCGTCTCACATTTTTTGGTTTGCCTTAAAAAAGGAAAAAAAGAAATTACTCCTGGACTTGGTTCAGGTGTCTTCTCCCGGAGCCTTCTCCGGATCCTCCGGCCCAGCCAGTCCCCCTCTGGGTTCTTCATTGGTACTTAGGCCAAGGATCGTGCAAGTGAACACGGGCTCACTCTGCTCCGCCAAACAGCCGGCAGCGTGGACTGCACGAGGTCAGGGCTTGCGATGTTCCATCTGCCTGGCACTTGGTGGGCAGACAGTAAATACCTAAAGGAGAAGGAAGCAAAAGGAAGGGCAGGGCCTGTCCAGCCCCACCACAGATCTTAGAGAACCCTGCATTTTAGAGACGGTGGCCCCCCTATCTGCTCCAAACTCCTTTTAGAAATGAAGGTGGCACCCTGAGGCCATACTAAGGCTAGCTCAAAACTGGGACAGCTGAGGCTGATTTTATGGTACAGTGGAATGATTAAGCTGCCTTTGGTGATGCCGGCTGGTTTGAGTCCTGGCTACTGTGCTTCTGATCCAGCTCCTTGCTGATGTGCCTGGGAAGGCATCAGAGGCTGGCCCACATGGGAGGCCAGGACGGAGTTCCAGGCTCCTGATTTCGGCCTGACCCAGCCCTCACTGTTGCAGCCATTTGGGGAGTGAACCAGTGGATGTGGTATGTTTGTCTTCCTGTGTTTCTCCCTCTCTAAAATTACCTTTCAGATCAAATCAGTCTTTAAAAACAAGCAAGCGAGCAAGCAAAAAGGACTCCTAACTGCCACTGTACTGAAGGTTACAGGATGGGTGCCATTCTGAGATTTTTTATGAATTAACTCTGCTATTACAGAGTTAATTAACTACTAACTTATTGCATCCTGATGGCTCCACTTTGTGGAGGAGAAAACAGAGGCACAGAGACGGGAAATACCTCACTGTCACACAGCTAAGGAGGTGGTAGAGACGAGTGTTAACCCTGGTAGCCTCCTTCCAGAGCCTGTGTTCCATTCTGAGTGCATAACATTCTGTAATCTGCTTTTAAAAAATAATTGACTTCAATTTATATGCAGTGAAAGTCACCATTTTTAGGTGGACAGTTCAGTGAGTTCTGATTAAAAGGAAAGAAGCCACCATGGGCCAGTGCTATGGTGTTGGGGGTGAAGCCTCCACCTGCAACGCTGGCATCCCTTATGGGTGTCAGTTCGAGTCCCGGCTGCTCCTCTTCCATTCCAGCTCCCTGCTAATGCTCCTGGGAAAGCAGCAGAAGGTGGTCCAAGTGCTTGGGCTTCTGCACCCATGTGGGAGACCTGGGAAACCTGCAAGAAGCTACTGGCTTTGGCTTGGTCCAGCTCCAGCTGTTGCAGCCATTTGGGGAATGAACCACTGGATGGAAGACCTCATTCTCTCTGTCTCTCCCTCTCTCTCTCTGTAACTCTGCCTCTCAAATAAATAAATAAGTAAATTGTTATTTAACCAAAAAAAGGAAGCCACCACTAGAGCCAGGACACCTAGGACATCTCCATCACCCCCAGGAGGATCTCTGAGGGCTCTGCAGACTGCGTGCACTTTCCCAGTCTCTGGCAACCACTGATCGGATCTTGCCCTGCAGTTCAGCCTTTTCATGATTTTCATATAGTGAATGGTTTGTGGCCTTCTGTGTCTGCCACTTTATTTATTTATTTTTTTAACAGAATTTTGACAGTGAGAGAGAGACAGAGAGAAAGGTCTTCCTTCCGTTGGTTCACCCCCCCAAATGGCCACTACGGCCGGCGCTGCGCCGATCTGAAGGCAGGAGCCAGGTGCTTCTCCTGGTCTCCCATGTGGGTGCAGGGCCCAAGCACTTGGGCCATCCTCTACTGCCTTCCCGGGCCACAGCAGAGAGCTGGACTGGAAGAGGAGCAACCGGGACAGAATCTGGCGCCCCAACCAGGACTAGAACCCTGTGTGCCGGCGCCGCAGGCGGAGGATTAGCCTAGTGAGCCGCGGCGCTGGCCTGGAGCTTTTTTTTTTAACAAAGCATAATGCTTCATCAGTGTTGTTGCCTGTCGCAGTGGTGTGTGTGTGTGTGTGTGTAGACACGTGCATGAAAACTGCTGATGGTACCGTTCCCTTGTATTTACGTACCATGATTTTTTATTCTGTTCACAGGCTGAGGGCATTTGCATTGTTTCTAGCTTTGAGCAATTACAGATGAAGCTGCTCTGAATAGTTGGGTATTTGGGTAGATGTGTGCTTTCATTTTCTTGGGTAGGTACCCAGGGTAGAATCACTGTTTTGTAAGTACAAGTTTATAAGCAGCTTCCAAACTGTTTTCCAAAGCAGCATTTTCACTTCGCAGCACCTGCTCCCCCGATGTCAGAGAGGCCATTGTTGCTCCTGCCTGCTGCAGTCAGTGTCTTGGTGGCACTTGTATCCTGGCGCTAGCCAGCTACTTCCCTCTGCATGGCTCTGTGAGGAAAAGTGTGGATTAGATCGGTGGTTTCCTCAGTACAGGTGTCCGTTGAGCGACGTGCAGTGTGTGCAGGGCAGGTGTGGATGAGCCTCTCTGCTCTCAAAGCTCCTGCCTGGCCCTGTGAGCCGGGCACAGCCAGCGGTGGAGACCGTTTGATTTTTACAGTTTTACTTAGTTCCCTGCTGGCTGACAGGACTGGGCATAGAGGCCTTCACTTGTGATGCTACGGAGCCCTGTAGGAAGCCGAGTGTGGTGGCACGCATGGCTGCAGCCTTGGCTGGAAGTGCCCCTGAGTGTCATGGTGGCAGCTTCAGTTCAGTCTGTCGGTGTAGTGTCCTGACTGCCCCAAGCGCAGGATCAGATGGTGAGCCGAGCTGAGGGGTGTGTATCTCAGAGTTTTGATCGGCTACCATTATTGTTTCAGTACATTGTCTCTGATACTCACCAGCATCTTAAGAGCCCCCCTTTTTTTCCTAAATGAAAAGGTCAAATATGTATTGAGCTACATCATTTTTTAAAGATTTATCAGTGGGGCTAGCATGGTGGCCTAACAGGTTAAGCGGCCCCTGCAACACTGCGCCTCATATGGCCACTGGTTCATGTCCCAGCTGTCCGCTTCTGACCCCGCTCCCTGCTATGGCCTGGGAAAGCAGTCCTGGGGCCCCTCCACCATTGTGGGAGACCTGTGAGGCTCCTGGCTTCAGCCTGGCCCAGCCCTGTCCATTTCGGCCATCTGGCGAGTGAACCAGTGGATGGAAGATCGATCAACCTCTCTTGCTCTCTGCCCTTCAAAAGAAGATTTTATTAGCAAAGTGCTTGCACGTTGCTGAGAGTACCTTCACTTATTCAGTCGCTGAGCACTTTGCCAGTGCAGCCGTTATTCTCATGGTTGCTTCCCAGTGCTGTGATGTGGCTTTTTTCAAAGTGAGTAATTCTTCCCGAATTTTTCCTTTGGTACCCCCCCCAGCTTGGGCTGTTTTTACTTTTATAAATGTGTGTGTATGCGTGTGTATATGTGTATATACGCACACACATGTATTTCTCATCTATAAACATTTAAAAAACAAACATCAAATTAAACCAGTGCTGTGTTGCGGCTCCTTGCACTTTGGTGCAGGCTTGGGAGGCAGAGCAGAGGAGAGAGGAGGGGGTGGGGTGGGGAGGAGAGGAGAGGAGAGGAGAGCAGAGCAGAGCAGAGCAGAGCAGAGGAGAGCAGAGGGAACCTGGTCATGTGATGCGGCTTGTCTGGCAGACGCCTTTTGGTTCTGAGCAGAGAAACCAACTGTTTGCTATTTTGGGTGAATGAGGCTGTTGGTTGCTACGAGCATTCTCTCGGAGGGAACCCTCTCCTCTTCCAGCTCTACACACTGAAATCATCGTGGTTCTGCTTTCTGGCCTCTGGGCAGAGGAGGGAGGTGTCAGTGTCAAGGCCCAGTGCTGACAGGAAGAAATGTTTTGCCAGGAGACTTACTGACTCTGACCTTCTGCTGTCACTGCGTGTGGCGCCCCGCTCCCTCAGTCAGCTCGGGCTCTAGCTGTTCCTGCAAGCCTTGCTCTGCAGAGATGCGGTGCCCACCGGTCAGAGCCTCAGCAGGTCGTGAATGGCCTCTCTAAGGAGCGAGGGCATGAAGACCAGCTTCTTGCAGCCTTGGCCTTTGGAGTCTCCCGCCTCCAGCATGCTGGAGGAGCCCAGGACTCGCCAGCCCACCTGCAGGATTCTGCCTCTCTCATGGGTTGTCCTGCAGCCAGGAAAGGAGAGCTACTCCGCAGTGTGCCTGACCCCTTCTCACAGTTTGCGGGAAGGTTAGAGTGTTCGCCCCTGTGGCTGTGCATGCTTGTGTTTCCTCCTGCACTTCCTGCTCTCTTTCCTCCCCTTCTATTTCTCTGTAGCCACCCGAACTTTGACCTTGGGGGTTTACTCCAGATTTAGAGGAGTGTTAGAGCTTACTGAGCACCCCACAGATGAGTGGGTGTAGAACTGCCCAGTGCGTTCCCTGACCTGCTGGGACAGTGATTAGGGTGTTCCTCCTCCTTACTCCTCCTCTTCCCTTCACACAGAACTCAGATAACCAGGCGTAGGATGAGAAAAGGGCAGGAAAAAACCTTTTCCTTAATAAAGTCGACTCTCCTTTTCATGTGGGTCAAATGTAGTGTTAATCAATAAAACATACCCTGACCATAAACCGGGAGCTACTGATGATGGCCTCAGTTTCTTCCGTCTCAAAAATGCTATACGTGGGTACAGAGCCCCTGAGGTCTCTTAACACTAGGACATCATGGTTTAAAATGAAAGTACACTTGGAAGGCTTTTCTCTTGTGTTGCATCTTAGTTTTGCTTAGGGCGAATGATGCAGACTGGCCTTACTCATCCTAAAGGAGTCTTCCTTTCTGAACAGCCTTCTTCCGTAATTTGAAACTGTAGGGAAGGAATACTGTATAGAAGTAGACGGCTGAATTTGAGTTCTGCTGAAAAGTTCATTTTTTTTTTTAAAGATATGGGATGCTAGCATTGCAAGTGGCAGCTTTACTTGCTGCACCACAATGCCAGCCCCAAAAGTTCAGCTTTAAATTTAAGGAGAGTTCTGGATTATGGAACAAACAGGGTAGTAAGTTTATCCCCAACTTTTATTAAATGTGAATAGAAAAGAATTATTAATATTTCTCTCTCTTAGCTTGGAAACCTGTCAGAAGTTATAATCTGTAAAGTTATAATATAATTGCTTTTCTAACAACTGAGTAGTTTCTTGTGAGTTTCCAAGATCTTGAGGCTTTCTACTGCGTTTGACAGGACGACTGGACACATGGCGTCCGCAGTGACTGAGGCCACAGAGAGGACACGCAGTGGTTTTGAGCACCTAGGTTTGCACAGGGAATCATTCTAAGAACTGGTTGAATGGCAGTTGGGTTTTCTTTAAATATCTAGACGTGTCGTGTAACTGAAGTCAAAGCAGCACGGTGAGCATTAGTGGGGAGATTCTTCAGGCAGCAGAGAGACAGGATGGCTCAGGACTTAGGCTGCTGCCTTTGACTGTTTGTAACCTAGAGGGTTGTAATGTTTCAGATTTCCCATGTCATCATTAGTTAAGTTCAGAAACCTATAGGAAGGAGAAATGCAGGCATGTTATCCTAAGTAGGGTCAGAATGGAGTTTTAGATAACGACCATAAGCAATTGACTGCAATTTTTTTTGGTTTTATATTGTGCATAGAACCTTCTGTTTAGAATTCTGTGTGTTTACTGAATCTCAAGAGCACTAAAATTATGTTTTCTCTAAATAATTACATGTATTTTGAAAACTCACTATCATTTTGTAAACTGCACAAAAGAGGTGGATTGTGCATTAGATAGTAAAAGCAGAAAGGATATCTGGTGTCTCTCCTTTTGGACTGAAGTGGGTGAGAGACAAAGATAGTTCTTCCTTGAAACCCCAGAGATACCCAGTGAAAATTATTCTTCTTAGCCTTGTATTTTATTATACTAAATGCATTCCTCATAATGAACTTTTCCTGTTTTCTTTATTAATAGACTTTGAGAAGGACCAGATCTGCTTGATGGTTTTGTAGGGAGAGTTGCCAGTCTTGAAAGATCTGTATTCGTGTGTGTGTGTGTGTGTTTTACCACCTTCTGGTGTAGCACTGCCCGGTGCTACATCTGTACTGTCCAGTATGATGGCCACTAGCCAGAGGTGTCTGTTGAAAGCTAAAATGTGGCTACAGAGACTGGAAAAGTGAATTTTAAATTTTATTTGATTGTAATTAAATGTATAGTGTATGTGGCTAGCAGTTGCTGTATTGGAAAGCACAGTTCTAGACCCTTTGCAGCCTGACCTTAGCCAGCCTTCCCTCTGACACTCCCTTTCACAAAATTCGCGCTTCAGCTAAACTGGAGTGTGATGGTTATGTTCTTGACCTTACAGAATTTCCTACCTCCAGGCCCGGCTCATCGTGCTCACCTCTAGTGTATGAACCTTCAAGGTTGCTAATATGCTGCTGCACCTGTAAGCTTACTTAATCCTTTCTGTGCGTTAGTAACTTATCTGCAGACTCAAAGCACGTATAACACTGTCTTCAATTACACTGATTTGTCTTACATTTCTTATCTCCTTGATTATATTTAGAGATTCCTTGAGGGTTTTAAGTAGATTTCATGGTTGCATGTGTGTGATAGATTTCTTCTCTTTTTCCCTTCCAAAGTACCCAGAACACAGTGTGTTGATTTGGGCTACTGAGCGTGCTGATGGTTACTGTGCCTTGTGGCACTAGGGGGCAGTATTGTGTCCACAGGCAGAGTGTTTATCCCAAAATGACACAAATATTTTGAGCACTCTGTCTAAATTCAGTATTATTCAGTCTTGTGTTAATTTTACCCTTCAGAAGGAACTTATATCTGTTCATTGTTAGTGACATTAATAACTACTTTTTCTGTAATTGTCTTGAATTGGATTCAGGAATATTAAACTGCACCAGGAGATGGTGAGTCTTGCCGGGAGGAAGCTTGGTTCATCTAAGAGACCCAGCCAGGGCCTTGTCTGTCAGATGTTAATTCCTTTAGGACAGAAACCTTCTTGTGGTGGGCAGCAGGTGACCCAGCATGGACCCAGTGGTCAGGAACCTAAAGTTGTTGCTTTGATCTTGGTGGTGGTAAGCTTGGCAAACCAGTTCTCTCACTGTGTGGTGGGTATACTGTTCATCATCCTAACTCATAGGGTCAAATGAGATCATATTGTGAAAGTAGCTTTGTAAAATAGCATATAAATGTACAGTGTTTTTATTAATTCAGTTTCTATCATATTTGGTGCCAAGGCATGCATGTAGTAAATAGTTAATTATAAATATGTATGATGTTAATTTGTTTTTTTTTATTTTTGACAGGCAGAGTTAGACAGTGAGAGAGAGAGAGAGAGAGAAAGGTCTTCCTTCTATTGGTTCACCCCCAAATGGCTGCTATGGCCAGCGTGCTGCACTGATCCGAAGCCAGGAGCCAGGTACTTCTCCTGGTCTGCCATGCGGGTGCAGGGTCCAAGCACTTGGGCCATCCTCCACTGCACTCCCAGGCCACAGCAGAGAGCTGGACTGGAAGAGGAGCAACCAGGATAGAATCCGTGGCCCCAACCAGGACTAGAACCCTGGGTGCTGGCGCCATGGGTAGAGGATTAGCCTAGTAAGCCACAACACTGGCCAATTTGTTTTGTTTTTAAAGATTTACTAATTGAAAGGCAGAGTTAGAGAGAGAGATACATAGAGATCTTCCATCCACTGATTCATTCCCCGAATCAGGCTGAAACCAGGAGCTAGGAGCTTCTTCCAGGTCTCCCACATGGGTCCAGGGGTCAAGGCCTTGGGCCATCTTCTGCTGCTTTCCAGGCACATTGGCAGGGAGTGGGATCAAAAGTGGAGCACCCATGACTGGAACTGGCACCCATATGAGATGCCAGCGCTGCAGGCGGCAGCTTAACCCATTAGACCACAACGCCTGCGCCTGTGATGTTAATTTTTAAATTGAAAGGATTTACTGTGCACAAGGTCAATGAGAGATTTATTCTTACAGTCACCGGGGCTGCACACAATGAGAGGTGATTATAGTCGCAAGAGTGTCTGGTTATATATATATCCTGTCCTTTGCTGTTATTCGTAAGCCTCAAGAGGAACTGTATGTGATATATATCTAAAAATTAAAATTTATTTATAGTCTCCTGTCTAATGGATTTATTTTTGTATATCCTCTACCCTTCTTAATGCTAGAAATAATCAGAATGAGCCAAATATTGTGAGACTTTTTTTTGTCTCTTTGTAGAAAACCAGGTTCAAATACAGTTATTTACACAAATCTGATGTAGTTTGGAAAGATGCATGAACATATTTTCCTGCCAGATTCATGGTTAGCAAGGAAGCGAGCTGTCCTAGGAGGTAGTGAGTGGTTGCTTGTTGAAACCAGCCACTAGCCTGGAGCCCTCTCTGGTAAATCATTAGATCCATCGACTGAAATGTTCAGCTGAAGTTCATGCAATCTCACACTTACAAAACACTCTTGCCAAAGAGAATTGCAGACATGCTATCTGCAATAGAATCATTTCCTGTTTGGGCCTGAGGTGGGACCCATCTGAAACTGCAGTCTTGTAAGATTGTTATGAAAAATGCCTTGATGGGAGAGGCCTTCATGATACTGGATGTTGACCTAGCCGGTGTGGGGGTTAAGACGGCACCCCAGGATCCTGCGATACCAGATGAAAGCATGGGTCTGGGTCTGCAAGTCCAGCCCCTGGGGTGATGAGGATCAGGCTCCTCCGGGGCGGTCAGGTTTGTGCTGAATACACTCTGGCGGTGGGCCAGGCAGATGGCACATTCCTGCACCGACCTTCCGAGGCCTGCCAGCTTCCAAAGCTTGCCCTGGGAGGTGTGGCTGTGCCCTGGCGGGTACGGCCCTGAGAGCCTGATTCCATGTAGCCTTTGGTTCCTGAGCGGATGCCGTGGGACTCAGGGACCAGGCTGGGCCCTGAGTCCACTTAGGGCTTGGTGTGTATGCTCAGAGCCCTTGCACCTAGCCTAGCTTGGAGCTGATTTTGCCTGGCATTATGACCCCAGGACTGACTCCACTCCGTAAGTGACTCCTCCAGAGTAGGAATGATCCAGGGTCAGCCTCTGAAATGCCACAGCTCCTGCTCCTTTTCATCTGCATTCAGACCTGCGTTTTCAGCTTTGACTGATCCTTGCATCTGAGAGTAGGCGGGGGGGGGCCAGGCAATTAGGCAGCAGTCGCCTGCCCCTCTGTCTGCCTCAGTGCAGCCCTTGGCTGTGTACAGGCAGTTCAGGTGTGCTACACTCCTCAGACCTCAGCCTCCCCCCTTTCCCATTGCCCTTTGATTTCTAAAAATCTGATACTCAGCCTTTCCTTCCCCCACTCACACACCAGTGGAGCCTCCTAAGCTATTTCTGTCAGTTTAATGATCCCCAGCTGTTGCTGTAGTTCTGGGTGTTTTCATGCTGGGGGAGGTGGAAGAGCCGGGGAACAGGGGTCTCCTCATGGGTCAGGCAGTGTGTCCAGCAGGTTGGATTCCTTCTTTGTAAACTACTAGGGTGAGACTTCTTAAGAGAGGATGTTTGGAAGCACGGAAGGGAAAATGCAAGTTCATTATCGGGGCATTTGAAAAACAAGCATTCTGCTGAACGATGTGGCAGTCTCGGCCTCACTTAAAATTATGGCACGGGATAACTGGGTGATCACTTTGCATTCTTTCAGCTTTTGAGCTGGAATGCCCCTGCACCCATGTTGTGTGTTGAAGGAGCAAAGTAGTTGAATGAAAAAGGGGATTCTGATAGGAAAGATGGGGAAGTTGTTCCAGAACCGGCCGGAAAGGACGGATTTCAGTTCTGCTTTAACCTAACGCAGGTGTGTTTCGTGGGAAGCCTGCAGTAAGGAAGTGTTCCTCTTGGAAACGACCACAAACTTGAGATACAAAGCTTAGTTCTTTCAACAAGGCTGACCCCCTGCAGCCACACAGGCCTTGACTTCAGGAGACCTCTGCTGGCCCTGGGGTGGGCTAGGAAGACCCTGAGGCTCCTGTGTGCTCCTGGGCTGCAGAGCTGCCTTCTCCTTTCTGCTCCGACCTTGAGCGTTTTAACCCTTTCCAGCAGTTTTAGCCGACAGACTTGTAGCTTTCACCCTCAAGCTCTGCCTGCACATAGTTCAATTTCAGGCTTTCAAAGAGAAGGAAAATTTTGCTGGGCCTTTGCCAACATTTATTTTTAAAATCTTCCTTTAATTTCTTGAGTCCAATAGCTAAACTTTTACGTAAGATTTAAGCGGGAGAATTTTTTTTTCTTTGAATCCTCTAGAGAACTTTACGCCTAAACATTTGAAGAATTTTCAGATTACACACACAGGTTTCGGATTTTGAATCTGTTCACCTGACACCCGCCATCAGCAAAGTTGTATGCAGGAAGTCAGCGTCAGTGATACCCACGGGGATTAGGGAATGCGGTTCAAGGCGGCCTGCATGTTCTGTGTGAACGTGCAGACCTATTGCAACAGAGAAAATGCCGTTCCCGATGCCTTTAACTTTGGAAAGGATTGTTCAGATGGCTCTGGCTAAATGTGCTAAAGGAAGCACATTCCCAGTTTATCTCCTCCCATTCAGGCTTCTGGTGCAAGTGTACACTGTGCCCAGATCTCACGTAGCGGGGTCGCCGCAGGTTGTTTTGGAGGTCTCAAGAAAGGGCCTCTGTCCACTCCCTGCAGGGGTTGGCAATTTGAGATCTGCCTGCCACAGTTATGAGATGGGTGAGATGGGTAGCTACCCAGAGTGAAACGGGGAGCCCTGGATTTTTGAGGGTGTGCAGAAGAGTTTGATTTAGTTACTTGTTTATGTGTAATTATTCGTGTTTTCGCTGTGACACTGGCATTAAATGTGGTAAAGGAAAAGCACAGACTCTGATACCCAGCCAGCCCCCATTTGAACCGTGACTCTGCCTCTGACCGGCTGTGTATCCATTTATTTAACCTCAGTGTCTCCATCTCTAAAGCAGATGTAAAACACAGCTCACATAGCTGGTGCGGCTCAGAGAATCCTGGCTGGTGCCTCTCAGCCAGTGACCGCGTGGCCCAGCCCGGAGTGAGCTCCCTGTGCCTGTGTATTAGTTCTCGCGATGGACACTTCCTCAGTGCCCTCGCACCTGCCGTTTCTGCTGTCCGAGACGCGCTTTCTTGGGCTCTTCGTGGTTTATCGTGATGCTTAGGTTTCTGTTTGAGACTCGTGTATCCCTCAGAAGGTCCTTCTCTGTGTACCCTGTCCAAAATCGCCCTCCCCGGTCACTGCCTGTTCTCTTCTGCTGTTTTTCTTTCTGTGTAATCTCATATGCCCCCTGAAACCAAAACACGTTTATTGCTTCCATCTCCCACCACCACGACACACGCTCTGCGAGCACAGGGAGGGACCTCCTTTGTCCCTGTCACTTTGCATGGTGCCAGTGGGTGTGACAGGACATGAATGAGTGGACCAGTCGAGAATCTCCCAGTTCCAGGAGAGCAGCCCTGGCTGAGTGTGGGATGGAAGTCGTACCAGGAAGCTGGTGCTGTGTGCCTTGTGCACTGAGAGCCCAGCGGGAGGTGCCTGTGACGCTCTCGCACATCCTAGACTCCTGCCTGTCTCTGGGGGACCTCCTTCACGTGTACTTTTAGATGTGACCACCCTTAACCTGCTAGAGTCTGTTCGTTTTGGAATTTGAGTAGAAGCAGCCTTTTCAAATTCTGGAATTCTGTTATATGCTATCATGTCACATTCATGGAAATAGCCCAAGTTCTCTCCTAGGTACAAAGTGTTTAGATAGGGGTTGGCATTATGGCATAGTGGGTTAAGTCACCACCTCCAGTACCGGCATCCCACATGGGTGCTGGTTCATGTCCTGGCTGCTCCTTTTCTGATCCAGCTTCCTGCTGATGCACCTGGAGAAGCAGTGGAAGATGGTCCAAGTCTTTGGGCCCCTGCACCCACATGGGAGACCTGGAAGAAGCTCCTGGCTCCTGGCTTCAGCCTGGCCAGTCCTGGCTGTTGCAGACATTTGGGGGAGTAAACCAGCAGATGGAACACCCATCTCTGTCTCCCTCCTCTCTGTAACTCTGCTTTTCAGATAAATAAAATAAATTTAAAAAAAATTTTTCAAGTCTCTCTGACTGGGCTGCCCTCTGATAGAACTTTATTCCAAAAAAAGCATGTAGATAATTTTTTTCAACTTATCACATTGATAGCACTATTAGTGTAGTCTTTAATTTTTTAATTTTTATTTTTTAGATTTATTTATTTATTTGAAAGTCAGATTTACACAGAGAGAGAAGCGGCAGAGAGAGAGAGAGAGAGGTCTTCAATCTGCTGGTTCACTCCCCAATTGGCCGCAATGGCCGGAGCTGCACTGATCTGAAGCCAGGAGCCAGGATTTTCTTCCAGGTCTTCCACGTGGGTGCAGGGGCCCAAGGACTTGGGCCATCTTCTACTGCTTTCCCAGGCCATAACGGAGAGCTGAATTGGAAGTGGAACAGCTAGGTCTCGAACCGGTGCCCTTATGGGATGCTAGCTCTTCAGGCGAGGGTGTTAACCCACTGCGCCACAGCACTGGCCCGATAATGTAGTCTTTAAAAAATGTTTGAACGGGCTGTCCTTGTGGTATAGTAGGCAAAATTACCGCCTGCAATGCTGACATCCCATATGGATGCTGGTTTGTGTCCCAGCTGCTCTACTTCTGATCCAGCTCCCTGCTAATGGCCTGGGGAAACATCAGATGGCCCAGTACTTGGGCCCCTGCCACTCATATAGGAGACCCAGAAGAAGCACCAGGCTCCCTGGCCTGGCTGTGGCCGTTGCAGCCAACTGAGGAGTTAACCAGCGGATAAGGGATCTCTCTCTAACTCTGACTTTAAATAAATAAATAAATAAATCTTTAAAATATATTAGATATAGTGAGCAAGCAGTCTCATCTGCTGCTCTAAAGGTCTGTAATTACCCCCACTTGGAGCCGAAACCAGAGCCAGGAACTCAGTCCAGATCTCCCATGTGGGTGGCAGCGACCCAAACACTTGAGCCATAGCTGCTGCCTGCAGAGCCTGCGTTAGCAGAAAGCTAGGTATTGAACCCAGGCATTCCAGTATGGGATGCGGGCATCTTAAATGTCAGGCCAAATGCCAACCTGAAGACATTCTAAAACATGAAAGACGGCTATGGTTCATGGGAGGGCGGTGTGTGGTGTGCTAACGGCTAAGAGCTCAGGCTCTAGGTGCAGACGGAGCTGGGTTCCAGTTTGTGCCATACCCTTCATGCACTCTGTGACCCTGGGCAAGTTGCTCAGTCTCTCAACCCCGGTCTCCTTGCCTATGAAATAGCATTTAGTATCTTCCACATGGCCTTGCTTTGAGAATTTATTGAGATCATGCATGTTTTCACCATTTGCTAAACTTTACAAAATACAAAGTCCTTTTATTTTGTATATTTTAATAGATTATAAAGCTTGTCATTTGTAAGGTACCAGGTTAGATGTATAAGTAGCTCAGATTTAGTGACCAGGAAGGTATTTCATCCAGTGCTCTACTCACATTCCAAGTAGTATTCAGATCAAAAAGATATTTTTGATTTTTTATATTTATGCTTTTTTTAGATTTTATTTATTTATTTGAAAGGTAGAACTACAGGCAGAGAGAGGGAGAGACAGAGAGAAAGGTCCTCCATCCACTGGTCCACCTCCAAAACAGCCACAACAGCCTGATCTGAAGCTAGGAGCCAAGAGCCTCCCCCAGACCCCCATATGAGTACAGGGACCCAAGCACAGGGCCACCCTCCACTACTCTCCCAGACCACAAGCAGAAAGCTGGACCAGAAGACGAGCAGCCGGGACAGGAACCGGCACCCATACAGGACACCGGCGCCACAGGCAGAGGCTTAGCCCACCATACCACAGTGCTGGCCCCGATATTTCTGCTTTCTTCCTTTCTTTTTCTTTTCTTTTCTTTTTTTTTTTTTTAAGATATATTTATTTACTTGAAAGGCAAAGTTACAGAGAGGTAGAGCGAGAGAGAGGGGTCTTCCATCCGCTGGTTCACTCCCCCAAGTGGCTGCAATGGCCAGAGCTGGGCCAATCTGAAGCCAAGAGCCCAAAGACTTGGGCCATCTTCTGCTGCTTTCCTAGGCCATAGCAGAGAGCTGGATTAGAAGTGGAGCAGCTGGGACTTGAACTGGTGCCCATATGGGATGCCAGCACTGCAGGCAACACTTTACCTGCCATACCACAGCGCTGGCCCCTCTTTCTTTTCTTTCTTTCTTTTTTTAAAGATTTATTTATTTATTTGAAAGAAGGAGAGGAAGAGGCAGAGAGAGAGAGCTTCCATCCACTGGTTCACTCCCCAGATGGCTGCTAAGGCTAGAGCCGAACTGATCCAAAGCCAGGAGCCAGGAGCTTCTTCCAGGTCTCCCATGTGGGTGCAGGGGCCCAAGCACTGCTTTCCCAGGCCATAGCAGAGAGCTGGATCGGAAGAGGAGCAGCCGGGGCTAGAACTGGTGCCTGTATGGGATTCCAGTGCCACAGACAGAGGCTTAGCCCACTGTGCTATAGTGCTGGCCTCTGCTACTCACTTCTGATCCAGCTCCCTACTAATGTACCCGGGAAAGCAGCAGCAGGTGATCCAAGTGTTTGGGCCTCTGACTCACATGGGAGACCCAGAAGAAGCTCCTGTCTCCTGGCTTCAGATAGGCTCAGTTCAGGTTGTTACAGCCATATGGGGAGTGAACCAGCAGACAGAAGATATCTCTCTCTCTTTCTCTCTCAGCTCTACTTTTCAAATAAATAAATCTTAAAAAAAAAAAAAAAGGAAAAGAAGAAAGTTCATGGAAAATGGAATTAAAAGATAAATGGATTTTGGTGCCAGAATACCTAAACACATGCATGCTCGTATTTATGCCACAAATCACCTTATAACTTGAATTTTTAGAAGGCCATTATTTGTTCTTCATAATTAATCATTGGATCAGAAGAGGAGCAGCCGGGACTAGAACCGGCGCCCATATGGATGCCTGTGCTTCATGCCAGGGCTTTAACCCGCTGCACTACAGCACCGGCCCCAGTAAATAAATTTTTAAAATAAAGGATGTAATAATAAAGTGTCAGGAAACAAAAAGGCAGGGATCCGTTTTCAAAGCTGTTTTATAGTGAGGAGAGCGAGGCTGAAAGAAGCTAAAGTGTCTCACTGGGAGCAGCAGAGCCAGAACCAGAAACCATGCCTCTGCTTCTTCCTTGGATGTCTGTTGGTCTCCTTGAAGGGCAGCTCTGCAGACGCATTGCCTGCACTTGGAACGTAAATGCTCACATAACTAACCCTATATGCAATGCTTGCCCCTTTCTCCAGAAGTCATGATTGAGTTGACAGTAAACCCTTTCTAGTTATGGGTAGGGCTAATTATAGAATATACTGCGTCTGTAAAATGCAGTTGTTTATATTAAAAACAAGCCAGAAATACGTTTCTGGTAACAGTGTACCCTGAGTTAACCCATTCAGGCTGGCTTCCCAAGTTGAAGCAAGAAAAGCAATCATGGAAAAGACTGGAGAAGCTCCCGAGTTCTATGAACGACGCAGGGGAGAAAGCCACTTCGCGGACGCCGTGAGACAGAGCACGGGGATCAGGAACCAGACACAGGAGGAGCCAGCACCCGAGTGGGGGAGCACAGAGTGCTGCTCTCCTTCCCCTCCTTCTCGGCTGTGGAAGGAAAGGCTGTGGGAGCAGTTGACAGCCAGGGCCCAGAGAGGGGAAGAATATCAGGAAGTTGCTTGAAATTGAGTACAAATTGATCATGAGGATAAAATCTTTTTTTATTTATTTATTTATTTTTATTTGACAGGTAGAGTCATAGACAGTGAGAGAGAGAGACAGAGAGAAAGGTCTTCTTTCCGTTGGTTCACCCCCCAAATGGCCGCCACGGCTGGCACTGTGCCGATCCGGAGCCAGGAGCCAGGTGCTGCCTCCTTGTCTCCCATGCGGGTGCAGGGCCCAAGCAGTTGGGCCATGCTCCACTGTCCTCCCGGGCCACAGCAGAGAGCTGGCCTGGAAAAGGAGCAGCCGGGACTAGAACCTGGTGCCCATATGGGATGCTGGTGCCACAGGCGTAGGATTAACCAAGTGAGCCACTGCGCCGGCCGCGAGGATAAAATATTTTTAAGGCCAGTTTATATATTCACTACATGGGAAGGATGGAGCTTTTTCCTTTCTCTGATTTCTAGTGCTGAAAGCTATCACATTTGTGCTCTTATAAAATGTAAAAAAAAAGTGTGTGTGTAGCTATTTTAGTTTTTGTTGTTTAAAAACAATATTTCTTACTATTTTTGTGTAGATGTGTATCACATATTCGGCCAGATACACCTTGGATTTGCCAGGGACCCCCAGTAGTGGGGCAAGCCCACCTGTGACGTGGGTGTTAGCCAAAGGTGCCCTTCTCTATGTCCTTTGAAGCAAAATCTTACTGCCGTTAGTGTCTCTCATAGCATCAGACGTTACTTATTTTGAATCCCCTTTTCCCGTTAGAACTCAGAGGCTCCTGAGAATGAGAACCATGTGTCACTGAGCTGCGTATCTCTAACACCCAGCCCTGGCTGTGAGAGCACGATGCTTGAGTGCCTGCCGGGAATCGTGGGCAGAGCCAGGCCGCTCGGTCGGGATGTAGCAGGTGTCACCTTTGAGAGCAGGCTTCACACTTGAGGACGTGTCTGCTGTTTGTCTCCCCCAGAACTGTCAGCTCCACTGAAGGCAGGGACTTTGTGAA
Source organism: Oryctolagus cuniculus (assembly GCF_964237555.1). NCBI lineage: Eukaryota > Metazoa > Chordata > Mammalia > Lagomorpha > Leporidae > Oryctolagus > Oryctolagus cuniculus. Next base: position 116,594,084 of record NC_091442.1, on the reverse strand, counting down.
TCTGGTCACTGCCGCATCTCCAGCAACATGTCGGGTGTCTGGCAGATAGTGTGCCCTCAAGTCTTAAAGAAGAACCCAGAGGAGGCCGGTGCTGTGCACAGTGGGTTAAAGCCCCAGCCTACAGCACCAACATCCCATATGGGCGCCAGTTCAAGTCCTGGCTGCTCCACTTCTGATCCAGCTCTCCGCTGTTGCCTGGGAAAGCAGTAGAAGATGGCCCAAGTCCTTGGGCCCTGCACCCACATGGGAGACCTGGAAGAAGCTCCTGGCTCCTGGCTTCAGATCAGCTCAGCTCTGGCCATTGCAGCCATTTGGGGAGTGAACCAGCGGAATGGGAGACCTCGCTCTTGCTCTCGCTCTATCTCTCTCTGTAACTCTGTCTTTCAAAGAAATAAAATAATTCTTTTTTAAAAAAAAAAAAAGAGTCCCCAGAGAAAGCAACATTTTCGTGAGGAGCTAAGGAAGAAGTCAGTCTATAGTATGAGGCAGTTGGAGAGAGACTAGCTAGTTCGTGAGCCCTGTAGCAAGCGGGCACATGACAGTAGAGTAAGTAAATGACTGTGTGCCCTTCGTTATTTTTATCGACATCTCTATTTTTCTTTTCTTTTTTTTTAAGACTTATTTATGGGGCCTATGCTGTAGGATAGCAGGTAAAGCCACTGCCTGCAGTGCTGGCATCCCATATAGGTGCCAGTTCAAGACCTGGCTGCTCCACTTCCAGTCCGGCTCTCTGCTATGGCCTGGGAAAGCAGTGGAAGATGGCCCAAGTGCTTGGGCCCCTGCACCCACATGGGAGACCTGGAAGAAGCTCCTGGCTTCAGATTGGCACAGCTCCAGCTGTTGTGGCCATTTGGGGAGTGAACCAGGGGATGGAGGACCTCTTTGTGCCTCTGCCTCTGCCTGTCTGTAACTCTGCTTTTTAAATCTTTATTTTAAAGTTTTTTTTTTTTAATGAAAGTTAGTTAGAGAAGATAAACAGATAGAAAGATCTTCCATCTGCTGGTTCACTACCCAAATGGCTATAATGGCCAGGGCTTGGCCAGGCTGGAGCCAGGAGCTTCTGGGTCTCCCATGTGGGTGCAGGGCCCGAGCACTTGGGCCATCTCCTGCTCTCCCAGGCGCGTCAGCAGGGAGCTGGGTCGGAAGTGGAGCAGCCTTGAGAACCAGCACCCACACGGGAAGCTGGCATCGCAGACAGCAGCTCAGCGCCGACACTCAGACATCTCCTATTTTTCAAAGTGTTTTAGTGTTATAAGCATTGTAATAGTAAGGAGAAAATGTGAGAAGGAAGCTACCACTGAACATTAAGGAGGAAGAACTGTGGATTCTAGGATCCGACTTCCCTCATGTTCTTTAATCCTTTCCTGTAAAACGTGTCACAAATTGTGCTTATTTGTCGTCATTGATCAGATGTCTTTTTCCCAGCTGGACCGAAGCTGTGTGTGAGTAGAGGCCGTGGGAGTTTCTAGCACCCACTGCAGGCCTGACCCAGTAGTGGTTGTTTAGTAAATGTTTGCTGGGTGATTGAATGGAAGAGAACCCTGTCCCCACCCGCCTCCCAGTCCCTGCCTTGGTGGTGATGACCAGGAAGCCCAGGCAGCAGAGCTGAGGCACGGTGCCTGCCGGGAGCACCCGCCACCTGCATAAGCACGTGTTCTAGGAATGAAACCTCAGTGTTCGGGACAAGCCTTTGCATAGGTGATAGGCAATGTGGTTTTATAATTTGGGTGCCACTGAATGACTCTTCAGGCTTATAGAATTGATGGAAGTGTAAAATACACCAATAAAGTAGGAATAATTCACTGCTACAAATAGGAATGTTTTAGCTGTCCACCTGCTGAGCTGCATGTGAGGCCCCAAATCAACCTGTTTCTTCTCTCACCTTCCCAGTGAAATGCATTCTCCAGTTTGAAGCCAGAGAGAGCAGTGGTGTCTACTGCTAAGTTAAGTTGCATGTGCCTGTTCTGGGACTGGTGCCTGAAGATTAATAAGGAAAGAAATATACAGATTATTAGATTGAGCTTTGGGGAATTTATACAAGGAACGGAATTTAAGTAAGGTACTACTTGGAATTACATTTAATAATTAATATTTATTAGATAATTGTACCAGGCTTTTGTTTCCCAGTTAGTCATTTTTTCGATGGCAGTCGATGCCTTTGTTCAGGCAAGTGAAAATTTCATTTCCATGGGGTTGGAGAACAAGTTTCTGTCTCTGTGGCTTGGTTTCTTTTCTTTTTGTCCCAGTTATTTTCTGACAGGCGCTCAGTGATTCACCATCCATCAGCTGTAAAGACATCTGCTCAGCTATATATAGGCTGCTCACGCAGACCCACTTAGAAACAGGTGATGGATTAGATTTGCGGAATTCAATAACAGCAAAGGTAGAACAGCGCATGCTTGTGAACAGATAAGTATTTTGCTTAGTTTTTATTGATCTGAGAAGTGGTGAGGAATCTAAATAGTGATGTCCAGTGAAATAGATTCTGTCAGTGTATCCCTACTCTCGTGAATGTCCCCAGCCACCACGTGTCTGTGGACATAACATGACCTGCTGTGAGGGTGGACAAGCTGAATCTGGCTCCTGATGTGGGTGCATGTATATGTCTGTGTGGTATTTACTGAAATTATTTCCTCTAACATGCACAGTCCGTAAGGCCTGCAAAGACAGATGCATCTTACTGAGAGTGCATAAAATCAAGAGAAATTAAGATAGTTTCAAGAAAAGGAAAATTCATATAAAAGTCATTTTGCAGTTGAAAGTCTCAGAATTGCTGTAAATTTACACCGCCACGCAATAATTATAAAATAAAATGAAGTATAGGTTGACTGTCATAATTTTGGTGTACTGTTTCCCCCTCTTTCCTCTAAAATTTTTTTTTGACAGGTAGAGTTAGACAGTGAGAGAGAAAGAGAGAAAGGTCTTCCTTCTGTTGACTCATCCCCCAAATGGCTGCTACAGCTGGTGCACTGCGCCAATCTGAAGCCAAGAGCCAGGTGCCTCCTCCTGGTCTCCCATGGGGTGCAGGAGCCCAAGCACTTGGGCCATCCTCCACTGCACTCCCGGGCCACAGCAGAGAGCTGGACTGGAAGAGGAGCAGCCGGGACAGAATCCGGTGCCCCGACCAGGACTAGAACCCAGGGTGCCGGCGCCTCAGGAGGCGGATTAGCCTAGTGAGCCGTGGCGCCAGCCTCCTCTAAATGTTATTAGAGTTAACAGGAAAGTGTTACACAGTTCATAAAAACATGGGCAGCAACAGCCAGGTGTGGCAGTACCTAAGATAATACTGATACAGGGTAAAATCTATTTGAGTAGGAAACCTCCTCAGGTTTTGGATAAGCACAGACTTGGGCGTTAACTTCTGGGAGGGGCAAGGTGGACTTTCCACGGATCTGAGTTTCAATTTCACTTAGTTTAGGCATGGAAACTGTTTATCTGATAAACTTTCCTCTTTGAACTAGAGCTGTGTGTATACATACATATATACACTTACACATGTGTGTTTATACAAGGGGACTTCAAAAAGTTCATGGAAGTGGAATTAAAGGATAAATTTGTTTTGGTACAAAAATTTTTGAAATCCATTCGTGTGGGTGATGTGGGAGGGGAGCAATTTTTTTTAAAATTTTATTTGACAGGCAGAGTTAGACAGTGAGAGAGACAGAGAGAAAGGTCTTCCTTCCGCTGGTTCACCCCCCAAATGATCCTTTCTGTTGAAGGTTTGCTTAGGAGGGCTGCTGATTGATGTTTAAAGTCATTTTTGTGTACCAGCCATTGCTTTCTTTTTCCTTCTTTCTTTCTTTCTTTCTTTCTTTCTTTCTTTCTTTCTTTCTTTCTTTCTTTCTTTCTTTCTTTCTTTCTTTTTCTTTTTTTTTTTTTTTTTTTTTTTGACAGGCAGAGTTAGTGAGAGACAGACAGAGAGAAAGGTCTTCCTTCTGTTAGTTCACCCCCCAAATGGCTGCTACGGCTGGTGCGCTGCACCGACCTGAAGCCAGGAGCCAGGTGCTTCCTCCTGGTCTCCCATGCAGGTACTGGGGCCCAAGCACCTGGGCCATCCTCCACTGCCCTCCTGGGCTACAGCAGAGAGCTGGACTGGAAGAGGAGCAGCTGGGACTAGAACTGGTGCCCATATGGAATGCCAGCACCACAGGTGGAGGATTAACCAAGTGAGCCACAGCGCTGGCCCCCAGCCATTGCTTTCATTAATTACTGTCTCTGAAGTGTTTGGGTTTACTGGATTGCAGTGTTTCCCTATTCTCCGAAATCAAATTGGTTGTTAAATGTACTCATCTTCTAATAGCTCATCTTACTGTAAAGTGACACCAACACGCCCTTCCATCCCTTCCAACACTGTCCACTTGGCTCTCCTTTTCCTTTCCCACGAAGAGGTGCACTGCACACTCAAGAGGTACAAAAAGCTGGTGCGACGCCCGGCTTTGGCTGTATGACATCCTGCAGATTTTTAAAGGTCTGATTGATAATTGTGCCAATCTGGGGGGGGGTGGTTAGGAGAAGAGAGGGTTAAATAAACTAAAAGTTCTTAAGACACCTGGGTTTGATACCCACTTTGGGCTGTTGATTCCAGCTTCCTGCTAATGTGCATCCTGGGAAGGCAGCAGTGATGACTCAAATAATTGGGCCCTTGGCATCCTGATGAGAGATCTGGATTGTGTCCCTGGCTCCGGCTTTGTCCCGGCTTGCCCTGGCCATTGGAGGCATTTGGGGAGTGAATCAGCCGATGAGAGTGTGTGCTCCCTATGTCTGTGTACCTGTTTGTCACTGTCTCTGTGTCTCATATGATAAATTTAAAATGAATAAATAGCATGTTAATCGCTTCCATAGGCCTGACACATGTATTGTAACACATTCAGTGATTTTTGTGGTCATTTGTGGTTTTTTTTAATCTTTTAAAAAAGATTATTTATTTATTTTGAAAGATAGAGAGGAAGAGACAGAGATCATCCGTCTGCTGTTTCACTCTACATATAGCTGTGATGATCAGCACTGGGCCAGGCTGGAGCCAGGAGCTTCATCTAGGTCTAGCATGTGGGTGGCAGGGGCCCAAACACTTGGGCCATCTTCCACTGCTTTCACAGGCCATTTATTTATTTATTTATTTATTTTATTTTGACAGGCAGAGAGAGATAGAAAGGTCTTCCTTCCGTTGGTTCACCCCCCAAGTGGCCGCTACGGCTGGCGCACTGCACCGATCTGAAGCCAGGAGCCAGGTGTTTCCTCCTGGTCTCCCATGCGGGTGCAGGGCCCAAGCACTTGGGCCATCCTCCACTGCACTCCCGGGCCACAGCAGAGAGCTGGACTGGAAGAGGAGCAACCGGGACAGAATCGGGCGCCCCAGCTGGGATTAGAACCTGGAGTGCTGGTGCCGCAGGCGGAGGATTAGCCCAGTGAGCCGCGGTGCGGGCCTTCACAGGCCATTTAGCAGGGAGCTGGATCATGAGTGGAGCAGCCAGGACATGAACCAAGGCCCAGATGGGATACTGCCATTGTAGGCAGTGGCTTTACCCACTACATCACAACTCCAGCCCCTATTTGCTTTATTAATGTGGTTATTATTGCTGATATATAGTTATAATTAAATCTGAAATCAAGTTCCTAAATCAGTGTAAGTGTTTAAATGTTTGCTGAAGTTGATTACCTGAACTTCAACCCTGGCCTGAACCATCCTCTTTCTCAGCAGCTTTGTCCACCTGCCAAGGGATGAGTCCAGGTGATCACACCCAGGTTCTGGAATCTGAACATTCGATTCAAATCCTCTTACACCTCTTATTATTATTTTTTAAAAATTTATTCATTTATTTGAAAGGCAGAGAGAGAGAGAGAGGTCTTCCATCTGCTGGATGTCCACAATGGCCAGAGCTACACAGATCTGAAGCCAGGGAGCCAGGAGCTTCTTCCGGGTCTCCCACATGGGTGCAGGGGCCCAAGGACTTGAGCCATTTCTGCTGCTTTCCCAGGTCATAGCAGAGAGCTGGATCAGAAGTAGAGCAGCTGGGTCTCACACCGGCACCCGTATGGGATGCTGGCACTACAGGTGGCGGCCTTACCCGCTACGCCACAGTGCTGGCCCCTCCACCTCTTCTTAGAGAATTCTGGGTACATTTCTGAATCCCTCTGGGCCTCCCTTTCATCACCTGTAAAATGGAATTAATGCCTATCTCCATGAAGATGTTATGAAAGTTAAATGAATTAAAATGTGAATGTATGAGGTGAGAGTACATGGAAAGTAGAATTGAAAAGTGTTTCTTGGCCGGCGCCGCGGCTCACTTGGCTAATCCTCCACGTGAGGCGCCGGCACTCCGGGTTCTAGTCCCGGTTGGGGCGCCTGATTCTGTCCTGGTTGCTCCTCTTCCAGGCCAGCTCTCTGCTGAGGCCCGGGAGTGCAGTGGAGGATGGCCCAAGTGCTTGGGCCCTGCACCCACATGGGAGACCAGGAGGAAGCACCTGGCTCCTGGTTTCAGATCGGCGCAGTGCATCGGCCATAGCGGCCATTTTGGGGGTGAACCAATGGAAAAAGGAAGACCTTTCTCTCTCTCTGTCTCTCTCTCACTATCTAACTCTGTAAAAAAAAAAAAAGTGTTTCTTTTGGCCAAAAAATTTTAAATCCATGCACTGGAGAGTCTTCAAAAAATTCATGGAAAATGCATAATAAGGAAAAATGCATGGGTTTCAAATTTTTTGGAGTCTTTGTGTATGCAGAACTAATGTCTGGTGCATAGCATGCACTCTAAATATCGGTTACTCTTTGGGGGCTCTTGCTGTGTTTTTTTTTTGTTGTTTTTTTTTTTTTTTTTTTTTTGGACAGGCAGAGTGGACAGTGAGAGAGAGAGAGACAGAGAGAACGGTCTTCCTTTGCTGTTGGTTCACCCTCCAATGGCTGCCGCGGCCGGTGCGCTGTGGCCGGCACACCGCGCTGATCCGATGGCAGGAGCCAGGTGCTTCTCCTGGTCTCCCATGGGGTGCAGGGCCCAAGCACCTGGGCCATCCTCCACTGCACTCCCTGGCCACAGCAGAGGGCTGGCCTGGAAGAGGGGCAACCGGGACAGAATCCGGCACCCCGACCGGGACTAGAACCCGGTGTGCCGGCGCCGCTAGGCGGAGGATTAGCCTAGTGAGCCACGGCGCCGGCCTCTTGCTGTGTTTTTCTATTTAATTCTCCAAGGCCTTGCCTTTTAAACAATGTTAATTTGTGAGAGAATACCGCTTCGATTTTTTTTCGGACTGTATCATCATTTTGAGATGTGGTTGAATTAGAGAAAAAATTATGAAATGCCTACTGTGTATTAAGTATTGGGAGGCCTATGTCAATAAGGTATATTCCCTGCCCTACAGGAGTTTATGCTTGTAGAAAAGATTAGGTCTGTTCGGGGGTAGCCATTACATAGCATAGGGTTTTTACTCTATCATATATAAAAAGCAGCTCGGAGAGGGCCCAGAGTGGTTTTTGAATGCAAGGGAGTGAGCCAGGGGGTTTAGAGGCAGTGCCAGTGGGTGTTTCCAGGTGAAGTGAATAAAAGAGGTGGAGCTCACCGCAGAGACACAGGCGGCTACCCTGAGTGTGGGGGAGGCGTGGTGGGGCGAGGGCAGTGTGAGATTAGCGCAGGTGTTTCAGTGTTAGTACTGGGGAGGGGGTGGTAGCACCATTGAAGAAAGGATGGGAAGTGGATTAGGTTTCTGGGACAGAGGTTCTGCTTTGGCTGTACTGAGTGTGCGATGCAGCAGGAGCCTGCTCACGATCCTGCCGTTCAGGGAGGCCTCCCTGAGAACTGCTCTGTGTACCGGGCAGACACTGGGACATGTGGTCCCTCCCGTGCCCAGCAGGCCTGTAATTGAACACGTAGGTGAAGGGGCTTTCCTTGGCGGGGGTCTTCCTAACATCCCTTCTCTGAATACTTGCTTATTTAGCCTCTGTTGTGCTGCATAGCGTGGAGGTGCGACAGCCCTGAGGCGTCCCTGACTTTGAAACTGAGATGGTTGATTTAAAGTTAAAAAAATAAACCTGTTGAGTTGTTTCACTGAGCAGTGTTGCCACAGTGGAAACAGGAGAAC